>NW_008794598.1:48273-109641 GCF_000699145.1 Aptenodytes forsteri | reverse complement strand
ACACTGGCCGGGGGAGCCTCTGCTCAGGGACTGGCTGGGCATCAGTTGGCAGGTGGTGAGCATTTGCGTTGTGCATCACTTGCTTTGTATATTCTATTACTACTACTACTACTACTACTACTACTACTACTACTACTACTACTACTACTACTACTACTACTACTACTACTACTACTACTACTACTACTACTATTATTATCATTATCATTACAATATTTCAATTATTAAACTGTTCTTATCTCAACCTCTCAACCCACAAGTTTTCTCACTTTCACTCTTCCAATTCTCTCCCCCATCCCACTGCGGGGGGCAGGGAGAGTGAATGAGTGGCTGTGTGGTGCTCAGTTGCCGGCTGAGGTTAAACCACAACACTACTACTACTACTACTACTATTATTATCATTATCATTACAATATTTCAATTATTAAACTGTTCTTATCTCAACCTCTCAACCCACAAGTTTTCTCACTTTCACTCTTCCAATTCTCTCCCCCATCCCACTGCGGGGGGCAGGGAGAGTGAATGAGTGGCTGTGTGGTGCTCAGTTGCCGGCTGAGGTTAAACCACAACACTCATCTGCAGATTCTGTGCTATGTTCTAGCTAAGGAAGTGGCTAGATTTATTTAGCAAAATTCAGGTGCTCTGGTTTCAGTAGCTACTTGTCTAGATAGCAATTGATACCGCTGTCAGAACCCATAAACCCAGGGTTTATGGTTGATTCCAAATTAGGGACAAATCTTGATCAGAAAGCAACAGGAACGGAAACAATTCTCCCCCAAATGACAAGGATTTCATGGCGAACAGAAAACACTGGGTGCAGTATTGCTATTTGTGTTCATCAGTCATACAGCTGTGTAACAGATTGTAGGTTACAGGTTACTTTCCTTCTCATAGAATGTGAGTCAGGGGTGACCAAGACTATATGAGTTATAACATGAGCTGGACAATGATCACTTGAGCAGTTGGGGAAGCCAAATACTTGCTTCTTAGTAAGAAAAGAGAAAGCTGATTAATCAGCTGAGTCATCCTGCTCTACTTCAGTGTTGGTATGAATGGCATTCCCTATGGATCGGCCTACACAGAGGGAAACGCCAAACCATAATCAAGACTGAGTGACTGAGTTCAGTCAAATGTTTCAAAATATCACCCATGTGTTTTAGATAAAATAAAAAGTAGGGGTATTCTCAGTCAAGCAGTTAATTGCTTCCTGAAAACTTGTATTGTTCTTCACAATAATTTGAAGATTTTCACTAAGGCTCCCTCCAAGTAGAAGAACTTTATTTCCATTTTATAGGTTTACATTAGGTTACACTGTAATGTACAGATTAACAGACTAGAACATGGCACCTGCCCTCTCTCACATTCTTCTTTCTGAACGATGCTGCAATGTTGCCTTGTTTCTGGGACAGATAATTTGCAGAGCCTCTAGGAATCAAAACAAGTTTTTAGAAGCTTTTCGAAAGATAAATAATACCAACCTACCTAGCCTCTTGCAGATATTACTACTAGCAGCAAAAATCATACCTGGAAGGGAAATGGGGTATTTTAGAGTTAACTCAGTAGGTTTTTCAGTTACTATTTTTAGAGAATTAATCCCAAAAGGATATTTCTATGTTTTTTTTTTCTTACATCTAGCAAAAATTGTTTCAAATAGGAGCTGAAGACAGGTTATGTCAAATTTTTTTGCAAGAGTTTGTCCAGTTGGAAATAACGGTGGTTGTTTAAATACTTGTCTGGTTCCTGATGTGCCCAAGGTTGTGTGCAATGATGAAAAATTTATCATCAGCACATCTGTAAATGAATCATCTTTTTTCCTGCACCCACATGGTTGCACAATTTTATTGACTGCTTGCTTTGATGAATATTTGATATTTGTCATGTGAAGCTATTCCATCACATTTGTAATATCGGAAGTTCCAAGCACACTTAACACCTTAATACGATGTCACAGTTAATGTATTCATAATCATTTTGTGTCCCAATACAATATGACACAGTAGTCTAATTACCAATCATATAAAGATAAAAGTTACAACACAGACATCTGGCTGCAAATCATGCACCTGGATTAAACATTTTCTCATCTGGCTGTACTGTACTATGTAGCACAGACTGTGCAAAGCAGATGGTAGAACCTTAGGTAAGATCCATTATTACAAAGTAAGCAATTACTTCTCTTTCTCTTTTTTTTTTTCAGAGGATCAAGATGATAAATTTATCTCATGCTGATAAGGCTTCACTCAACACAAATGCTGGAAATGGAAGATTCTTCCTTTTCCTTTTTATTTTATGATTTGTTGAATGATGGCATTTCTGGGAGAAAAGTGAAATAAAGCTGAAGGAAATAGGAGAAGGAGGTTAAAGGGTTTTGTCAGAGCTCTTCTTCGTAGTTCAGTTCTGTTTCCTCTGCTTTGTGCCTTACCATGAGTCCATGCTGCATTGCTTCTAGAACAGGTAATTTGGAGCTCCCCCATATGAGTGGGAGAAGTCGGAAGGGATATAAATTCTCATTCCAAATTCACACTGGACCTTTTACTAACAAGTAAAACTTGTTACTAACTCACTCAGAGTTTATAATACTAATTTTCAATTCTGGTTTCCTGTGCTGGGTAACATAAACCAAAAATGGTTTCTTTTTCTACCTTTATGTTCAGCCCTGTGAAGAATGGTATTTGGATTTTGGAAAGAATCTAGGCCCATTTACTCCAAAGCTTATACACTGCACCTACAACTTGTGGTCAGCTGGGAACCTGCTGGTGATAGACATGAGCTATCTGATATGGTTTTGGTCTTTGTTGTCTAGTCATTAGTCACAATAGAGGAAGCATAATAAAATGCATAATCTTTTCCCCACAGAATTATGACTCTAGTTTGTATTTCAGTTTAGTGCAGATCACTCAGCAGTGTGCAGGACAGAATGAGAACAACTGCCTCAACAGAATACCTAAAAATATTTTCCCATAGAGAAAAATAGAAATTGCATCCTTTATGAAATGTATGCATTTGCACAGTAGGTCAAGTGCTAAGTGAACACATTCACAAAGTCTTTGGCACTCTTGGGCAGGCAGGTCAGCATACCATGGCTGGACTTTACACATTCTCTAGCTCCACAAAAAGCATTAAGAAAAGTCTGATTTCAAATCTGTATTTCCATGTTTTGTGTGCCGATATTAATTAGTTCAAATAACCTGACATATTTGAAATTCACTGTCATTGTATCACTTAACACTGTATGTAACCACATATTTCCTTTGTCTGGATATTTGATGTGCACCTCGTCGTATTTATTACAGTATTATTTGTTACTGCTTTTGTCTGTTGAATCAATTGCTAGGAACAATCATAATAGTTACAAGAAAGCAATTTTATTCTGAATTGGAAGGAGGGTAGTTTGCATGAGCATATAGTGGAAAGAGACAAAAGATGACATTTGTAGCCAGATATGACTTATAGTATGAAAATTCTAAATGCTGTTGAAGAGTGAGACTCCACAGATTGTTGTCATAATCATGGCATTAGGAATAGATTTTTCTTTGGTATTTGCCTATTTTTACTACAGCTTTCATCAGATGATGAATACATGACAGTTTTAGATTGTCTAACACAAGAAAAATAAGTTGTTGGGTTTTTTTTAAATAACGTATGCCTAGCAGGTTTCTGACATTAAAATCTTTTTAAAGAGTCCTATTGTGTTTGCATTTAGCATATTTCCACTTTTCTGTGGGGGTTTTTTGGATGAATATTAGGTTCAAAGCAGATAATCGAGTTGTACACCTTACAAGATCATTTTCTGCCTGCTTAAAATCAAAACCAGAGGGAAGTTTTGATGATTAGGTGTGTACCTAGTTTCTGTGCACAGTGTCAGAGTTTAAATATATGTCACTTGGAAATGAGCTTTTGCAAATTTGTTTTATTTCAAAGGTGGAGAAATGAACTTTAAATCTGGCCAACAATATTACGTGAGTTTTTCTGTGGCATTGGAAATGTGTTATTTTCTTAGAAAATATTTCCTTTCACTTTCAAGTGATGGCACGATCATGACTAAATTCAAATTACTTGAATTCTTTTAAAAATTTGAAATATTGAACAAAGGTAAGAAATTCTACAGTTCATTAAATAGTTTTCTACTTTCTTTGCTTTCAATTAGAAAAGGAGGAGTGGGAGAAATGAGAGGGAAAGGGCCACATGCTTTTCTCTCTCAAAACACACAGAGAAAAAAAGTGGTCTTTAGTACAGTCCTTCACAACACTAGTCTGTTTCGCAAAGGCAGTTTACAGTGCGGGAATGCATCCAGGGAGAGCTCATGGATCAAAGTCACTCTAATGCATGTGATTCTGCATGCTTTTGCAAAGCCAGAAACTCACACTTTTGGCGTATGTAAAGTGTCCTGGAATGTGAGGCTGAGCAGTGAACCTCTGCACTCTTCTGTTTACAGCATGTGCCTGAGAAAATGATGGGAGGAGAGTTTGGCAAGAATGACTGGGGCAGGGAGGATTTGGATCTAGGCAGAACAAAAACATAGATGTTGAATATTTATAGCATTGATAAGAAACACCAATAACAAGGAGAGGAATGGAAAGGATTTTTGACATGGAAAATAAAAGCATGCCTAGTTTCTGTGGCTTGACATTTCTGTAAATAAAACATGAGCTACTACACAACTGCATTGCATAACTGAGTACACAGTTCTTGGTTGCTGCGTAGACTTCAAACTGGGTTCAACAAAGAGCATCACCTGTTTTTAGTCTGTTTTAATACAGAAATGACACTTATGAAATGACACTGTCTTGTGAACCCCTGACCCAATGACCCCTGAAATTGTTGAGTGTCGATCACATAGAATCATAGAATCATAGAATCATTGAGGTTGGAAAAGACCTCTAAGATCACCGAGTCCAACCGTCAACCCAACACCACCATGCCCACTAAACCATGTCCCTAAGCGCCTCATCTACACGTCTTTTAAATACCTCCAGGGATGGGGACTCCACCACTTCCCTGGGCAGCCTGTTCCAATGTTTCACCACTCTTTCAGTAAAGAAATTTTTCCTTACATCCAATCTAAACCTCCCCTGCCGCAACTTGAGGCCATTTCCTCTCGTCCTAACATCTGACAGAAGGTTAGAGGGTTTAAAGCTAATAGGTTTCTACATAAAGATAATACGTTAAAGATAATATGTTTCTACAAGTTTGATGAAAATGCGGGTTAGGTAGAGGTCCTGACCAAAATAAAAACTATGGTGTTAGAGGTCCGTTTGATTAGAG
This sequence comes from Aptenodytes forsteri, assembly GCF_000699145.1. Taxonomy (NCBI): domain Eukaryota; kingdom Metazoa; phylum Chordata; class Aves; order Sphenisciformes; family Spheniscidae; genus Aptenodytes; species Aptenodytes forsteri. The sequence continues at coordinate 104,376 of NW_008794598.1, read as the reverse complement.
AATTTATGTTAAGGCAGGCATGTGTACCTGTATGTCCTAAAAGTTATTCAAACCTCACAGATGCTTGCAAATTTAGTAGACACCAGAAACTCTGACCACCACACAGAGAACAAGGTTTCATTATTTCTGCTGCTTATTGTACTGCTTGTTTTAATACAGTGAAGGCACTGAAGTAAAAATATGAACCCAGAGGAATAGAGAAGGGTAGACCCTTAACTATTTAACATGTGTGTCTGTGACCTGCAGCAACAAATAATATTTGCAATTAATGTAAATATGAAGAGTATGACAAACAAAGAAGAGGAAAAAACTTTTCATAGAGCATTATGGATCGCTTGGTAAACTGAGCATAAGCAAACAACATATGTTATGAAACAGCCGGTATGTGGTAGGAATATAGAGGAATGTCATCCATAGATGAACAAAGAATACCAGCCTTATTTACAGGACTGGAGCCGTTATTATGGGAAGAAGTGAGTATAAAACAACCTTGAATGAATGTTAGATAATTGATTGAAAAATAACTGTCTCCATGCTGTACCCACAGTAAAAAGAGTTAAAACAGGATAAAGAGGCAATTTTCTCTCTGTACTTATTTATTTCTTTTGTCACAGTTTGTGTACTTTTTCCTTCCAGGTAAGAAGTGCAGTTAGTACGATCAGTTTTGCTGAGGGAAATGAATAAAATTGCTAACACTGTGATCAGAAGAAAGAATAATCAACTTGTTCCCCATTAAAGAGAACCCCTTTAACATACTATCAATACATAAGAATGACCGTGCAGGACCAGATGAAAGGCTTATCTTGTTGATCCTGTCTCTGACAGAGGCAAAAAGGAAGTGTCTAAGAGCAAGATAAGCATATAGTGGTACTTTTCCAACCACACTCCTATCCTTCTGTAGTGTTTGGATGAGCAGCTTTCTGTGCTGGAGGGGTTTTCTGTGTGTTTAAAATCTTCAGCATATTTCCCTTCCATGTACCTGTCTAGCTATTCCTTGAATCCATTTACATTTTTAGCAGCAAAATACCTTGTGACTAGGAGTTCTGCAGCTTAACTACATGGTGTGTGAACAACTGTTTTCTGTTGTTATTGAACCTGTCATCAGGTGGTTCCCTTTGATGCACTTAGCTTTTGTAGTGGAAGAGGCACCAAGCATCTGAGCCTTCTGAATCTACCCATGATTTTAAGCCCCTTTGGACTTATACTGTTTTGCTTAAGTCCAAAAATACGGTCGTGGGGAGAGCTGAAGAGTTTGGCCTAGTCCCCAGTACAGCAGCCAAATAGTGAGGAAAGAATCTAGCCTGTGAAAGGATACCTTTTTTTATAGATGATGGAAGCACTTAACCTGAACTCTTGGTCAAAGGCAATATATGATAAAAAGAGAAAATACCAAAGCTGATGACTCTGAACTGCAGCGAGCTGGAAAGGAAAAGCAAAAAAGAAACCCCTAAAACAAGACCAAAACCCCCAAACTGACTAATGAGAGAAAGAATGGGTGGCTTCTCATATGGAAAACCTTGCAGGTTTCAAAACAGTAATAAATACAGGCCGTTATCACATGGACATCATCTTTCATCAGTGGAGCCAATTCGAGTCTTACCTAGGAGACTGAATGTCACCCATAATGCTGTTACTTGGTTCTGAGTTCCTTAAACAGCTGCTGTATGGCTGTACTCTGCTCATCCCCAGAATTCTGCATTGATCACATCTATCCAAGAAAATAATATTGCAGAAAGTTTGCTGCTTGTTATTGACTACCCAATCCTAGTCTTGTAGTAACTGGTACTTAGATCCTTCTTTGAGCAGGAAGCTGGACAGATGACCTCCTGAGGTCCCTTACAATTTGATTTATTCTTTGATTCTACACTTCTCAATATTTGAAGGCCATCTTCCTCTCAGGGGACCCTGTATAACTGACTTGCTTAATCTGTATACTGTTTTTTTTAACAAAAATTTATTTATGTTTGTCACTTTGAAGTATTTTCCATCTTGAAAGTCCAACACAAAGCTTAGTCCTTTTCTAGATGTGTGAAGATGGTAGCAATAATTAAAAAAAAGAAAGATGTAACTATGCATTTATTTTTCCTGCTACTTAAGAATTCTTAGGAGATCAGAAACAAACAGAAAAGTATACAAATGTGACATTTTCTGGTGATCAGCAATCTGAACAAACTTGTCAAACACGATGCTGTAGGTGGTGTCCATAGTTCTACCTGTGTTCATAAAGTGCTAGCATACAAAAAAAAGTCAGAAAGCCATGGAAAACTTAAGATACCCTCTACGTTACTAATTTTGGATATGGAATTTCCTGTTCTCTTACCGGTACATAAGGAGCATATATCCATTGACCACAAAAGACTCTTAAGAGATTTTCTTAATTCAGACAGAAAGCTGTAACTTTTGCAATGCAAAACGTTACCATTGTCGGTGGGCAAGGTAGACAGTAGGGAGTAGTCCCTTTATTCATGTGGGGCACGTGTGCAACATCATTCTCCAGCAAGGCATCTGGTAGAAAATGGAAGTGAAATAAGCCTATACTTGGGTTACTGAAGTTATAACCAAGCAAACCTATGGAAGCTTGATATATTAGTACAAAACAGAATAAACCCAATGGTTACTTGGGAATCCATTGCCTTTCTAGAGAATCCAAAAATCCCTCAAATTTAATGAAATGTAGCTATACAAAGTAAAAGCAACAATCCCTATATCCATGTGCATATTTAGTTCAAAAGAATTAATGTGTTCATGTAATTCAGAACATTTAAATCCCCCTAAGATTATATGCATGCGTATTTGTCTCATAGGTTTTGAGCATTTCACACCCATAGTGTACTTACTCCTTGAGATCTGTAGAGATAAAGAGCAGTAAAATTTGAATGGAGTGTGAAACTCTACTAAATGTGAATTACTAGAAATCATTTATTTTGTTTGTTTCTAACTTACTAAAACCGTAGGAACAAATGGACACAAATTTAAACACAAAAGCAGCATGTACAGTTTGTTTCCTACGGATTTCCAGAAACACAAGCGGAAGCTGATATAGAATGCAATGTAAGTTAGCATACTTCTCTTAGCAAGTGCCCTATAGAACACATTATTTGTGGGTATCTCAGTTTTTAAATGCCCAGTTCTCAGTTCCTGGGATCGAATTTCCAAAGCTGTTGTGCTCCCAAACTCCATATTGATTTTCAGATGCTTCAGAACCTGCTAAGTGGGTCCTAAATATGACACACAAATACAGTGCAACTGGAAATTAGTAGCTGCTTTTGAAAAAAAAAATTACCCTTTCTTTTGTAGATCATCCTGCCCTGAAGCAAATTGTCCTATGAAGTCACAAATCTCTGGCCAGCAGCTGCCTGCAGACTGTGCAATGTAGCAGTCCATCAATTGCAGTTAGAAAGTTTGCTTTATACATCTAAATAAGATGAAAAATTTGTACATTTTCAGAGATGGCTATTCTGTGCCCCCTTGCCCATGAGGAAAACTGCCATTGTTGAAAGGCTGCTGTGTAGAAGTGTTAATTTTCAGTCTGAAATAGCAAGCACCAGAAAATTAAGGATATGGACAGCTGCAGAGACAAAAGACATCCATGCTTGCACAACTTGACAGTTAATTCTTACCTACTGACCCACTGCAGCTGATATGCCCTGCTGACCCTCCCTAAAGGCTGCAGTGTAATCGTTTTCATGATTAGTGAAAGTACAGTTCCTAAGTAGGGCTGAATTTATAGTTATATTCATCAGAATTGTGAGTTGTTCTTGAAATGTGTTAAGCAATGAATAGTTCAAATGAGCGATTTGTATGGCTGTGGTAACGCACACGCCTTAAACACCTTACTGGTCTGGGGCTGGTACATAGAGTGTCTCAAAAGGATCGCAAAATGATGGGCAGGAAATGATGCATTTCAGAAAATGCAGGCTGTGTCATTCACCACAGGGCAAATCTCTTTGTGAACAAGCACAGGTCTTTTTTCATACCTGAGTCATCCAGCACATAAAGGCTTCAAAAAAATAAAAGATATGTTTCAAAATAGAAAAACACATATTCTGTGAGCCAGAGCTGTTAAACTTATCATAATCAAAGTAATATATAGCAATGAGGTGCTTGGCAAATTTCCATCACAAAAATTTCTGAACAACTCTTTTTTTTTTTTTTTTAAAGAGCCTGGATCACATATGGTTGCGTAGATAACAAAATAAAGACAATCCAAGTAAATCAGTGAACCAGACCACAAAAATATCTGTGTCGCCTTTATACCTATACAATACAGAGGGAAAAATACGAAACGATTAAGAATAGGAAAAAAATCAAAATAGTAATTTTTAAACTAGCAAAGCCATACTTAGAAGGTTGTCGAAATAATCTGCTTCTCAGTGGTATTTATACTGGGCTAATTTACTCATTGTAGGTCAGAACTGTCAGAAACAGTCTAATCTTTTATTACTCTTCTGAGCAGTTAACAACTAACTGAGCTAAATCAATTTTTGTTACATACTCTCTAACGCAGGAACATTTCTCACAAATATGGCAGTTCAAAATAAAAGACCAACCCTGAGTGTAAGAAGCAGATTGATTTTATCGATTATTCATTCATTTCATTCATTTTATTCCTGGAAGGAGCTTCATATTTGTATAACATAAATGGTCATTATGATTTTGTCAATAATATGTAAACCAAGGCCCAAAACAAAGTCAAATAAATTCTTACCTTCTGTTTGATTTTTTCTGTCTTTGTGCTTGAATCTTTTTCCACTGAAATCAATGGGAGTTTTGATATGTAACAAGTCAATGGGAGTAGAATCTGATCTTTTATTAGCACGTTGTTATGGACCCTATGGGAACAGGAAATTTGATTTTGGAGCCAGGAACATAAATTAAGGAAAGATTTTTTTTTAATTAGTTTAATGGTCTGTGTTCAGTTTCAGAAAATCCCTGAACAAAAGAAGTCTTGAACTACATCAAGTGGTCTGGTTACTGCAGGTATGATTTCTGACAGTGATCAGAGTTGTGTTCAGAAAATATTTGTAGGGACTGTCAGACTGAAGGGAGACTGTGTAAGGGTTTGGGTTGTAAAGTCCAGGCCAGGCAATTCCTCGGGATTTTTGCTATGCGTTGTCACCATCTCACAGTTTCTTCCAGGGAATACCACTATGAAATATGGAAGCCATGTTCATGTGATAAAACTGATCCCAGCAACAGAGAAATGTGAGTCTGATAGATCTTGATTTGGGTCATCTGATAGTGTCAACTATTATGCCATAAAATCTCAAAGCATTGTTGTAAATGCAAGAGCCTAGGAAAAAAAGAAGAAAGGCTCTTTACTGGGAAATAAACATTGCCTCCAAGATAAGGAAGAGTCAAAGGTGTTTCATTCATTGAACAATGGCACAGGAAATTCAAATGATGCTACAGAAGCCTGGCAGTAAAGCCATCAAGCATGTTATTTCAAACTACCTCATGCAGTCATTTTAATTTTGGATTTAGATAATATGCCAGAGAAGTCTCGTTCACATATGTATTTAAGTAGGGCCTGATTTGTACATGCATACAGCAATTTTCATCTTAATAGCTGTATGCAGGCTCAAAATATTGAGCAGTGCTTTGCATATTTTCTCCTGCTGCACAGTAATGGTGTAATCTAAATGTTTTTCACATGAATATAGTCACACAGACATTATGCCTGAAGGTAGTCAAGTACTGTATCTTTCTGTCTCTCATTCTTCTAAACACATGAAAGCAACTGTGCAGCGTGGTGTACTTGGGTGTGCTTCATTTGGAGCTAATGCATTCAGAGACATGCTGACTAGCGAATTGCTGTAGCCAACTCTGTATATCCTTGGTGACTTCTCAACTCTCTGCCAATGCAGTCAGCGTCTTAAGTCTTCATTTGTGTATCCATTAAATTTGATTTCATCCCTTCTCCTGTATCCCCATAATTTTTTACAAGTGCCAGGTGTTAATGTTCCAGTACATCATAACTCATTTGCAAGTACTTAATAATCTCAAAGAAGCAAAATTTGTGGGCACAAAATCCCACTTTTACACACAGGACTCTCTGCCAATGCAGTCAGCGTCTTAAGTCTTCATTTGTGTATCCATTAAATTTGATTTCATCCCTTCTCCTGTATCCCCATAATTTTTTACAAGTGCCAGGTGTTAATGTTCCAGTACATCATAACTCATTTGCAAGTACTTAATAATCTCAAAGAAGCAAAATTTGTGGGCACAAAATCCCACTTTTACGCACAGAAAGTTCTGTATAATTGTAGTGTTTCTTTATACATGCTACAGGCTGAAAAACATTCAATGCATCAACCGCAAGTCATCTGCACTTGGGGATAGGTTAGCAAAGTCAGGTTGACATCTCATGTCTCTGCCTTTCAACCTTGGAATATGTTGGCAGTTCTTGGCATTCAGGTTTCACTGCATTGCCATTCTCTGGACTGTTGCATTTTGCAGTGTGATGCAGTTCTCAGAGTGAAAGGTATATTGTCAGTGTAATTAATGATGTAATATTTCCATGCTACTTTTTACTTAGATGTAGGTATAACATTTTTAGTGAAAGCAGTTAGAAAAGATTTGAGTTCAATAATGAGTTTCAAATAAGGTGTAAGCTCCACAAATAAACAGGCCACAAAGTTATGAGATAAAATTGTATTTTCTCATTTGCAGTATATTTCAGTGAATTTCACAAGATCAACCAGTTATGTACTTTCATAGGCCTTTCTCCAATATCTCAGTCATAATCTATTTGGACATTGATTTGCCTGAATAGCTGTAAATCTCAGTCTTTTCTGTAGTGGAAACTTACATCAACATGTGCCTACACCTAATTCTTGAACAAAAATGAAAATAAAGAATGCTATCTTTACCTTTTCGTTTTGCCAGAATCACCATTCTTTCATCAACAAACTAGCAACCCATAGTAAATATTACATAGTCACCTTTTTTCTTGCTAGGGTAGGTCAAGTATTTGACAGGCTAAAACACTGAGGAGAAGGTTGGGGTGTCTGTACGAGAACAGAAGTTCACCCGGGTCAGTGTTCTGTCTCCTGCAGTAGCTAATAATGTTTAGGGAGTGGTGTATGAATAGGGCAACCATATGGTGATCATCTCCTTGGTGTACTCTCCCACTCAGCAGTCATTTTTGAATCACAGATTTCCTGAACCACAGGTAGTGTCTTTGCTTTTAGTATGTCTGATTACTTTCTGAACCCCTTAGAACTACAATATCCTGTAGAAAGGAATTCCATAGCTCAATTATGCATGGAGAGAGGAACCACCATCTTTTGTTTGCCTTGAACTTGCCACCTGCTAGTTTTATTTCCCTCTCCTCGATTTTTGAACTGGGAGACAAGACAACAGCCATTTCCTTTTAAACATCTGAAGGACAATTATGACTATAAATATCTTCATTATACCCCTCCTCAGCCATCTCTTTTTCAGACTTAGAAATCGTAATCTATGTAGTTTCTCTAAATGCGGAAAATGTTCCAGGCCTTTCATCAGCCTGCACCTTTTCTTGTTTTACTTTATTCTTTTTCTGAGATATAAATGATGATCAGGACTACAAGCAATATTCAGAATGTGGGGACAGTACAGGTTTATATCAAGGATCTGAGATTTTCTTTCCAATGACTAAGTTACTTAGCTTTAGTATTAGTGGAACTGGGCAGATAAGAGTGCACGTAACTCACGTTAATAGATACTGTGATCTCTTGGCAACAGCAAAAATGATCTTGCTTTGCTTGGCAACATAATTTTTGGTATAAAAACACACACACACAAATATTTAATGAATTCAGCAGAGCTGCACAAAGGGCATTGTGTCAGGAGAACAAGCCATACGCATCCTATAGGACATCTATCCCAGAGCGGGAGACACTTCTGTCGTAGAAATGCTCTTAAATACATCGGCCTCTGTGACGGGGCTCAAGTCAGATTCAGCATAGAGAGAATTTCCTTCTTACTGTGAAAGAAATGCTGTTGTAGTAACATTGTTACACGTGCCTTTCACTTTCTTTACCATGAGGCAAGTTTCGTGGGAAGAGGTGTTATCTTACATTTTTTTACATAAGTGTATCAGCTGATCTAATAAATGTTTTTGTTCATGGTCACTTTCCGAATAAGCCCTTAAAACTTCTTTTCACGAGAGGGCAGTTGCCGGCAGAGGTCACCATTGCTGTAGCTGGTTTGAAAGGAGTTGAGTTTCACTAGCTTTCACTGGACTGAGATTTGAAGGGTAGGCAAATATTTCTAAACCCACCAATCCAGCATTGACTTTTTGTGTTAAAATATTGAATCTTTTGGAATGAAAGCATTAATTTTATTAACCCTTTATTTTTTATCAGCAGAGTTTGTTCCTAAAATACAGACTAAAAAAAAGGCGGAATTATGTTAACTTCTTAAAATTACCAATATTTTTTCCACATGCCTTTAATTTAATTCAATTAATGCTAATTAATAATTATTCAATATTCTGTTAGTCCTAAAAGCATTTCATAAAGAAACAGAAAACCAGTTAATAGAATTTGCATTTAAAGGAACATTTTTATATGGCCAAAGCCATGGATGGAGCAGTAGGGGAATTTATGGGACTTATTCTATTGATTGTAATAATCTAGTTTTTAAATGCGTTCTATCTGACCCTTGTTCTAGGTATCCCATTAAAGAAAGACATTTTACACTTGAAAATGCTAATCTGAATACATATTTTAGGTATTTTTCTAACCTGATTTTTAAAATTAACATCTTACGGTGATTACATAGACTGCCTAGTTATTCTGTGTAACAATTGTTTACTTAGCGTATGGGTTAGAATGATCCTTTGTGCGCATTGTAATTCTCCACTGAACTTAAATGAGGACATCTGAAAAGATAATTTAAGCTTTTGATTGAGAAAATGGACACTGCTTAGCTAAGAGGATGAGAAAAAGAAAGCCACAGTTAACTTTCTTTACTACCTTATTGTGAGACTGAAAGATCCCTTTAGGGTGAGTGGCTGGGATTGATCAAGATGTGAAATCACTATTACTCTACTGCACAGATTCGTCAGGAGGGCTCCTCTCCAGACCTTGCTGAGATTTGTTAGAAAATGATTCATATATATAATTATTAATATATTTAAAGGCCAAATCTTTCATATCATACTCATGTGAATGCTCCCATTGTATTTGGTTCTTCATTCCATCACTGTAACCTCTTTGTGAAAGTGCAGAAAATATTGTAACCTTCTGAGTTTCAGACAAATGTGTGAAATGGTAGTTGTCAGTTATTTCAAAAAGCCTGTTTTCTGTAATATCTGCAATAGCTCAGAAGTGCAAAGAGCATGAATGTACAGGCAAGTTAGCTTCCTCTCTATCTTTTTGCAGAGAATTGTCACGTTTTATTTTGGCTTAGCAAAAAAGTGCCCCAAAAGACTTTATTGTGATACTCTAATGCATGAAAACACCCATAAATTATCTGTCTAACAGTTACAATGCAACTTTGAAGTTGTGACAACTTGGAAAAACCAGCCTGACAAGCATGCTCACTTTTGCTGTTTTTCTAAAACTTCTTGAGCATATAAGGAGAGTTTAAAGTGAAGAAAGCAGCTGAAGCACAAACACTTTTTGTTCTCAGCACGCAAATTCCTTCTGTCTCCTTGTCTGGGGTCCCCATTTTTGTCTCTGACTAGTGTATCAGATAAAACAGTGTTATCACCCGGTATAAATCAATAAACATTGTCAGTTTCATCCTGTCACTAACAGGCAGGCAGCAGGGAGTTTGTAAGCTTTTCCAAGTGGACATCCTAGAGGATACACAGTCTCTAGTGTAAACTACTGTTCTGCCTATAGCTAAGAGGTTTCTGCCTTGGGCCAGTCATGCTTTGATTTACCAGAATTCCTATTTATTTATATTAGTAAAGAAGGAAAGGAGTTCTTATCTAGAGTAGAATTATCATAGGGAAAAAAAAGGAAAGTGTTAAGTAAGCCTTAATATTCAGAACAAAGACAGTAAAGAATTTTCATGTAGATGTAACTGCTGTACGATGCAAATAAAACTAAGTTCTCATATACCTGGATAAAAAGAATGAGAATACTACTTACGTTTCTCTAAGATTAAGCTGTTCTTACTAAGATGTTTTTCAAGCTTTAAGCTTAAATACAAATGCTTTATGAACACCTTCCAGATGTGTGTGCAGTTTAACTTGCATTAGTAGATGCAATTTACAGTTTCACTAGCCCATGCTTTTCTTGCAAATGCTATTTTTAAGCAACAGGCACTCCCTATTTCAAAGACATCTGATCTGTTCCTCCTCAAGAGAGCAAAAATCACTGTACAACAAAAAACACATTGGCTAATTTTGAAGATACCAAACTTCCACAACTGGTGCAACAGCCACATTACTTGCTTTGTGAAAACTGACTGTTGTGGGGTCACTCACCTCAGAGCAGTATCACTGGATGCCGGGGGTACAGGGAATCCAGAGGGTTGTCCAGGCCGTTTTGTAGTCTGTAGCACCCCAGTCCGTGGACACTTTCCCAAGCCAGAAGAGCCATTCACATTCCCTCTGCCTTTCCAGCCTCATTCACTGCTCTCAGGGCTCAGCTAGCTGCACTGACTCACAGAAATTAAGCTCCCTCTGGGTCCTAGTGCTGTAAACGTGTGGGAGCTGCACGGACTCGTAGGAATTCAGCCTTTGGCTTGGTGCCTAGTCCATGCAGTGATGCACAGATGTGCAGTGAAAGTTTCAAAGCGTGCACTGGTTGTATGACTATGCATACATAATACTGAGAAAAACCTCCAACTTCCTGGTTCCACTGTCAAGAACTGAAACCCTCTTTAAGGGACGTTTTGTCTTTAGCCTTTCTACTTTGCATCTTAATCCTTGCACTCAATTTAAAGATGAAAGCTCACAGAAACTCGGAGCTCCCTGATGAATGGGTCCTTTTGAAAATCATCTCTAGAGCCCTTTACTCATGTTATAGGTCTATAAACAAACCTATAGGAACACTAATAGTTAACTGGTGAAGCAGTGGACTGGGTTCCCTGCGAAAATTGTGCAGTCCCCATTATCAGCTGTCTTTAACGGGGTCAGCCAAACACTGATCTCGAGTAGCAAAGAAACATTTGACCCTGACTTGGGGCAGAGGAAAAGATTATATAAAAGACCCCTCCCAGCCATAATATTCTGTGTTTAACATGCTTACCTTAAGCAACAAAGAGATATGGAAATGTTTTCCATTATGTTTGTGGAGGAGGATTAAGTACTTTACAAGGAAACAACAGTGTGTTTTAAGCACTGATATATATAGGAAATAAATGCAAAAGTGAAAAATTTCATAAGATACCAAAAAAAAAAAAAGCAAGTTGGCTAAAAACTCTACTCTAAAAAAAGTTGGCTGTATAGAGAATTGTGAAGCAGCCCCTTAGAATTTCATAGTTCTCATTGTGGCCTAGTGTAACCTTTGTGATTACACAGACACAAGGAAAAAAATTAAATCGTCCTAATTGAAAAGCAGACCACTGCATTTTATCTATGTGGAAATTATCGAACATTTTTTGATTCCATCCAGAAGAGGGCAGCCATCTGGAGAGACTTGTCCTTAAAGTCCTTTGGGGAAGGGAAAGATGTGTGAAAGGTACTACATAAAGGCGTAGAGCAAGAAGGCGAAGCAGCTTTGAGGTAATAATGTTTCTTATTTGCCACATGGATATGCTGCTTTCTGAACCTGAAGCAAGCATATCTTCTTATTTTATTAAAACTAGTAGACAAACCTTAAATTTCTTTCCCACAGTGCCAAAGATAACAGTGGCTTCAGTGCTAGACTGTTTCTTGGAGGTGGTGTGCATTTAATATTGCCTGAAATATCCTTAAGGAAATTGCAGCACAAAATGCTTGATGCAAGTGCTAAAATTACCTTCCCAATTTGCCAGGATTATGCAGATTTCTTTGTTTTTTCTAAAAGAAAAATGCTTTGCACACGATAGCAGTCACAGGCCAAAGTGTGATGTCTTCATTTACACAGCCAGCCATCAGAGTTTCTGAAAGTATTGCCTGTAAAACTTGACCTCGGGATTTGGCCTTAGCTTCATATTTCATGGCAGAAATGCCAGGCTATTCTTGTGTTGAGCATTTGTCTTGCTTCATTAGAATATCCTCAGATTAGGACTTTGTGCTGGAAAATTTGAAAGAGCATTATAGCCCATTGTGACTGTAGCAAACAGCATCAAAACAGAGATATAAAAAGAGATGCTTTTTTTTTTCTTTACTTAAAAGTTAGTGCACACTTGTGTTTAGCATCTCTACAATTGATTTATTGGCAAGAGCTGCCTGTTTTTTCTTAAAACTGTGGTCACAAAAGCTCATTTGGACACAGTAATCAGTAATATACTGTGTTTGTACTTAATCTGTATCACGAGCACTTACTTCTGTCTTGAAGAAATCCTCTTCTTCTACCTTATTCTTGTACCTCTTGAGTTTACACCAACAGGCTGATATAAGCGAGCAAGAAAGACAACCACGACAATCCCTGGGAAAAAGCACTACCTTGTATTCTCTTTCTTTATGTTCCCATGTAACCCAAATAAACACCATTTCTAGCTTTTGGAGTAGGTGTGGCCCTACAGGCACAGTAGCAATGCACAGAAGAATGCCTAATCCCAGGTGGACTACTATAGTCTGAACTGAGCGGCTGAAAGCATTGCATAGAGGTCGTGTATCTTTCTCTTTTAGCAGTGGTCTGAAGCACAGATTTAAAGAGAAAAGTCTTACTGCGTGCATGGTTGCTTAACTTTTATCCTCCGTGAGCTGAGGATTTTCTTGCTTTGGCAGGTCACTACATAAAAGGTGAGGGACTGGTAATGTTAGGCTGAGTAAGGAAAAGATGTGCTCTGGAATCGGAGAAGCAGCTGCATAAAGAGAAGTTCTGTGAGCACAGAACTAATGAATCCTGGTTCTCTACAGATCTGCATCCAGTTATTTCTCTGCCTCTAATACAATAATTTCAAGTCTCTCATGATCTCTTGTATGAGCTTCCTTAAACAGTATCTGCAGTTCCCCCTAAGAGTAAATCAATCCAGTGTGTGCCTGAGTACTGCCATGTAGTGCACTAACACATTTCATGTCAGGAAAACAAAAGCGCTCAGACCAAAATGAAGAGCAGCACTGTTGAGAGCGATGACTACAGGTAAAATGTTTTGTGCTCTCCTGACTGGAGGGCTGGCTCTTCTGACTGCTAGGCTGAGTTCAATGTTGCCCTAAGCCCCACAACAGCAACTGTGGATCATCACAGCCTCTTCCTTCCACATCAGCACTTCTGTCCAAGAAAGCTGGAGGGTGGAGGAGGCACAGTGTGTGAAAAAAGTGCCTTATGCTTATGTGGTATGTTTACGATTGTAAGAGGGCTTGAGGACTGTAGGTGGATTCCTCCTGCAGTGTCTTTTGTGCTGCTGAAAGTCTTGGGGAAGGCATTTGAGAAGAAGTGGCTGGGCTTTTCTATTCAGAAGCAACACTCTTCAAGGAAAAAAGCTGCCCAGCATGATGGAAGTCCTCATTTATTTCTGAAATCTTTGTGGGTTTGGAAATAACACAGGTGAGTACAGCTGCTGTTCCTAAAATCTTCGCAATTTAGAGAGGTGTCGGATCGCTGAGAAAGGGGCCCACAAAGCATCAAACAGTTTTCAGAGATCCCGTAAAAGTATAGGGGGATGGGATGAGGTTAACAAGTTTTATTTTCTTCAGAGGCACTTACTTACGTGTGTGTGCGCGAACAGTTACATTCAATACTTCCTTGTAATACTAAGTCTCTACACGAAAAAAGATGTATCAAAAATAACCCACTTCCCCTAGCTGTCCTGGAGGTGCTTTGATGTGAATGCAGGAAAAGTTTTAAGCATCTCAAATGAGGCGTTCAAAGTGTAAGACACTGTCTGTTTTACCTAAAATAATATTTATCATTTCCAGTTTTAAAAATTTCCAGAAAATAGAACATAGCTGTCTTGTGTAAACTTGTCTGAGAGCTCTCTTCCTAAGGCTAAATTGAATGTAAAGAGATATTAAACTTTTCCCTTAATACTCAGCTGGAGGAATCTTACCCATGTTTGGCTAAGTAGAAGTTAATCAAGAGGTTTGAAGGAGTGATCACAATGCAAATTCTCTTCTTGTGTTAGTTACAAAAAATGAAAAAGTTGATAAAGGAATTAAATGGTCTATTTTGTCTTCATTAGTTTGTGTAGCATTACTTTATAGTATTATGTGTGTGGTAGAAGTTACTAGAAAAAAGCAGAAGCTCACTTATGGGTCATGAATAAATAGGTCAGACAAACAAGTTCATTACTGATTTACTGTAGGACTCAGTCTCCTGTAAATATTTTCTTAACTGTTTCTGCCACATGGCTTCACAGTTGAGTCGATAACACATACAGAATGTAGCTTGGGTGCGTCGGAAAATTGATCTGTACATGATGCATTTCCAATACACTGCAATTCAAACCAAGCGGTGATTAGAAGCGTTCATTTATGGTGAATCATGGAAGTGATTTGCACTAATCTTTTCTTTCTGTTTTGATTAGTTATGTAGTGCACAGTAGAAAGAAACCATTTTACTATAAATGAAAACATCTCAAAAGCCTGAGTTTACTAAAAGCAAAATGTCTGTTGATTGTTCAAGTGCTGTTACAGACAGAATATAATTCTGATGGCAGTGACATATAGACAGAGCAGAGCTATGAGAAAAACTTTACATTACTTTTCAGACTCGGCAGAGATTTTGCCTGATAGTTGTTTGGAAAGATATAGTAACTACAAATATTTCTGGAATACACAAAGCCTACACTTCTGTTGGAATACCTTTTTTATTAACGCCTAGCTATTGGTTGGCAGTGAGGGTTAAGTGAGAGCGTACATGCTATTTAAAATACTAAAGGAACTGTGGATTTTGAGCATCAGCACTCAGATGTTTATTCTATGCTCTTCTGTGAGAGGATCAAAAGTTTTAAGATCTTCTGCTTAGTAGCTGCAAAGTTTTTTCCCAGGATGTAGCTTTTTGCACTTGGCTGAATCAGTCTGAGTTCTCCTTGGAAACCATAAAGAGTTTGTCAGTCAGAGTTCACTAATTGTGGACTTTTGTGTGAGGTCTCTCTCCGTGGACAAAAACCGCTTTGATGCAGTTTTATAAGGAGCATACATGATCTGGTGTACCTTTCATATTCACCTCTGTGACAGGAGCATTTCAAGAGCTAGTAAAATGCATGCATCCCCTGTTTTGGGGTTGGTTTTTTTTTGACTGGTTATATGCTACTAACACTGTGCTAGCATTAGTCTTTCTAAGATCCAGAGTCTGACAGCGGTATCCTTTTGGGGGGAATATTAGCACTGTCAGTGAAGCTCATAGCTGTTTAAAGACTCACTCACCCAATGTCAGCATGAAATGAGACCGTTCTTCAGGAGGTGTGGACATGCCACCTGTTGCTGGATAGTGAGACTGTCATTTGCAGATTCCCTGAGAAACCATGGCTTCCAGCATTGCTCCTCTGCTTGCTGCAAAGGATTTGGGACCAGAGAGGAGTATCGACTCTGGCATAGAATGACTCCTCTCTGCTCTGATCTATGAAACGGGCCTCATGTTTTCTCTTCTTGCTCTCTACCGCTCTTCTACCATGCTCTAATAGAAACTATGTCTCCTTGCAAAGTCTGGCTTCATCACATGTGCATAATGCGCGCTGAGATAATGAGAATAATTTGCCAGTAAGGCCATACTTTGCTCATGACCTTTGGGAGTTGGCAGCCGCTTAAGAGATTTTATATCCACAGGGGATGAGTATTATAATCTGATCCTTTTTGCCATGTTAGTGGGCAAATGACATATGATCATATCAGAATTTTTCCTTCTTTCAGGCTTGCAGTACTGAATCTTCATATACAGCAGAAGGTCTCACTAGAGGCACAGGCGCATTGAATGTGATGTGTATCGGAGTCTGACCTACAGGCAATCCCCACAAGGCAGCATGTTGTACTTGTTCTTAAGGGACGCTTCAGTGGCCCTGAATAGCGAGCGGCTTTGGAACATCACAGGAACTATAAGCACTGTGCCAAAGATTTCTCCCACAGAAGTATCTTCATTTTTCAGCGTGCCCTAAAACATTTCAGGGTGCCCCTTGACCTTCTGTCATAAAGTAGACCACAAGAGGAGAACTCAGTGCTATCAGGGAAGGTTGCCTCGTTGCTTAAATCTAGGGGAGGAGGTGGGACAAACACTTTGGCATTTAAGTTGCTGGTACATAATTTTTTTTTAAGTGTAAAATTAGGCTTTTCATTAAATATCTTTTCCTGCTCTTTGGTCTGAACACGGTCATAAGAGGTCCAGCTTGCTTGGCCCACCTGTTTTTCTATAAACACGCTGCCTAAAACGTCTTTCTCAGAGGCACCAGTTTTGCTAAAAGTTTTTAAGAGAATATTTGTGCCGCAACAGAGGAGACTGAAGTACTAACTAGCAAAATTTCGCCAAGCTATGAAGTTGAGGTAAAAAAAGTAATTTGGTAAAGTTAGCAATTACTCTGTGATAACAGGTATTAATTACATGGCTGCTTTAAAGTTCATCTAGGATTTGTCCAAGCTCTGGTACCAGGACAGACTTTACAATATCAGCGAATTTCTTGAAATACCTATGCCCTGTAAAAGTTTTCAAGCTACCTGTGCTTTACCATAAATCAATTACCATGCTAGAGGCCATACTTTGGGGAGAACCACAGATTGCCTCCCAGTCATTCTAGATTTAATTTCCTTAAGTTGAATTCAGTCTTTGAAAAAGAATCCCATCTGCAGGATTCTCCCTGACCAGTGCTTCTCTGTGTTTCTAAGGAGGAGCACGCTTAGGAGTTGTAAAACGTGGTTCTCTGTTCCTAGCACCATTGCATGGCAGTAATTAAAAACAGTACTGTTATTCACTCTTTATATATCAACGCCTGAAAGCGTTAGCTTTGTTAGTCTGTATTCTGTGGTAAATGTACTGGTTTTGGTGTTTTGGTTTTTTTTCCATTAAAGCTTTAGGAACAGAAAAGAGTGTTTAATGACTACAGCAGAATTAGATTAATAAAAAAATGCACTTTGTCCCCAGAAGTGGCAGCAGGAGATAAGATTTACTCACAGTCATTGAAGTAGGGATGTTGAAAGCACACCCCTACCCTAATTCTATTTATATCTGGGTGAACCTGTTGTCCGTGAACTTGTCTTTTTTCAGCCTACAGGCACTATTTGCTTCCACAACCTTTTGTGGCAACAATATCCAGTTCTCTGCCATCTCCTTAAAGTACTTTCTTGTATGTGATCTGAACTGATGTCACGTAAGTTTCAATGAGTGTCCACAAGTTTCAGTAATGTCATGTTTCTTGAACAGCAGTTCCATATTCATCTTATCCACCAACTTCATCATTTTGTAAACCTTCATCATGTCCTGCCCCACCTTCTTCCTCCTCAATCCAAGAAGCCGCAGTCTTTCTAGTCTCTCCTCATAAGGCAGCTGTTTCATCATCTTAATCTCGTTACATGCCTTTCTATGAACCTTTTCTAACTCCACTGTGCCCTTCCTGAGACTAGAACTGCACATAGACTTAGCATGTGGATGCAGAGAGATGCCCCAAGGTTTGTGTAGGTGATTTCTGAGGTATGCATATTTTCTGAGATGTCTAACATTTGCAAACAGTGATGACATCTGATAAAACGATTTTTATGCCCACAGTAGTCAAGCCATCTGTTGCAGTACATGTTCATAAAAACACCAAGGAGCCCCTTCGCCCATGTGAAGAAATAATTTTGATATTCTGCAAGAGTGTATTTCAGCTCATTAGTGTTGCATTATGCAAGTCCTTACAAGCTAATCACTACAGCTGCTGTTCTGTCATTTATTCTTGTCATAGGGCAATTTTATTTTCAAAATGTTATTTTAATTAAAAAGGAAAATGTGCTTGAAGAGACTGCCACTTTCTGGGGACACATAGGCTTGCATAACCTTATCGAGAGAAACCATCCAAACCTAGAGACCAGATTCACAACAATGAAACGTAAAATGTCTCTTTTCTGCAGTGGCTTTTATTCACTGAAAAGAGCAGTGCTATCACTTTGTCAGGCTGATTTCTAGTTTTTCTGTTGGTTCAAATTCTGCAGATATTGAGAAGGCCTTTCTACTTTCACAGTAGTAAGATCAGACCTGGACTGCAGTTTTCCTTCAGGCACGTGAATTATGTCTTAGACTAGACACCAATCCACCCTACTGAACGCCACTCCATGTTGCTAAGGGAAGCTAGTTCTGTCTCTTTTGGAGGGAGCCCATTTTTTTTAAGGCAGTTGTCACTAATAATTTTTTAAACTGCCTTTCTCTTACTAGATATCAGAATATGAATATTATCTGAAAACATGAGGGTTATCCCCTGCATTTATAAGTATTCTCTCACTATGTACTAAGAACACACACAAAGGAAAAAATTCAGTGTCTAGCTATGACGGACCCTAGCTTCTGCACTCAGCTTTAGTCCCTTCAGTACTATCCGGGGGAGGTACAAAGGATGTAGTAGGAAGTCCTGCTATGAAATTAGGAACATAGGCTTAACATCAAACTTGGAGTGAGATGCATTTGACTATTGAGGGTGGGACATTTTAAAATAGCTTAAAGAACGTGCTCAGTTGGAGGGATCCTGCCCTGACACCAGAAGACTCAAAGGATGGACTTGCTCTTCACCATCTCTGTGTCCAGTATCTTCTTGTTTTTAGTGATAAATCTTAAAGAGGCTTTGGGGAAAGGCTGAAAAGAAGTGGAAATGATTGCATTTAAAGCAATGCTCTAAAAGTATTTCATATCATACTTGTCTTCCAGGACCTGAGCTCTGTATTGTGTAACAACAGTGGAACTGGTGAAAGTGTAAAAAGCTGGGACTCCCTGCCAATGCTACAACTTGGCTTTACTACTAAAAAAGGCAGTAAACTGGGAGGGTATATCAAAGAGTGAATTGCTCTGCACTTGCCCTGTTTCTTACACTTGTTTTCTACACATCTTCTGGACGCTTGGAGACCAGACTTCAGGCCAGAACTACCTTTGGACTGAGCCAGTGTGGGAGTGCTTATGTATGTTAAGTTGTTCTGCAGTAAAAGGCATAGTTCTGTGTGTGAGAAGTATTCTAAGTTGAAAACTGAAGGAAGGCACAGCTTTTCAGTTTTGCTATGAGGAAAACTAGGCATGGAGTCAACCCATGGTAGGACTGTAACACTCATGCACCAGGTTTTTCTTTCAATAATACAGACATTGTCTTCACCATGATTTTCACCTCTGTATTGCTGGGTAAATCTTCTCAGAGTCTGCAAAATTAAAATCCCTCAGCCTTTATCAGCAGTGAAGTTAAGCTCTCAACTGACTCACTTTCATGTGTCATGGACTTCCTTGCCTTGTGCACTAATGTGAGACCACAAGTATTAACAGGGAGGTGGGGGAGACTGGGGAATACAAAGCTTTAAGGAGAAATAGTGAAACAGCTGTAGTAGAGATGTGGGACGCTGCAGAGGATGAGGTGAAGTAGTGGTGAGAGGCCAGGTGAGATGGCCAGGTGAGATGGGGAGAGAGGAACTCAGAAGAAACAGAAGGCCACTAGTAACCACGAGTCTGTGTTGGCACGGGGAGAAATTAAAAATGTGCATGTGCTGAATTATATTTTTGTATGCTGCACAGTTCTACATAAATAATAGTATTTTCAGCAGGCTAGCAGGAAGCAGGAGAATCTTTGGGGGAAAAACCTTTTTTTCTGGCCAAATCAGGGTAGTGGATCAAGCCTTGAAAATGGGAACAGCTATGCTTTTCAGGGACACTTTCACACACACCCTCTCCCAGGCGTACCATGAAGACACTGTGTGGCATTGTCAGTAGACTTGCAATGCTATAAAGTGAAAGTACATCTGTGAAAGTCAACCATACAAATCAAAATGCAGGTTTAAGACATGCAGCTGTAGCATTAGTTGAAAATGCTCTCTGCATGCACAGGAGGAATCAAAACCAATTTGGGTTTGAAGAAAGCAGGGTTTACTCCGGGACACAATGTGCAGCGTTTGCAGATCATTGGACAGCTCAGTCTAGTACAGATCATGCCTTTTTATGGGGACATTCCAGCTCCAAAGAAAGCAAATTCTTCTGAAACACATTGTCTTAGTTAAACTTTTAATATGTTTTGATATTGCTAGCAGCAGCTTTATATAATGCGGTCATGTAGTGCTCAACAAACAAAAACTTGCGTGCTATTGAAGAATTGGAGACTACGGATGAAGTGGATATATTACCCCTACAAGATTTGCACAGTATTTTATACCTGGAATCAATGGGTTAATTACCTTGCCAGCACTGCCTCCGGTCTGGTGAAGTACAGAGTGTTTCAATGAGAATGTTGTTCTGGAAGCAGTGGGAGAAGGCATGTGTTTTCACGGGTTATGAAACTCATGTGGGCCCTCTTTGGATGGCAGGAAGAACCCCACTTAGACCAGATGATCCCCAAATGAGAGACAGTTACTGGTTCTAACCTGGATATCGATCTTATTCCTCCTTTCCTTAATGCAATGCACATGTCATATCCTCTTTCCAAACATGAAGAAGATAAGACTAGAGCAGTCATTGCCATAAAAAGGGGTTTTGATTGTCCGTCCTATGATTGCTCTTTAGAAAAATGTGCAGATAATCAGTATTGCTGAAGGCTCTTGCCTCATTTTGTTTTCGTTCTTGTAATCTGAAAGACCATGCAGTGTAGTCGGTGACTAGACATGGACGTGTAGCTGCCTTGTGGCATCTACATCATGCCTGGCTTCTGCATGAATATCCAAGATCTGTAGTGTTAAAGGCTTGGCGCTGCATGAGTTGCTGTCATTCTGCTATGTGTCTTGGCACCATTCTCCTTGCTACGCTGTGATTCTTTTGAAATGCTGAACCACATTATGTCTTAAAACCATTCTTCATTATGCAAGAAGGGAGAGTTGGTATTTTGGGTTTTCCTCTTCTTACTATTCTCCTCAGGACATGAAAATACAATTTTACATTGCATTTGTCATTCCATAAGCCTTTGTATCATTTGTATCATTCCAAATGCAAGCCATCAGATGGGTGAACTAATTCTGCTTGGAAATTAACCTAGGAATTACATGTGTTACTATATTAAGAGCAGAACTCAAACTTCTAAATCTCACGTAAGACACATGCTTAATGTTTTCCTATAAAGAACAGTTACTAAGGAGTTCTGGAAGTCCAGGGTAACTTACAGGATATTCAAAGAGTGCCTCCCTTATTCTTCAGCTCTGATCCTGATTTTATGCATGCAGCTCTTTAGAGGGCCCTAAGTCATTGTACAACCTTGTGGTCAGCGTGAAAAGTTGTGTGCATGCCTTTTTTTTTCATCATGTATTTTCTGTTTGCATATGGCCTATCAGTTCCTTAGCCACTTGAACTTTTGAAAAAGTATACAGCACTGTTCACACACTGTCCTTTTGGAATGAAACCGTGCCTTTGTGACAGCTCTGCTGAAGAGCGAAGGGCATTAGTTACCTGCAGTTTGCATGGGATGCTGGAGAATAGGGAGATACTGAATTGGAGCCTATCATCCATAGTCTTGGTTGTTAGTAAATTGTCAAACAAGTCATCATCCATGTTTGTAAATCTTAACTCCTAAATTCTTAAAGTCGTTCTGCAGTTAAAGCAGAAAGAAAGAGTGATGCAGGATTGTGTTCTTAAGGTGGTGGAAAACACTATTAGTTGACTGAAGCTTAACTTAAGCCCGGGGAAGGCAGGGCATGTAAAGACTCTGCCCAGTGCTGGAGTGGGAGTGAACTGTTCATCTCTTATTTTTAAATGTCTCCCTTTCTTTTAGAATTATATTTAACGTTGTAATGCCTTTAGATGTCCAGCATTTAAATTATTAGTATTTACATAGTGCTTTGATGAGAGACTGCAAACCAAGTTCTAGCATGACTGGCAAAGAAAGTATTTGTGTAAGAGGTGACTGACAGCAACTTGTCCCACTCTGCTAAGTTTCTTCTGTGACTTCTGTGTCAAAAGTGAGTTCTTCAAAACCTCCAGCTCCCTGAATATTTTAACCTGCTTGCTGGGAACAAGAAAATTTCTCTTTCCCAGCATTCTCCTTTTCACATTGCCCTTATTGCAAGGAAGAGCTGAGTGAAAAGGAGAAAAACCCAAACCAGAACAAAAAAACCCCAACACAACCTTCATTCCAGAGTCAAATTTGCAATGAGAATCTTTGAGTCTATTTTTGTCCAATTCCATTTGGACAAAATTCAAGAATTTGATTTTTCCCATTGCTTTACTTTGTACTGTAGTTGACTCGGAAAGCACAGGCTGAAACCAATGCTGAACCACAAAATTCAATTAAAACACAGGGAGTAAGCAGGGAGAAGAAATCAATGGGTGGATTATTCTATCAGCTGCTGTTCCCATGATCTTCTTATCTTATCCTGCACTACACTACTAGAAGAGCTGTTGGGAAGTGGAGTCATTGTAAAAACAGATCAAACTGCTGCATCCTCTCAGCACATAGCAGAAAATTGGATCAATAGCATGAGCCTATTCTTTGCTTTCCTTCTAAGCAGCTGGACTGCCAAATCCATCCATAGTATGCAGGCTAATCTGTTTTTTAATCCTCTACTCTCCCACTATGAAGTTAAACAACAGTGCCTGAAACAAGCATAAATCAGTGCAGATGCCAGGCTTAGGTATATATTTTACTGCTGTTATATGCATCTAGCAACTAAGTCAGACATTTGGAACAGAAATGTTTATCAATCATGAAATTACCCATGTGTCTATCGAAAAAGAAAATCTAAGGCAGGAGGGAAACATTCTAAAATGACTATTTAATTTTTAATTTGTTCCTACTTCTATCACATAGTGTCACTTTTCCAGGTAGAGTATAATAGCAGCACTTCTGAAGTTCCACATCAAGGCTTCTAGAGACCAGTGGAAGTTGACAGAAAGAAGAGAACATGTTCTTGAGCTAGTATGAGTTGTTTTAAAAACTGCCTATTGGTATAGGGACTTTTATTTAAATAGATTGACAATCTTCATTTTGAAAAGGCAATGAACAAAATGTGCTCTTTTTTTTTCTTTCTCTTGTATTCACTAATTACATTAAATTGGTTTACTGATGGAAAACACATGGTGTACGCCTGTATAGATAGTCCTAAATCATAGAATGACCAGAACACTGGAGGAAAAAGGGATGGCTGGTGACCCCCTTCAAAAAACTCACTATTATGTATCTGCACTGTGCTGCAGAACAACAGACTTCATGTGTCTTTGGTGATAAACAAACTGAAACATTTCACTCTAGTAAATGCAATTCAGCAAATTTATGTACCTGGTATAATCGTTACATCATAATACCTATTTTGTAGTTATACAGTGCTAGTTCTGATCCTTCATTCCCTACTTGAAACTTGGTGTCTTTGAAAGTTTGGTATTTTTAACTTGGTTCAAGCGGTACATACCAATCTTTTGCTGTTAAAGTGGGAGCTGTAAGGTATTTGGGATGTGAGATGGCTTGCAACATTGTGAAGTACTCCATTCATAGACTCTCCTGTGTACTTAGAAAGTATGCCAATGAGAGTAATATCAGTGTCTGCTTACAGAAATAGGTGGATAGATGTAATCAACATTGCTCTAGGTAGTTTGAATGGCTTCCTGATGGTTCATCATGACAGTACATTGTCTCTCTTAAGCACCTACAACCAACCATAAACATGTCTTCCTTTCTGCACTTCTTTCAATATATTTATTTTTGTAGCAGAGAGGAGGACATGGAAAATCCTCTGTGCAGTAGCCACAGAAGCTGATCTACCACTGAGCAGGCACATGGCCAACTGGATGCATGGGCATATATGCAGACAGCCGAAAGGACAGATGTATCAAATCAGATTTATGAGGTCAGTTTTCCCAGCCAATAAAGTCCAAATTGCTGTCTGCCCTGTTATAACCTTCCTGTGTTTAAATGGATGTGAAACAGATAATCCAGCCTTTGGCGGGAACAACACTGATAAAACACAAACATTATTTCTGTAGCCACATAAGATTATTTTTCCAATTCAGCAGAAAGTATTGGCTTGAAGATTGTTAAAGAGGTCACAGTATTTTTATACTGGTTGTGTGTGAATAAAAATTTTCTCAGTCCAGGGGAAGGGACAGAGTATGCTTATTTGGTAGACTATCGCAGAAAGGAAATTTACATCTTACTGTAATGCAGCAATGGCAGATATGTCCTGAGCAAAGATATGTAAATGATATCTACTCTTCAAACACAGCCCGTGCTATTGTGAACTTTGTGAGCAATATGGACAAAATGCCAATTACAGTTTTGTGAGCAAAGTATATTTGAAGCGTAAATGAAAGAACCATTTGTAGTCTGTGCCGCTGCTGTACTCTCAGTTGGAACTGATTTCAACTTGCTAGGTGTTTTGAGTTTTATATGTATGAAAATCTAGAAAGGATTGTGAGAGCACTGAACTGAAATGCCCTTGGCACAAAGAATGGTCCTAAGCCCTCTAACAGGCTGGTGTTTCCTCCAGATGCAAGCCTGAAGGTTCCCTCTGCATCACCCTGCAAGCGTGACAGCAGAACACAGGACTATGTGATGTGTGATTCCTTGCAAGCATGCTGCTGAAACATTAAGGGAAAATTGGGTGGCATGGGTTTAGCCACAGCATGTAATGCTAGGCCGGGAAATGCCAGTTTCATGGAAAAATGGCACATGCACACAGATCCACACAGACTGCCTCTTGAAGGGCCAGCTGTAGCTGTTTAAGAGATTGTTCTATAGAATGGGACAATATTTTGAGAACTTTTCATCCTACCATTTATAGTGATAACTGAGCATGTTTTTTCCCATACCTAGAAAATTAAATGCAAATGTCCCATTATGATGGTTCTGTATCAGTCATCTCCAGTATAGTCGTCTGAAACATAAAGTTGCATTTTTTCCTTTATTTTCGGTAAAACAAAGCAGTTTTGCATTCTTTAAAATTCTTTCTCTCAGCAAACAGGCCTAAATTCTTTCAATATTGTTGTTTGAATCTTTATTTACTTATCCTATGGGAAAAAATGCAAATTAAAATATGAACATTATATGCAAGACACTTCAAGAAGATACTGAAATTGAATAGTAAAAATAGCTTTCTGATGGGAATATATTAAATAACATTGAACATAAAGGCTCATTGGCAGTGTCAATTGCCAGCTGCAAAAACATACAGTATTAGGATGGGAAACATACTAGGAAGAAGCAGGCACTTGGGAAGAATACATTAGTAAAAATGCTATTTTTATTTAAGGGTCTATACAGTCAAAGTTCATCTTCCAGTGTTTTCTAAAGATTAGGATTTCAGTGTCACTGAAACTTTTGGACCAAACACATTCTTGGAATCATACTGTCCTCACTAGAATCGAATGAGAAGAAACCAATGCATTATATTAAAACTTATTCTTGTTGTGGACTTCATAAGCTACTTTTTCTCCTCAGATTTTTGTTTTGCATTGTAAAACTGCAGAAGGAAGTGATAATTAGCGCCCGTAGAAAGTGGCAGATATGTTGATTGTTAAAGCCAGTAGGCCACGCTGGAAACTATTACAGAAAAGAAACAGCAGACAGATAATTCAGATTTTAAGTTTTATAAAGCTGACACTAAAATGAAATGTTCACCATGGCACCATCAGAGTCAAAATGCATCGCTTTGCAAAACTGGACCTTGCCCGTTTCTGTTGTAGCTCATGCAATGTGAAGAATGGATTTGGCTGACTTTACAAACACTTTCATAGACAACTTGTCTCATGCCTTCTTCTATCATGCTGGAGCTTGTGTCAGATCTGTGACAGATTCCTTACCTAAACTAGTGTTTTCCTTCACCTGCTGCAAAGAGGACTTCCAAAACTTTTCTTTGGGAGAGTTGCCAGGTGTGACTTTCTCCAGTTTCTCTGAGAAGAGGAGGCTTGTGTAATATCTTCTGAGAGCTTTCTAGCATTTAGAATTCTTTTGTACTGAGATAGAGATGTGCTAAATTGCAGCATTTGTCTAACTTTTCGAACAGCTTTAGAGTAAAATGTGTTTATGTTAGAAATTAGATCTCTGCATGTATTTCTCCGGCTGTGCTCTACAGCAGGCACTTTCAGAAGACCATATTCTTTCAAGCTGTCATCTCTGAGTAAATTAGTAGAATAGAAAGCTTTTAAAAGCAAGATGTGTTTCTCCATAGTTTTCCCTCACAACAGGTAACATCTTGTAAGTGGTTGCATCTTGTTACCTAACTGTCATTGTTTCAGAAAAGCTTCCATGAACCTAGATATCAAAAGGGAGGCACTATTTACTCCTGCTCATTTCCTCACTTCTGAGGTTTTCAAGGACACTTCTAAATTTAGCATTGAGTGTATTTCAGCGAGGATGTTTGAAAACTAAATTAGTATCTCCACATTAGCTCCCAGCTATCAAAAAAGCATGCAAGCTGTCGCTTCTTACTTAAATTTTATCTTGACCCTAGGACATAAGCCTGAACTTCTGGCCGGAGTTTGCCTGTCGTAGACAACTGTAGGTGTTGACTTAAAGATGCTACGTGGATAAGATTGCATTTAGTACCCTATCGTGTGTTTGATGTCTTTTTTTGGGCTGCTACTGATAACCTTTTGCCATTATGTAGGAGGGTTTACTCCAATTTCTCCATTATTTTGTAATTTCTGTCAAGGTCATAGAGGTCTGTCAGTCTCCATCATCTATGTTCAGAGCACCGGATCGTGTCACTACTTTGTTCGAGGATCTCCATGAAGCAGCATTGCTTATTCATTGGAGTTCGACTTCCTTTATAGGTCTGGCCTTTTTTCTTTTCCCTTTTCAGTCCTTTCATACAGTAAGATGACTATGTTTTTGGATGTAAGTGATAGTGTACCACATTTTCAGGCTGTCCCTTGGAACTATTTCACACCATGCTGACATAAATTGATACCTATAAAAAATCCCATATTAAATTGATGCAATTAAAATAGCCACAAGTTATCCCCACCCCGCTCTGTTAAAGGCATACAGTGCTCTGCTGCAGTTTTTGGTTTGTGGATGCAAGTAACAAACCAAAAGGATCCAGATGTTTTATCTGCACACATTAAAATGTCACAGTTACACAATGGTACAAAGGCTCTGAATGTAGCATGGATTGATTGACACATACAGAACTGAGTGCCTGTTCAAAGGCCTCCTGTTGCAAAGTGGATTTTGGAAGCTGAGGATATTTGGTATGTAGTCAGAACCACACAAAATATTGCAGTTTTCAGAATTCAGGGTCCAGTTTCACCTCAGTGAAATAGATAGCATGACTGTCTTTGGACTTCATGGCAGGCAGGTAAGCTTCCAGTTCACTAGAAGGCAAACTCCATTAAGCTACAAATGTTTCATACTCCCACTGACAACAGTGGCATAATGAGAAAGGAAATACTAGTAACAGTCAATCTATTTGGGCCCAGTAGTTTTAAGAAGATTTTGTTCTCTGAATACCTCAGAGTCAGAATAGCTTTGCATTTAATTATATGTGGACTAATACTGTGTCCCAGTAAAGGCTGGATGAAAATTTGGCAGTATTTTGTTTCCTAGTTATTTAGCAGACATGATACTGTAAACCTGTATACATCTCCAGCACCCCAAATCTACTCCAGCACACTGCTGTTTCTCTGAACATGAAGTTCAACAAGGCCAAGTGCAAGGTCCTGCACATGGTCGGGGCAGTCCCAAGCACAAATACAGGCTGGGCCAAGAATGGATTGAGAGCAGCCCTGAGGAGAAGGACTTGGTGGTGTTGGTTGATGAGAAGCTCAACATGACCCAGCAATGTGTGCTTGCCACCCAGAAAGCCAACCGCATCCTGGGCTGCATTAAAAGAAGCGTGACCAGCAGGTCGAGGGAGGTGATTCTCCCCCTCTACTCCACTCTTGTGAGACCCCACCTGGAGTACTGCATTCAGCTCTGGGGCCCCCAAGATAAGAAGGACATGGACCTGTTGGAGTGAGTCCAGAGGAGGGCTATGAAGATGATCAGAGGGCTGGAGCACCTCTCCTGAGAGGACATGCTGAAAGAGTTGGGGTTGTTCAGCCTG
Organism: Aptenodytes forsteri; assembly: GCF_000699145.1. NCBI lineage: Eukaryota > Metazoa > Chordata > Aves > Sphenisciformes > Spheniscidae > Aptenodytes > Aptenodytes forsteri. The sequence continues at coordinate 76,241 of NW_008794598.1, read as the reverse complement.
GAAAAGAGAAGGCTCTGGGGAGACCTTATAGCAACCTTCCAGTACCTGAAGGGGCCTGCAAGAAAGCTGGAGAGGGACTTTTTACAAGGGGTAATGGCTTTAAACTGAAAGAGGGTAGATTTAGATTAGATATAAGGAAGAAATTCTTCACTATGAGGGTGGTGAGACACTGGAACAGGTTGCCCAGAGAAGTTGTGGATGCCCTATCCTTGGAAGTGTTCAAGGTGAAGCTGGATGGGGCTTTGAGCAACCTGGTCTAGTGGTAGGTTTCCCTGCCCATGGTGGGCGGGTTGGAACTAGATGATCTTTCAGGTCCCTTCCAACCCAAACCATTCTATGATTCTGTGATTCTATGATTCGTCACAGTGCAAAGAGCAAGTGTTTAGAATGTGATGCAACAGTTTTATCAAGAGAAGTCAAAAATAGTTGTCTTAGCAAACTTTAGCTAGAGGCTGGGTTGCTGGCATCTTGGAAGAGAATGGGAAATAAATCTCATGCAGTTGCGAAAAGAATTGGTGATAGATTCTGTGTGAGAAGGTGCTTCTCACCTCACAAAGGAAAAAGAGCTTCTGTCCTTTATCTTGTGTGCCTGTGGTTACAGTTATTCCATTAATTTTTGTGATGTAAATGTTAAGCTCATGGTGAAGACTACTTCAGAAGTCTGACCTTTTCCATTTTCGTATTTCCCTTCCTTTATTTCAATGGGGGAGGTAGTTACGGAATTGCCAACAAATCCTGTGAGGACCAGATAACAATAAGGTGATGGTACACAAATGTCAGACTTCATCAAATTAATCCCAGGACAGTCACCCAGATGCATTTATAGCAGATAATCTAAACATAAACATAACGTTCTAATCTCTGTCATGGTGACTCAGTAATAGATGCTGAATGCATCCATTTTAACCTTAAGGCAAAGCATCAGCATCTGTTACATAGATGTTTAAGACAATGTTTTGAAGGTATTGCTTTTATTTTTATTACAATTGCAATCACATTTCACAGTATTCAATGTCCCTTGAAATTCTTAAAAGTAAGAACAGTAAGCAGTGTAAAACATGGAGTAATTTCAGATGCAGTCAGAGCAATTAAGGAAGTTAAGGATAGTAAACCTGATGTACAGCATTCTCTGGTTTTCTTTGGATGCTGTTTCTGGTAAAGGAGGAGTCTATTGTCTAGAGTAGACCTGTGGCTCTTCAAAAATTATTAGACTGAAGTGTAAATATCTGGTTATGTATCACAGGTTGCTGCAGTCTTACTTCTTTTTCATCTTTTTATTGTGGGTGAAGTGGTTCTGTGGTCTGCAGCCCTCCAGACACAGCAGCCGTGGATTTTTGTTCCTTTTTTTCTGGATACTCTGAAGTTATGCTTCTTATTTGCATATACTGTTTAATGAAGGGAATTCTGCAGTGTCTTCCACTTAGAAAAACAAAGGATCATTGCCTCGGTTTAAAGGCTGCACTCATCCTTATAGGCAAGAAAAAACGAAGTACAGAGTGGCATTTCTGAGGATTTAACATCCTGAGGAACAGTGACTTTCCTTCTACAAAATTAAACTGCAGTGTAGCAGATCACCAGGTTCAACTTTTGATAGACTGGTGTATTTTAGCCATCTAGCATTAGCAAATAATTCTCTATAGCCATTCCCTTTAAAAGAAAAATAAGATTCACTGACTGCCACTAGGAAATGAGAACAAATTCCATATAGCTCCTGAAATGTTGCCAGCTGATCCATCAATGTAACATTCTTGGATAGTGTCATGTTTCACCTTTATTGCTCATTTGATTGTTTTCAAATTTTAGGCTTTGAATATGCCAGGATCGTTAATCTATACGCTCAGGGGATTAATGTCAGATAAGTTCTCCAGAGAGGGGTAAAGAAATCCAAACTTCAGTCTTGGGGGGGGCATGACTCCATGACACAAAAAAGAAACTGAATGTTAATTCAAATACCAAACAAAACCATGGCAGAAAGTTCTCAGACCAAAACTCCCAGAGGACACGGACACATAACTACAAAATAAACACTAAGGAATCTTGGACATAAAGAAGTTCTATAAAAATTTAACGCTGCCAAAAATATCACCTCCCATCCAGCCCAGATAACAGGTGATATTTGTATGTGGTCTTTCATATTCAAAAGACTTTACATAAAGAGCCAGATTCAAAGTTCAGAAAAATCAGAGGGCTAAGTTTGGTCACCTAATTTTAAAATAGCAATGTAGAAAAACCTCTGTGTATCTACTGCACTATCATCAGCTGTCATCTTACTCTTATTTTAAAGTTAATTAAGTCCCGAGAGACACAGCAATCTTGGAAAGGCTTAGCTGTTTATTACATAGAGCCAAGAGGCTCTGAAATGAAGTGGTTGCCTTCCCTGAGCTTCTCAGTAGGTAAATCGGATCAGATTCTAGAAATGTGGCGAACACCTCTCGTGATCCCAAAGGGGTTGCATCCAACAAATGTTCTCAGGATATGGTTAACACTGGCCTGCAGGTTAGAGGTCCTTAGAAACAGTGGGGTGGGCTTTGCTTTGCTCTGCTCTGCACTAGTGCCCATGCCTAACATAACAGGTTGGTGGTTAGAACACTCTCTCAAAAGATGGGAGATACACGTTATTATGTTTTTACAGAAAGAAGGAGTTCACCTTGTGCCTCCTGCTTCCTGGATAGGTGCAATAAAAACTGAGGCAGTGTAGGGAATGAGTGCAGTGTGCTGTAGTGCAAGCAGTTGCGTTCACTGCCACATTTCCAATTTTCCTAGTTTCAGCTGGGATAGAGTTAATTTGTGGTGCCTAGTTGCCAACTGGGGTTAAACCATGACACCAATGAATGGGAGCGATAGAGAATTTTGAAAACGAAGCTGGGGGTGCCTACTATTGAGAGAGTGGTTCCAGGCTGTCAATCCTACATGGTTCCTTACAGACTTGAGTAAAATACCCAATTCCCAGTGAGCTGTAAGATTTCAGATATGCTCTAGCCTCATTGTCACTTTTTGGGTAGTCTTTGCTGGTTAGACGGAGCCAGTTAAATTTCCCTCCACGTGGCATGATCATTGCTCTGGAGTGCCTTGTTCCCCAGGTGTTGCAAGTACATTTAATTTAGCACATGGTTCTAAATTCCACAGTTGAGATCAACCATGCAAAACTTAGGTGTTTCAATCATTGATTTAAAATTGTCTGGAAAGATTTAAAGTGAAGACACATAGAATTCAGCAGAACTATGATTATTTACATCAGCTGAGAGAGGAACTTCCCTGGAAGTTATTGGCAACACTGGTAAATTTTGATATCACTATTTTTTATGAATTTAGTTGTTTAATGATTTAACTTCCTCACAAAAATATGTGTGAAATTATAGCGTAGAATTGAGATTCATAATCTTTATGTAATCTGTTTTCCTCGCAAAATTTAAGAGCAGAGAAAGCGGAGGAGCTCCACAATTCTTCTTCATTTTCCTCTCCTGTTGTTCTCCTCTCTTCCCCTTCCCCTTCCCCTTGCTCTTTCCCTTCCCCTTTCTTTCTGCCACAGTATATGAACTACAGCTGTAGGCTGTGGAGGAATACAAGTGTCTTTCTCTGGGGAGACACCATTAGTTTCCACTTACTGACAAAGTGTAATTCAGAGTTTGTGCAATCTGCAGATTTATGAATCAGCTGTAAAACCAGCTATCTTCAGTAAAAATTATTCCTCAGTCTCTCTGACTATAAACAGGGAATTTACTATTTATTCTAGTTAGTGACAAAAGCAATCTACTGCTATAGCAAGTTTTTTTTTCTTGTTTTAGGGGACTATCAAGCAAAATTTCACTTGTCCTTAGTGTGATGTCTCCATGAACTGAACTTACTCTGGTGACAGGTAAACTGTAACTGCATAGCTATAAATATTTAATGTTGCTATACAAACTATAACTACATACAGTAGTAATCTCTCTTGCTAAAGCGTTTAATTACATAAGTTCTGTAAGTAACGTAACTGTATAAATTAAAAATACAACAAATTTTCGTTGAGTGAACTCTCCCTAGTTATACTTCTCTTCGGCGTTCTTGAATTCTGCGTTTGCAGCATACCGAGGCTATCCTTCAATAGAAGCCTTTAGCATTGAGGACAGAGCTGCAGAGCCGGGAATAAGCCACCTTGTTACCTTGCTTGTTTGGAGTAAATGTCATGTAGTTATTGCTGAACAATTAGTGTGCAAAATCCTGTTTATGTGAAAGCCTGGTAATGGGAAATGCACTTAAATGGAACCAAATAAAAACAATATAAAATTTTCTAGTCTGAAATTGTATCAAAACCATAATGATGTATTTCAGAAACCACATTTCAGTACTGAAACTGCTAGGCTGTCATGGTCTATGAGAGTCGAGTCCTTATACATTGAAATGAATGGTTTAGAAGGTAGGCAACAAGATGTGATGAGATAGTCAATTTCCAGGAAGTCCTGCAGGGGTCTTGAATGCTCATCAGCATTCGTAAGTGATTGGGAATGGGAAAATAGCAAGGAGACTCCATTTTCATGGAAGTCTCTAGTCTTCAATCTCCCTGAGGAATTACAGGAGAATGTTGTTACATTATGTATCAAATGAAATGAAAGATAGAGGTCAGTGTAGGTAATGTGAAGTGATGCACCAGGATTAAAAAAAAAAACCAACAAAAAACCTCAAAAGCCTAATTTTACATGTATAGTAATTGGCTCTGAGCTGACGATTAAAAATCAGGAGAAATACCTATAATAGTCATTGGAGGTTTTTGCTTCTAATTAGTCTGTAATGGTGAAAAAAAGCAAGGTGACTTGCAGAATAAATTCTGTCACTGTAAAAATTCCCCGTGCACACATGTGCAGTTCTCATTCCACTGCTTCAGAAGGAAGATAGTAGAACTGGAGAAGGTTTAAAGAAGGGTAAGAAGGACAATGAAGAGTATGCAATTATTTTTCATGCAGAAGCAGCCTAATAAATGGAACACTTTAGTCTGGAAAGGAGTAAAATAATGGGGAAAAAGGGAGAGATCTGATAGAATTCTGTTAAGTCATGAGAGACATAGCAAAGGTAATGCTAGCGTGCTTTCTGCAACATGAGAAGTAGGGGGCAACAAAAGCCACTCTCAGAGTAAAGAGATGACGACTGTTCTTCCCGTTGCTGTAGAATGTTGTGAACATGGGAAATTTGTATGGATTCAAGGGAAAATGAACACATTTCTGGAAAGGAAATCCAGGGAGGACCAATGCTGTCTTCTGATTTAAGAAACCCCTAAAATGTAAGTTTCTGGAAGGGGAGAGAATATTCTGGAGCCCTTTAATACATGCATGTCCTAATCTTACACACTTCCACAGTTACCCTTTAGACATTATTACAGGAAGCAAGATACTTAGCTAAACAGATGTTTGGTCTGATTCACTACTTACGTGAAGGCACTTTGTGTTGGAGGGAAGTTAAATATTTGTTACATTTACTTGCCACAGTGTAGTATGGAATTTATTGAAAAAAGAAGTCCAATTATGAGTTTTGCAGCTTTTACATTGAACAAGACAGTTGAAAGTGGACATTTTCTTTCCATTCAATTTTTTTGCCTTTTGCCTCCACAGAGGGTTGAGTGGAGGAGAGAAACCCTGCTTTTGTGTTGCTTATTTACATGCGGCTTTTATACTATTCAGTTCTGGACAAACAGTGCACCGGCACTTAAAGCTGTGAGCAGAGAGCAGTTGGCTACCTGAGATACCTATGACTGTCAGCGTAAACACAAAGAAGAGTAAAAGGGTACAGAAATATAGTGGATACTTGCTGTAGTACAAGGATTTCTAAGAGTGAGAGAGTATTTTTTTACTTCCTATTATATTTCTGGTGATTACATATATGTAATATATAATACATAACATATAACAGATAACTTATACATAATATATATTGTACATAATATATAATGTATATTATATATCATTATATATACATTTCTGGGCGATGCTGTTAGTCATATGATTTAGTTTTAGGTAGTCCTGCGCGGAGCAGGGAGTTGGACTCAATGATCCTTATGGGTCCCTTCCAATTTGAGATATTCTATGATTATTTAAGGAAAAATACTGTGACTTGTGTGCAGTCCCAGCCCAGAGCAGGCTTGTGTTACAGCTTGTGCTGTACTCTCATCATTCATTTTGAGACCAGGCTTTTCCCTCCTGGGATGAGAGCCCACTGAGCAGAGCATGCAGACTGTGGCTTTTGTTGTGTGTCTTCACACATTCATGCAGTAAAGTCTATTATAATTTCAGACCTCCATGCACATAATGTAGCTGCCCCCAGGAGCCAACGGGATAGTGGCTTGTTAAGGCCTCTTCCAATAGAAGCACTAGGTGGGTCTAGCAGCACCAGCAGGAAGTAGTTTTAAAACAAACAGAGGAGATGCTCACAGTGCGGAGGCTGGAACTGTGCTGCTGAAAGAACATTAACATAGCTGTGTTTCTGGGACAGCAGTTTCCAAACCTTCCATTAATTTTGTGCTGTGAGTACATTTTACCCATTCAAAACACACCTGGAGCTCTGTGCTAGTAGCTGCTTCCCCTCCTGCTCATACAGGCATCAGTGGCTCACTAGGTGGTGCAAAATCTCTCTAAACCTCACATGCTCCCTGTGCAGAACCTGTGACAGGAATTAGAAATGGTCACAAAAATTGGATAGACAAACTGTTTCATAGGTTTCACTTTAAAAAGGCTAATCATAACCCGACAACTAGTGCACTGAACTAAAAAAAAAAAGTATACTGCAGTTGGTTATTTTTAATATCTGATTTTTAGTTTATTGGAAAATTCTCCACATTTATCAATTTTACCTTGATCTGTAGTGACTTACGATAAAAATGAGACTATACTAACCAGAAGTTTTTTCCAAGAAATGATACAGTTATCATTAGCCTTCAAAGTGCCTTATATAACAGTCATAAGTCCAAAAATTTTTTGAGAAAATGTGCCATTAATTAAATGCCATGCACATTTGTATGAACGGTGGGGATGAGAGGATCTGAACACTTGCTAAGTGCTGATGTTACTCAGTTTAAACATGTTTACACATACATGCTTCATAGATGCATGGATCACCAGGAAAGTGCTTGGCACTGGTTCTACACCATTACAGCTCACTCCGAACACTGAAGGCCTAAGAGTGAAGGCTAGGGCTCTGCTGACGAAGCAGTGTTAGACTCTCTGTGCATGTCTGGGCATTTACACTCTGCTGTGGGAAACCCTTTTGAGGGACAATATATTTTTTTAACTCACTTTTTTCTTTCTGTTTTCCATGCCTCATTGGACTGATGAGTGGCTTGGTGGAAGAAAGAGAGAGTGTCCCTGGGGAAGATTTCTAATTTTGCTCCCTGGGTGAGCAGAAACTTTTACAGAGCAGGCTGCAGGCTGATACTGGTGGAGGAGGGCTGGGAAAGGTCAGGGACCCCTGAATCTTGGCTCTTTTTTCAGCAACTTTGCTGGTAAAGCCCCGTAGACATTCTCCTAGGCTCTCCGCTTAAGACAAGAGACAGATCATTTCCCCCTCTAGATTTATAAGACTGTTTAAGGTTATGGCATCCTTAGGACCCATGAGGCAGCCAGGATCGATGGAAATAGCTGGGAAAACTGCAAACACAGAAAATGAATGAATGCTGCCATTTTTGTAAAAGCAATGTCAGTTTCAACTTCTTTCACCAAGCCACTTAGAAGAGACGCCTGTTTGCTGCAGGCATAAGCTTGAACAATCTATACTTGGAAGGCAAAATCCTGGAAATTTTGTTTCTCTAACTCCAAAACATTCCGTTTTTACCATTTGTTTTTTAAAAATAATATGGTCCTTTTTGAGGCACACATAAATATAGCGATGCTCCTTCTGTATCTCATATATAACACCAGCAAACTGGCTGTCACATTGCTTAAATGAATGTTATAGGTAGCAGTATATTTATTAAATTGTTCCATCTTGTTTTTAAATAAATTTAAAAATGTTGTGTTTTTTGGAAATCCAAGCTTTCACAGGAGTGGGGTTTTTTCCCTCAAATTGGTGAGATTAAGCATTTAATTTGAAAAATTACCTCTTCTGACAATTGTAGGAGATTTTATATGAATAGAGCATTTCATTTTAAAGTAGAAAATCTAAATCATATAAGTAATGTCATCTATTTTCATATTCTGTTTAGACAGTCTTGCAGGCTACCAAAGTACATTTTCTGGAATGTTGAACTTAGTCATTTTTCTTTTATACCAGAGACAGATGAGGGGAAATATCAGATATCTGCTAGGAAATCGTTTTGTATTTTTATGCCCCCTCTGCCCTGACACACACTCAGGCAGGGTGCCTGTGATAGTGGAGGATCCAGGAACCCCAGGAAGGCCTTATTTGCAATGCAAGGTTAAAACACACCAAGTTTAACTTAATATTCCAGTGTTTTTTATGGAAAGTGGAAACAGATGGAATAGACAATGGGATAGTAATCACGTGTCTAATGCTAACCGAGGGGGGGGGGGGGGGGAAGCAGCTATTCCCCCATTGGTGTTTGCCTTTTCTTCTTGAAGATGTTCATGCAGTTCAACATTTGTTTTAAAAAACTTAATAAGCACATTAATATCTCTTGGCTGCTGGCCTGACAATGAATTACATATGGGTGTCCTTGCAGAAGGGTGATTGTCTTGCATGGTATTGGTAATGGCACTAGAAGATGCTTTCTTAGTCTGAAGCCGAATCTTAGCTTAACGCAGGAAGAGGAAACACAAATAACTGAGTATGGTAAGAGTGAGCAAAAGTCTCAGAAAATATCAGAAAATAATATTATTAAAATATTATTAAATAATATTATTAAAAGTCTAAGACTTTTTCATATTAGAGAGAAAATTTCATAGTACCTTTCTTGGTAATTACAAGGAAAAGGTGACAGGAAGCACTATTCTGCAGAAATCTCTGCTGACACTGAAATATGTTAAAAAAGCTCACATAGATGTCAAGAACAGTAATACCAAAAAATGTCTGTAATCAAGAATCAGTGAATGAATTATAGTAACACATTAGAGTTTCTGAATGACAAAAATTCCTAGTTTTTATTATTGAAGGAAATATTTTTTTTGGCACGGCAAGGTATGTATCATAAATAAATGTTTTTGAAAAAATACTTATATAACTGCTGTATTATACTAAAATATTTTCTTAACCCATCATATTGAATTGCTTTATTCCTGGGTCTGTTAATATCTGACCTCAGGTTTTGTTGCAGAGGATTTCTTTTTCTTTCACTGTCTGCTTATGCAGTTCATCCTTGTGAGTAAGGCTTTTTCCACACCTAGAGTATTTCCTGAGAATAGTTTACTTCTTTGTACCATGTGACTACTGGCACACCAATCAGACAGTTGGCTTTTATCTGTCCTCAACTGCAAGGAAATTAATTTTAAGAATTATTCATCTAAACCAGTTTAGCATGCAATGTAATTCTTTTATATTTGTATTGATTCATTAATTACTAAGATCAAACTTATAAATTAACCAAAGCCAAGACTTCCATCCCTCTTTTAATAATGTCTATTTTCAAACCAAAGCCAAGACTTCCATCCCTCTTTTGCTGTCTATTTTAATTTTTTTTCTTAACTGTGTCATATCATACATCCTATTGCTGCTCAGCATTTATATGTATTTGGACTTCATCTGACCAGAAGTTGTTTGAGTTGACAGATTCTATATTTGCGACATCAAAATATGTTGCTATGGAAAAAGTTACGAGTTCTAATTAAAAATGCAGAGGTCACAAGTTTCCCAGAACCAGTAGGGCATAGATCCTAGGAGAAAAGAATCACAACATAAAAAATCCAGAGATATGTCAATCTGCAACTTTCCAGATCTGAAAGGAGAACAGCAAGCATTCGGAAAAAAACACAAGGTTGAAATTTTGATCAAGCTCCCTTGCGTTCAGATGCCGTCTGTCTCCCTTCCCACTGGCACATGTTGCTTCTGGAATTCACGTAGAGCACTGATATTTGAAATGTCATCCTAATACAACTTAAAAAGAGGGGAGATAGAAATTAGATGGAAATTAGTAGAGAGAGAAATTAGATCAGCCTGGTCATCCTTTCAAATCAAATACCATATTGAAATAATCTCCATGTAATGGTGTTGAGCGTTTTGCCAACTACATGCGTCCATCAATTCCTTTGAAAGTTCATCCATGTTCAGTTGTCTTACAGATTTCTCTTTAGTTGTTTAACTGTTTACAGTTTCCCCTTTTATAAATTTTTATTTGTAAACAGTTATAGCGTCTTTCCACTCCTTTTGCTCCAGTTTAGCCAAACTACAAGAATCGTCTGTACAAGTGCAGGCTTGAGTTACAGGTGCCTGAGCTGTCCACACCTGTGACAAGATGTGCCCACACAATATCTTAATCAGAGCACAGGGTTTAAGAGCAGCTCAGCTGTAACGAACTCCTGCTCAATACCACACTGATATGAACACACCTATTCTGTGCTATGTTGGAGATTTCTGCAGTAGTGTGTTACGTGACATAGTCAAGACATAACCATTTTTGCTCAAAATGTATTTAGCTTCTAATCTTTTTACAGTGTTGGAGCTCTCAGTGCTTCCACTGAAGTCATTCTTTTTTTTTAAATGACAAATACTGTATAATTGTCTTCTAAGTTTGTGCTCTCTGCCCTCAAGTAGTAGGGCAAAGCAGTTTGTCTCCTGGAACTTGGTTCTGCAATTCAAAAGCAGTGATGTGTTATTACTACAGCACAGTGCCAAGTTATCTCCAGTTTCCTCTCAGGATAGCTGCTAAGTGGATTTCTGTCTTATGGAGATGGGAAGCTTGCAGTCTGATGGGTCCTGCTCGTCCAATTACTCTTCTAGATAAAAAAAAAATTAAATGTCATTGCACTGGTGATGGAGCTTGCCAAAGCGTGTGAGCACAGCACTTTCTTTTCCAGCGGGAAGTTGCCTTTTAACAGCAGGTTTCATTATGCACACGTGCAGTTTCTTGTAATCAGCCAAGACTCAGCCTGAGATTCACATGGCCCATAGAGAATCATTCTCGTGACTGAAGGACAATCAGAAATGTTTCTTGTAGGTAAGCAGACAATTGTTTTTATGTATGTTTTGATAAACCATATGTGAACTTTTGCTTAAGGTTTTAGTCATCTGCTAAAGATCTTACAAAAGGTACAGCAGGAGACTCATGAGGTAGACTTACCATTCCAATTTAATGCATGTATGTGTATGGGATTTTTTTTTCCAGTTCCTATGAGAATGCTATACTTGTTTTATTGTCAGTGTTATATATAGCTCACTATCATGACTGTGGCCTCAGGCCACATCCCTTAAACTGAGGAGATAGACAGTCAAGTGGAATACCAGAACATGAAACTGACTTTGTTGTTAGCATAGCCCTTTTTTCATGACTACAGAAACTGGCATTGGGATTATGTATTTCAAAGCCTATATGCATCATTTTAGTCTAATAGAAAATGCCATAATTGATAAATCAACAATAGATATCTGCCCCCTCCTTTTTTAAGTTTTTAAACTACCATATCTAATTAGGATGAGGGCTAGATGCCTTCATGAGGGCTTACAAATGCTGATCTATAGTTTTATGAATGTACAAAGTGTCATTCTTCTGACTCATTTAATGAGTTTTGTTTATATTTTTGAAGTCTATGAACTGAGCTAATTACCGTGAAAAATCCTAGGCAGCTGCCTTGAAACTGTTTTACCAGCTATTTCCTTTTACGTTCTTTGTTTTTTAGTAAGGCAAGAAGTTTTCAGATAGTTACAGAATATATTCAGGATCAGGATCCACAATTAATGTCTTTCTATTGAACTGAAGCAACGTCAGATCTTAACTTTGTTGCTTTAAGTCTAAGCCACACTAGATGAGAGACTGTGTGAATTCAGATGGCAGTTTAGAGGGCTACCATCCTTCTGAGAAGGTACAAACTTTACACTTTAGCCATTTCTACATTAATAATTTACTTTATGCTTTTTAACAAGTATAAGAATTCAGCTCATAATTTTAAAATCCTTCCTATATAATATTAGAGACTGAAAATAATAATTTGCTCATTTTTGTATGCGGATAGTACAGATCTATTTTCTATCATAAAGCAAAAAAAAAAAAACGAACATACTACAGTCATTTTACGTAAGCGTGGTATTTCCATTTTCCCATGTTAATTGTGGAGGTATTTTTATTGCTATCTGTCTTTCCTCTGAATTTATTTTTTAAAAAAACAAGCAAGATACTCTGAAAGAGCAGTATCCCGAAGGGAAGCTGTGGAGATCTTTCCTTGAATGGAGTCTCCTGAAACATTTCTCAGCCCTGAAGATTTCTAAAAGGCAAGAAGCCGAAGTAAAACTGTTGCAGAGAGCTTGGAGTAAGAGGATAGGCTCTGTAAACTGATTTTGCACTAAAAATTCTGATTCAGAGTGTTGCTAAGTGCAAACAGAAATATTTTTCTGTTAGTTGCCAAACAAGCGGAAGACTTTCTTTTCACCATTTGGAATTCTAAAAAAGGGGGGGTGGGGTGTGGGGTGGTGAATTCTGTCTAGCCTATCAGGGTCTGGTTCCCTTACCAGGCTTGTTTTAACCCCATTTGTGTTTCTCCAGAAGGGGTGTAAAACCAGCATCAAACCAGCAGTCTCGTAATTGGAACCCATTTTATTCAAGTACAAGGCAACAGAACAATGTGAGGTGCTAAGCAAGGCATTCTGTCTTCTAAAACAGACTAGGATATATACTGGAAATTAAAATAAACTGTAAAGTCACTTAGTGATAATTCTATGTGAAGATTTTCACAGCGAAGTTAGGCCAAAGATGTTTCTCATGTGCACTGATGATTTCGGTTAATGAAGACAATTATGTGAAAATATTTTTATGCAATTATAGGATGAAAAAATCTGTGAAGTCATTAAAAGAACCATCCATTTCAGAACAAACCATATAAGGCACATAGAATTCTACCACGCTGACATAGACTAGGCAGTAGACCAACACTTAAAGAAAAAGGCCCCTTAGAACTGAGAAGTAGCTGTCCTTCCCTTTGTGCTTCCCTGACCAGGCTTTCAGCAGTGATCCTATCACTGTTTCTTTCATGAGTATTTTTACACCTCTGTTCTGTGTCTGAATGTTCTAAGGTCTGTTATGTCTATTAGCTGGTTTTTGAAGGCCCTAAGGCTGAGGAATACCATGCTGGTATTTTCACTTAACCTACCTATATGAATGAGAGAATATTTAAGCCATATGCTCAAAAAACCTTGCCAATCAGTACTGAATGGCTCTAGTTGCCCCTTATGGCTGCACCTGGAAGGAGCAGGCATACCTGGAGATGATTGGCTCTGCTCTTGAAAAGGGAGCTGGAAAACTCGTTTAAGGCATGTTCAGGATAGCAGGTAAGCTGTGGGTGGCAGATTTGCATCTAGACAGCCCTCAGAAAGGCATTAGTTCCAGGTGGGGACCTTGAAAGGGTGTTGATGGCAGTGGCGAGCTTTTTTACTATCAAAGCTTCTTGGATTTTATTTTTGACCTTATTAACAACTAGAATACTTGGGTATAAACTGCGGCCAGTAGATCTCATGCTCCTCTGGAAAGGAAGGACTCTGGAACTTGGGTTTAGTTGAAGTGCATTCTTAAAACAGTGCTGCTATTACCCCAGAGGCATGCTGGTTTTGGCCTAGAAAACTAACTTTGTGGGAGACAGTTGGCCTTCCTGCTGGAATGTATGTCTGGAAGGTTAAATTGTAGAAAATAGCTCTAAGAGCATACTTAGAGGAGGTGGCGGGTGAATTATGACAGAGAGGTGGTAAGAAGACTTCTGGGCTTGGGAGAAACTGGTTGAGCACTAGCTCTAAGTCTAGGCAATAAGGAGCATGGCAAGAGCAGGCTTTTGTGGCACTGAGGTCAAATGAGAGGGCTATTTAATGAGAGAAGAGTTATCTGCAATATGCATGAGGTCTGTCTGGATTAAAGGGGTATGCAATAGGTGTGTATCAGTAGGCAGATTGCCTCTCTTGCTCTGTAAATTTCTCATCTGTTGCACACCTCTGACAGCAGTCCTGCAGGTGCTCTTGTTCCAGACTCTCAAGTGCATTGCCATTACTTTGTCCCTTGATGGTCCATACTGGCAGTACAGCATGGACCATCAAATAGAATTGACAAACAGTAGCATGAGTTTGTATTGATTTCTATGCTGTGACAGATTGTGCCACAGGCTAGTTTCAGTGTAAGGGCTAGAAATAAAATCTGGGAACTTCCCTTACATAATGCAAGTATGGATCCTAGAAGAATCTGGCCAGTGTCTTAGTTAAACATGTTGATATTAAATAAGTCTTTGCCAACCTTTAAAAATGAAAGCATGCTTATGCAGAACTGTAACCAAACCCCATTGTTTGGTTATAAGCTACGAGTCAATTTACTAATGTCAGACTATAGATTAGGTACGACTTGCCAAAAATAACTATCAAAGCAGGTCACCATTGTGCATATGAGACAAGTTTTTCCAGAGGCTGTGCTAATACTATTGTGGTATTCTATGTTAGTTGTGCAAATTAATAGACTGTAAGCTCATTGCAATTTAGGACAAATTAAGTGTCTTTTTACTATGCACTTAAATACTACCCTACCTGAGCTGACTGGTTGCTTGTGGCTGTTAGTTTAAAAACACACACTTTTTAACAAAGTGTGCACTTGCTGGATCGGTGGCCTATGTTCAGATCATTTGATTCGAAAAAGCAATTTGGCCTTGTATTTGCTGCCTGCTGAAGCTGATCTGGTATGCTGCAGTCAAGCTGACCTCCTGAAAAACCTCCCAGTTTGTTTAAATTTAATCAATAATGTAGGATTAACCAGCATGCTGATCTTCATATTCTGAGCTATGCGCAAGTTAAATGTGTATCTTCGATTGACTTTTGACAAAACTTGCAATGAAAAGAGCAGTGTTTTCATTACGGTCCTCAAGCTTTATTCTGCTTGTGACGTTGCTCTTTTGTCATCATCCTCTATAAGAAATTCTGAATAAATACATGCTTATAGGTGCAGTTAACAAAGGACACAGAGTAGTTTACCGGTACATACTCCCAGTAGCACACACCAAACTCCTGAAGTCCCACTGCTTTCTGTAACCCTAACACCAACTGGACTAAAAACTAAATGAAGCGATCCTTAGTTGCAGTGCTTCATAAAAAAAATTGGAGCCAACTCTCATGCACCATATGATTGAGTACCTGTGGTCCTGTTTTTCATCAGTGCCAGTTTAGCATAATGTCATAATCTACAGCAAGAGACAAGTGGTTTTGTTTTGTTGGTTTTGTTTGTTTGGTTTTTATGCAACTGCTAGAAAAACTGCATGGAGTTACTACCGAGAAGATGATGGGGCAATTTAAATAGCTCCTATAAACCTACTGGATTTGAAAATTGAAACCCAAGGGAAGTTTACTTATTATACTTACTTTGTAAGGGAAGTTTCTCCTTATATCTCTTATAAAATTTAGCAATGTTTATTGCAAGGCTTAGCAATGAGGTTACATCTACTCATTACGTGTGCGCATGTGTGTATTTGAAAACAGGTTGGGAATAAGAATTGAAGTTTCTTGCACCATGACCCAGTATCCTATTGGACAGGTTAGTTCCTGCTCTTGCAAGCTTTAGTAGCACTTTAATTTACGTCTAGCACAGTGCAAGGTTCTCGGTGAATTAAAATCTGGTCACTGTCTGGTTGGTGAGTGTAACAAATAGGCATAGCTAATTCCCAGGTGACAAATGCGTTTTCATATACAGAAATATTTTTGGATACGTATCTCCCAAATGTTCAACCCAGTTAGCAATGAGATAAGAAAATTATTGTATTGTCTTTGTGTCTGAGACTCGGGAGAAGAAGCAAAAAGTCATTCCCTTTCAGTCACTTTTACCTGAAGAGTTTTGAATATAATGTTCCATACATAAAGGTCTTTGAAATAAAAAGAGTAAACTCATTGCTTTTGTAAGTGGATTTACTGTGATAGCCAGTAGGAGACACCAGCTCGCTGAGGCAAATCGTATTGACGTGTGTTTTGAAGTATATTTGTCAGAAATGAAAGTAAACAAAGCAGTGAAATATTTTCATCCTCTGTGAGCACATCTGTTCACAGTGTGTGTTATTTTCAGGGGAGGGAAGTACACAAAGAAGCACCTCTCTCCCAGAAAGAGGCAAGTACACCCAGCAACAAAGGAGTTTCCTGGGACTGATTGTACATAAGTTCTTCCTTACTGCTATTTGCAAAAGCAGCATCCAAGGGAAGGAATGCACAATTCTGTTTGCTTGGTTAAGGTCGCTTTAATGTATCTGCGTGGATGTCAAACTTCTTTTTGAAAGAACAAATGCATTATTTAAACATACATAGTGCCACTCACTCCTACAGAGCAAAATAAAGATGAAAATATCCTTTGCACTCTTTCAAGTTAACTTAATTTGATGCTATAATGTGTGTGAGTGCCTTGGGCAGCAGGGTGTTACACAGTGTTCTTGAGACTTTCACACAAGGCTGCCTTTTGTCTTTGCTTCGGGTCATCCATTGATTTCTAGCAGGGAATCGGCTTGCTGAAACCATACAACAGAGTAACTTTTGTATTCTAGAATATACAGCTCAACCTGTGCAGACGGAAAGCAAATAACTTAGATTAAGCAATAGGACTAATATGTGGCAAGGCAGTATTTATGTTCTTCAGAAATTGACATGATACATAAACATGCATTTAGCATCAATCTCTGTACTCTTACAAGAAGATTCTTTGTTTTCTTACTTCTTAGGCTTATAGTCTTATTTTATTTCCACTAAGAAAATTGGCGTTTTTCTAGCTGTACGTTTAAACTGACTAATCCAAATTCTGAATCTTGAGGGGGTGGGGACAAGGAATATTTTCAGACTAGAACTGAAGGTAGTACAAGGTGGTAGTTAGAACCTTCCTGTTGGATTTCAGGGTTTTTGTTTGTTTGCTTGCTTGCTTGTTTGTTTTGTCTGTCAGAGGAACTATAGTACTGTGTAATGACTCATTTACTTAGGGCTCCTATACTTCAGAAAGTTATTGTGAAAAGTTTTCTTCTAGGTGGATACTCTGACGTGGATGAGGTCTCTTTTTAGAATGAAGCTAGCATTAAGTAATTACCTAATATCTCATCTCTCACTTCCGTGTCAAAGGACTAGATTATCAGGCATGGACAGGTAGAGAAAAAAGGTTCTTTCAGCTCCATCATTAGAACTGATGTTGGCTATGATCAAATCAACATAACAAGATGTAACGTTTTCCCCACCCTTAAGAATTTATGTTGCAACTTTTTAAAACACAGTCTGACAGGTTCTCTTTAAAAAAAAAAAAAGATTAAAAAAATAATTACACAATATGTAGTAAACTTTTTTCTTTCCTAGCTTTATCGGCAAAACTCAAGGTGTGTAGGGGGTGAGTGTTGATCCTCAGGGGGCAGTATTAAATTCTCATGGCAACTAGAAAATATCTTTGCTAACAGGACACTTTTCTACTGTAGTAGAATGTAGTAAACATCCATTAAAATAAAAACTTTCAGCATTCCATTTGGCATAAGACACAGACTCTCACCAGAGCCCATTCCTGTTTCCTGTTGGGAGTCTGTGCCTTTTTCAGCATAGAATCATCTGGGATTCATAGGTGGCACCGTTAAAATGATATAAAAATATAACAAATGCAACTGATTTTTTTTTCCGTATCAGAATGGGAGCAAGGCAATGAGACATGGGAAAAGTATGTGGTGTCCACAAGGATGCACTGGCATGGATGCTCATGCAGTCCTGCAGTGTTGGAGGGGGGCAAACTGCAGGAGCTGATGCTTCATCTGCTGCTAATTGCAAAAGCCATGCAGCTATGCTTTTACTCCTGATGCAGACCAGCTAAATTAAAAGTGGGTTGCTGCAGGATTGGGCTGTGCTAGTGGAAAGCATTCTCAGGTTTCCCGTTATGAGAGACACATGGAGCTAGCTATTGGAGAGAGTCCAGCGAAGGACCACTGAGATGATTAAGGGACTGGAGCATCTCTCCTATGAAGAAAGGCTGAAGAGAACTGGGACCGTGTAGAAAAGAGAAGAGAAGAGAAGGCTCAAGGGGCATCTCATCAATGTGTGCAAATATTGGAAGGGAAGCAGTAAAGAAGACAGAGCCAGGCTCTTGAGTGGTGCCCAGTGACAGGGCAGGAGGCAGTGGGCACTGACTGAAACACAGGAGGCTCCATCTGAACATCAGGAAACACTTTTTCACAGTGAGGGCGACCGAGCACTGGCACAGATTGCCCAGGGATGTTGCAGTCCCCATCCTTGGAGATATTCAAAAGCTGCGTGGACACAGTCCTGGGCAGCCTGCTGTAGGTGTCCCTGCTTGAGCGGGGGGTTGGACAAGATGACCTCCAGAGGTCCTCTCCCACCTCAACCATTCTCTGATTCTGTGAAAGGACTCATTGTCCACTTAAGCCTGTGTCCCCCCAGGAAGCCAAGCTACAGAGTAACATTGGTCCTTTTCTGAACTTTACATTTTAGATATTTACAGTTCCTCATATGTCCTTGTCTTGAACATTGTGTACAATAAAAGTGGGTGGCCCATCTTAAAAACAATATTTCAGAACTAAGAAGGCTTTACAGGATCGATGACAAGGATGATCAGAGCTCTAAGACAGAGACAGTTAAGTCAGCAAATACAGAGAAGATAAAAGTGGGGAGTGCCTATTTCTGTAATACTTGCAGCGCAAGAAATACAAGCTCCTCTAAATTCTCTGGTAGGTGATTAAAACAAGCAAATGGACGTGTAATAGGTATTCCATTGCCAGAGGGTACCATGAAAGGTAAAAGTACAAATTGGTACAAAGAAGAGTTAGGCCACGGAAGAGTAGTACAGTGAATGTTCTTGAGCACAGTCAACTCAGCTCACAACAGAGAAAAAGCTCAACTGTTTTGTTACTGCATTATTCTCTGTAAAAGTATTCCCATTCATGCCAGAGATTAATTCAGTCCAGTGTTTTTTTCCAAATAACTTGGATCAGTATGAGATGTGCGAGCTCTTCCTCCTGTTCGTTGTCCACCACCCAAGAGTTATCTATTTAACTGCCAAATTTTAAATAGTTGGCCAAATAACTGCTAACTATTGGGAGCCCCCAAACTCTCTACCACATGCTTTAACAAATTGACCTCCCTCATTTGACTCTGAAATAACAACTCATGGAAGAGATGCAGCGTGACCACTTAAAATTTTTTAAAATGAGGAAGGTCCTTCATTTCCAGTTTGGCCATATAATGTGCTGTTTCACCGGACTTCATTTATTTTGACTGGTTTGCAGTGAATGCGAAGATACAGATAATTCCTGTGAGTCAGAAGTTAAGCAATTTGTCCAGTTCCATTTCTATAATTTCCTGTTTGTTGGTGCCTTAAGCTACAAGAGCATCAAGAAAGGAACAGTCCTACTGACAGGGAACTATGCAGAGCAGGTTGTGCTCCTGTACAAATAGATTTTATTCCAAACAAAACCTGTTAGCATTGATTATATGTGTCGGAACAGCAATGCTGCATGCAAAAAATTAGATGAGAAGGGCAAATCCCTGCTTCCACATACTAAGGAGGCAATAGAGTATGTCCCTCACATGCTTCAGTCTTTCTCATTCGTGCTCTGAAACTGCAGTCTTTGGGATGCTTGTCAGAAGGGACCTAGTACAACGTAGGCAGGTTCTCACCCCACTTACCATTTCCAAAACACGCTACTACAGCACATCAGTTTGAAACAGCAGAATTCAGATTATTTCCTCAAAGGGCTGTGCTTTAAAGCAACAGTTGTCACGAATATATATCTTTAATTTTCTATTGTACTTTCATGCTGCTCTCTAAAGCATTTAGTAAATGAAAAAATATATCAGGCCGTTCTTTGTCATCAAAACACTGAGAGACAAAAGATCACATTTCAAATTTGTCAGCATTAGATTGTTTTAATGAATGTCATGAATAACAGCAAGCTATATTTCTTCTTTTTTCCCCAGACGCTAACTCTGTTCTCCTATTAATACATATGACTTCCTTTGTAAGGGATTTTATATAATTTGAACCAAATAAATTAATACAGGTGACAAATGACTGCTGGAAATGTACTTTTAAGGTTAGTCCTCTACAGTCTTTTAAGCAGTGGCGGTGGTGGAATCAAGGGGGAAGGGATATTTTGCCCCTTGGTTTTCATTTAGAGGTTGCTTTCTTGAATTCCTTTTCACAAGCTCCGAGTAACTTGGTCTGATCTTATTCCTGACCCTGCTTCAAGCAGGAGCCTAGAGACCTCCTTAGGTCCTTTCCAACCTGAATTTTCCTATGATCCTAAAAACAAACACAAATAAGGTTCCATTACATTTCTATGAATGTAAGTAGTTAAAATTTATGGCAGCTATGCTGTAGTGATTTTTCTACACAATACAAGGTCTTATTCATGTTTCTAACTTGCAATCATTTAATTGGCCTGAGGGGATTAATTGATTGAATTTGAAGTTGAAATTCCAACGACCTTTTATTCACTGGCCACATACAGTCAGCCAATGTTTAAAAATGAAACTTGGCTATAGTCACTGCCTGTGCCCCAAACCATACTTTCTACTGACAGCGAGCCGTACTAGTGACATGTGATGGTTGGCCCATTTCTCTCCAGGCATTCAAATTGTCCGTTTCTTCCTCATGCTGATGCATGTAAGTTAGTAATTTTAGGTACAAACTGGATGATGAAACACCCGCAAGTTTCTACAGTTTACTTCTTACATTTTTCTTCAAAGATACTCAACTGTATCTTACACAAGCCCCTTAATATAGAAGAGATGTCCCACTGAGGACAACACGAGAGGACATATGCATACGTTTTTACACAAAGAAACATCTTTCTCAATGCACTTGAGAATAATGTGTCAAGAAACCTCAAATTTAGCTATAGTGCTACAGAACGCAGCAGGCCCTTTAAAGACTTAAAAATGCAATAGAAGTTTAAGCAAAAACCTTCAGATACCCCTGTGCTTGGAGGTTGGGGAACTGAAGACACTGCCTAAGACACATTCTTCTTATCCTGATAGCTTTGCCTCAGGCTCACTGAATCCTAAGTGAATTTATGAAGTACATTTGGTTTTGCCATGCTAGAACCACCTTTTGTAATTATTTCTAGATGCAACTCTGAAATTATTCAGAATTGGAAGTGACCTATCAATAAACAGCTTGCATTTTCCATGGAAAGCTGCAACAGTCTAGGGAGTTGGACTTACAGAACAGATAGTCTAGTGAATTTTTTGAGGTGGATTCTGTCATTTGAGGGCCATGTCACAGCTGGTTTTGAGCAGACAGAAGTTGTTGACTTAAAACTATTACTTCTACAGCTGGGAGAGCTGGTTCTGTACCGCTCTCAGATGACACTAGAGCTTTGCATGGAAAAAATCCTCAGTGCAGAACAGTGAAATGAAGCTGTCATTACTGACCTTTAAGAACTAAAAAATTTCTGTGCCTGAGAGTGCCTCGCTGAACTCGAGTGGTTTTGTATGACAGACACTTGAATGCAGTCAGTGATATCTGGATGCGTCACAAGTGTGTATTTACTCTTAAACTACCGAGAGAATAGCTAGTTTAGATTGGCAGAGCAGAGACATCTGTGAATAGACTGTGTGCAGGCAATGTACTACAGATAATATTTCAGAAAAGTGCTCTTGCGCTGCTATTCAGTGAGATTTGCATGCCTGCGAAATGTCGTATTATCTTCCTGATTCCTTTTCTCCTTCTTTCATGAATGAGGCACTCTCCATATTTGCCTCAATGAAGGCTTTGTTTTTGTCTTCAACATTCAGCACAAACTTTCTGGTGATCAGAATGAAAAATGCTATCATAACAGAGATTTTTCTTCTCAGACTGCCAGTTTAGAAATATTGCCTGCTGGCTGATGGAGCTGAGCATTTACTGGAAGCATTTGGATAAATCCACTAGCTTTTTCCTCTACAGGGCCTGGTGTGTGTGTCCCACCAATAATGCTTTTGGAAAGATTATTCTGATACTACGTGTAAGACTTGAGGACTTTTCGCTTTTCTTTTGGATGCTTGGGTCTGTCGTATTGCATACTTTTTTCTTTGCTCCACACAGGACAAACAGGGAGGCTTGTCCAAGGCCGCAAAGCATGAGTGGCAGTGCTCAGTAGTATTGCTGTGTTTTATTGACAGTCCAAAAAGAAGGGAGGGGGATCAGCTTAACATTGCAACACTTGGTATTATAATCTGTCACACTGATAGCCAATTTGGGATTACACGTTCAGAGATCAAGAGGACCTAATAGGGAAGTATATTTAAGTGCTAAACTCTCTGTCCTTGGTAATTCAGAGAAAGTTGGCAGAGAAACACACACTCAAGGGAGTTATCATATGGGGACTTCCTGTAAATGTGTCTCAAAAACATTCTCTAATAGTAAGATAAATAACATGGGTGACTGTTCCCAGAATCTATACTGATGTGCTGAGATGTTTAAGTTTCTGTGAATATGGGTCGCATAGGTAATAAAGACAGACAATGATAAGAGGCTTTCTTTTTTTTAACTCTCTGCTGCACTACGGATTCAGTCTGGGGGGAAAAAAAAAGCGCCTTTTGATGGTAAATAATTGAAATGGAAATACTGCCTGAAATTCACTTACAAAGTCACTAAAGCACGGTCACTGTAGGAAAAAATAAGGGCTATCGAAGCAAGGGTTGTATGTCTATCTGATGCATCTTTTATAAAATGAGGGAACTGTTTTTAGCAGACTACAGAGATTCAT
The DNA here is from genome assembly GCF_000699145.1 of Aptenodytes forsteri. Taxonomy (NCBI): domain Eukaryota; kingdom Metazoa; phylum Chordata; class Aves; order Sphenisciformes; family Spheniscidae; genus Aptenodytes; species Aptenodytes forsteri. The sequence continues at coordinate 53,451 of NW_008794598.1, read as the reverse complement.
TTTCCATGTGCATGCAAAAGAGGAAGGAGAATCAGCGTGGCTGAAAACACTGGAGGCAGCAGATACATCTTTAGCAAAGCGAGCGGGTGTCAGGAACAGAAAACAATGAGAACATGGGAATAGGTGGAAAGTCAGTGTTCCGGCAGTCTTAGAAGTGGTTGACTAGAAGCGCATATTCAATGTAGTTGATTGGATGGCTGAAATACGGGGCAAACATCTCAAAAGAGGGCAGGGGAGAACAGGAGCTTTTGACCTGTAGAAGAAAACTTCTCCTATTTCTGTATTATCTCTAGCCTAAATGCAGAATGAATAATTTCTTCCAAGCCTTACCACTGTACAGATGTTATTGCAGATGGCACCATCTCTGCCAAAAAAAGCTTGTAAATATGCACAAGGAATGTCATCAGTTAGATTTAACTTCCAATGACAATTGTTGAAAACAAGTAAAAGAATGCTACATGTTTCTATTCCCATACCTTCCCCCTCAGCTAGAATTCAGGGTTCTCCAAAAGAAAAGTTGTGTTTTCACCCATCATCCCAGGCACTTATGGATAACTTAATAGGGAAGGCTAGGCATCTACTCTACCGGAGATCCGGGAAATATTTTCTAAATTGTATCACAGTAGAACGAAAACCTTCTTTGAGCTGTAGGGTCTAAGAGAAAGGAGGTTATATATGGCATTATTTTTCTGTTCTCTAATGGAAACTATTGTCTGACTTTGCTACAGCAGTGGTTTTCTAATTGTTGGAAGTAATTTGCCCAGATTAATGCTCTCTGTTGAATTCATTTAATGTGACTTAATTTCATAACACTACAGGCTTTATCAGTAGTCAAAATAACCCCTGGAAAACCCCAGGAGGCAAAAATGCTTGTCGAGTTTAGCTGTTGAGGCTGGATGATGCTGCTTTGTGAAAAATGAAGTAATTGTTTTGAGGGAAAGAACCATCAGAAACTTACTGGGTCTGTCAGAATTCTTTGTCTTTCATCAGACGTGTTATTCGGTCATAGCTTGGCTTTTATTTTTATGTCTATCACAATGCCTTTTTTTGTGTCTCTGGTAATACGGGAGTACTGTGAGACTTCCCTAAGCCTATACTACAAAGTATCATGCAGTTAGTTACCCATAAAAAAACCCTCACCTAATTTTTTTATTGGATTGAATTTGGGATATTACCTATTGCAAAGATGCACATAAAGGCACGGATATTTTCTGTTTCAACTTCATGTTGAAAGTGTCAGCTTACATAACATCATAAAAGCTGTTGTGTTGTGTGTTTTTTTTTCCCTAAAGAGAATTGCTTTCTAGTATGTACAAGTATCCTTAAGTGTTCTTCGCTGCATAGCCAGTATGGTTGTTCTCATTAGTTTTCTCTACATACCATGTATAGTTGTTTGCAATAGCTATAGCTAAGGAATTGCATGTAGTTAGGAATGTTCTCTGTAATATCTTTTCTCCCTTGGATGTGGTAACATATACTCCCAATTCTGCCCTGGAACCCATTTACACCAGAAATAGCTATCAGTCAGTCAACTGTCTTGCCTTTGACTAATCACTCTGCTGATGCTGAATGCTAAAAGTAACCTTTGATTTGAGTTAATATTATCTCACATGTAATTCAGCATTGTTTTGCCCCCTTTTTTCCTGAGGCTGGTCATACGAAGCATTATTCCATGCCTTTATTCAGGATAGGAAAAGGTCTTTGGAATTGTAAACATGTTAAACATGTTAATAGTGTATGAGACTTCTCAGAAATACCATTTTGCAGCCAGAAGCTACTATTCTGCACCCCCCCCCGCCAAAAAAAAAAAAACAACAACTTGTAAAACAACTGTAACAGCATTTCCAGGTTTTCACCCGGCTTTAGTAGTTATTGCTTAGGGTTGATGGTTTAGCCTTTAGTGTTTGCCATATATTGCCAGGAGTTTATGACTTACAGGATATCTCTATGATTGAGGGCTTATGGTTTATCATCACTGTACTGTCAGGCCTCATGCTTTATCATTTAGGATTCACACTCTACATTTAGTGTTTTGTGGTTTGCTAAAGTAAATTATAAACTCCTGAAAGGTACAACTCTTGAACTCTAACCCTTAAGTAAGATTTGTAATCTTCTTCCCTCACTATCCAGGGTTCATTTCTCTGTGGTCTGATTAAAGACCTGGTTTTGATAGCTTCATTACATGCCCTCAGACTTCTCAGGAAATTGCTAAGTTGTTGGAGAGAGCTGTGAGGAAGTATATACTGTATAGCCATGCAAGATAGTGGAAGCACAGACACATGAGCCTGAAATGGGACTAGGTAGTACCTCAAGGATTTGAGAAAGAGGGTTACCCACCCACAGGTACCCACAGAAAGCATTGAAATAGTAAAAATCTCAATCATTTTTAAGGAAAACTTGAGGAATTGGCAGCTAGCATCTCAGAAACACCAGGAGCAGAAGCCAGTCTTTCTCTGACCAATAGCTGCCTGGGCGGTGGCAGTTCTTTGGATTTCATTGCCGTGGTCATGGGGAGAATGGGCAGTGAGCATATTAATGTTTATCCTGCTAGCCCATTAAATCCTAGTTCTTGTTTGTATGTGATAATGATTCTGCTTTATACTCTTAACTTGTGTAGATGCTCCTTGTGTGCTGCTTGCACACAGTAAAAGTTGTCCTGGACAAGCTGTCCTGCAGACAAGGTTATGCAGCATTGCTGAGGCCACTAAGGATTGTAGGAGGGAATTGCTCCCAGGATCTGTTGGATTACTGTAGGGTTCCTGGGGATCCTTTGGTATCTTTGGTTGGGGGGAGTGGGGTGGGTGGAATCAAGATTACACACAGATCAACACCCCCACTCCAACCAGTGTTTTCTCCTGCTGTGTCAGGGACTATGTGTTAACTGATACTGGGACTTCTCTTAGTTCAGCTAATGAAGCCCACAGAATAGACCAGGCACTGAAGTGAGGGAAGGGGTGAGTGGGAATGGGTCAGATGGGATATCCCTGTGTAAACCCAGCCTAGGTATTTCTCTTTTAAGGGGTGCTCCTGGGGAGAGAAAGGAGAGGCAAGAAGAGACTCTCCTACCTCCTGAGATTCCCCTTCCTCCTTCAGTAGTCATATTCAAATCAATACATACTATAGTTTATTAGATCACCTTTATGCCAGGGAGCACAAAGTACTCAAAATTGAACCTTGCCGGAGCCTGGGGCAAGTTTTTCCTTGTCTGTGGTGGATAAGGGCCATGGCAAGCACGTTACTCTTTGTCACCAGGATTTCTCTTGTCCACCCACTGAGGATGACCCTGCCAGAAGGTGGTAGGGGAAGGGGAGGATGACACCGCCCAGCAATGGCTGCAGGCAGCCTGGGGTTAGCCTGGATGGCCTATTCGATCCTCCTCAGCTTTTCTTCTCCCCTTGTGGCCTGAGGTTCCTTCCCAGTATGGGCCAGTGCACATGCCCTTGGTCCTGCAGACGCAGACACCTTGGAGCTGTGAGAAGGCAGTTGGGCCCACAAGCAGGCTTTTGGTTCATCCATTAGGGGAGAGCCCTGTGTGCTGTGTAGGTGAAGGGTGAGTGGGGTTGGAGCATGGCATGGACTGGTCTGAGCTGTCTGATCAGGGACGAACATGGAAGGAGGGGAACGGAAGAACATCTGATGGAACATGAGGTGGATTTCCATGCAGGAGTAGCTTTTTGGAGGGGGTGTGGAGGCAGTGGTTTTGAGCTTATTCAACCCAACTTGCTGGTGATGATTTCCTTATGCTCATTATTTCTTAAGGAGAAGAAAAAAATTTGTATTACATGAGGACCAAAATTTTTATGGTAAATTTCCTAAGCACCAAAGATGGTGCAAGTGAACAACATATTAAAAAAACCCAGCAACCTCAAAGTCAAACAAAAAGGAAGAGATTCAAAGCAGAGCCTCATCAACAACTGACAGTAAATTCAAAATGCATACAATTGTCTGACCCCTAGGACATCTACCAGACCACTCACCTCTATTAAAAAAAACTATTTTATTTTCTGTTTAGCCTGTCTTACTTTAGAAATTATTTAATGTATTTCTTCTCTGCACTAACTTGAGATTTTTATTGCACAAGTTTTTCACAAAATCTAGGCATAACTGCTGTCACAGTAACCCTGTGAGACAGGCAGCGTGACAGAAGAAATATTTATAGAGTGTGAGTGGATGGCCCAAAAGTCAGTGTAGCATGACACACACCTTCTAAGGTCTTGATTTCTTCCTCTACAAACTTTGTGTCAGCAGCAGGACTGCAAAATGACAAGCTGATTTGTAATGAGAAACAACAAGAATCTCATAACACTGAAAAGGACATTATAACTTACTGTCGCCTTACTGTCTCTTCAAGATCGAGGCTGAAGTAATTTTTGATGCTTGGCTTCCACTTGTCCTACATACTTTCAGTCTATACTTTTAATTTAATTAGCAGAGATGTCTATCTTGCACTTGTCCTACACAGCGTTACTGCTGATATCCATTGAAAAAAGAAAGAAAAGAATCTCTCTGCATAGGAGATACCACATTAGACAACAGTACAGAGATCTAATTTGGGACACCTATTTTAGAATCGAGTTACGGTCACAGCAACACTGGTGTTTTTAGGGTACCACTTAGGAAATTAGTGTCTAGCTTGCAGCCTGCAGTGCAGCAAAGCAGAAAAGAAACAACTTTTCAAGCGGGAGATGGGTAAAACTTTACACCCTGACACCTGTCTAGTACCTCAGAGCACCAGAAGACCAGCCTGGAAGCGTAGCCCCTTCCTGCCTTCAAAGCTCTGGCATCCCTCGATCACAGCTCCACCGCTACTCTTGGAGACTTCAAATCCCCTATTTATTTGCTTCCTTACCCTTCCCAGCATCTCCCACCAAGTTCCAGACCGAGAGCCATCTATCGCTGTCTTGAGACATGCAGCCAGCGTTTTCTCAGGGCATCCCATCCTGATTTCTCAAAGACATTCTCAAACGACATTATCATCTTCGAACTTTGAACAAATCTTCCCTTAGAATCGCTTAAAAACCATCCCAGTCCCTCCCCTCGTCTTCAAAATTCTCACGAAGGTTGGTCGTTCTTTGTGTAGCGTCGCGCGGCCGAGCACAGCCAGGCGGAGGCCGAGGCACTGCCCGGCAGACCGCGCCGACTCCCCCCGGCACCATAGCAAGCCGAAGGGCAGCTCCT
>NW_008794598.1:38911-47976 GCF_000699145.1 Aptenodytes forsteri | reverse complement strand
GGGTCGCGCAGCGCCGCCCCCGCCCCCGCGCTTCCCCAGCCGTTGCGGGGCGCGGGGGGTAGCCGTGCCCTGCCCTCGGCCCCACAGGTTTCTTCTCCTAGTAGCTCGTTTCCCCTCACTCTGCCTTTCTCGTCTTCCCTCTTTTCTTTGCTTCCCACCTGCTTTTTTCCCTTCTCCTCTTCCCTTCCTCTCTCCACCCTTTCCCCACTTGATTTCTTACTTCCATCCTTGTTTCCTTTCCCTATCTCACCCCCATTTTTCCTGCCATCCTTTCTTCTCTCTCTCCTTCTCCCTTCTCTCCTTTCTTCTCACACTTGCCCCCCATTTCTCCTTCTCCCCTCTTCCTCCCCATCTTACAAATTCACCTTCCCTTGGCCCTCCCATCCCTCTTTCTTTTCTGTTTCCTTTCTTCCTCCTCTTTCCCCTTCTGCCACCCCTCCCTTCAGATCTCCAGGCCTCCAGACATAGACAGCCAGGGACCAGCCCCACACCCATGTACAGACTGCAGGTGCCAACTAAGGTGAGCGCCAACTAAATCCTGCCCCAAAACACCTAAGACGTCCTCAAACCCTGCCTCAGTGCTCCCAAACCAACTCTGAAACGGCGAGACCAGGCTGGGTAGATTTGTTTCTTTTGCAGGGTAATCCTCTGAGGACCAAAAACTTGGAAGAGAAGCAACGTGACCTGATTTGTTCATTTCAGTGACGTTTTTCTAAGGAAGTACGTAAGTATAGAAGGGGCCTAGGAGAGGTAGCAAACAGGAAAGGAAAGAGCAAGGAACGTTTGAGAGAGGAAAAGCTAACTAAATGCCATCAGCACTTAAGTCGTTAAAAGCTGAAGGAATGGTGGTTAAGCATTGTTCATAGGAAGGTCTGAGAGGGCATAACGCACAAGGAATGGAAAAATTTCATGGCTGAACCCAAGGTTCTGCCTCAGGCCTGCAAGCGGGCTTTTGGCATGGAGTCCTTGCGCTGAGCCCAGGTACGTCAGTGTGGGGAGGGCCCTGTGTGCTGGGCGAGTGAGGGGTGAGTAGGGCTAGATCTTGGCGAGGGCTGCTCTATGACAAATGCACATGGGAGGGGAATGGGACACGGGTCTGAAGGAATAAGGGGTATGGGCTTTTCACCTCCAGTGCAGTCCCTGATGTGTCTGCTGGGGTCCCCCGCAATGTCCTTGAAGACAATGCTTCTTCTGGGGTCCCCCAGGACTTCTCCTGCAATGTCACTAGCCACAGGTAGTACCCAAAGCACTGTCACCCGCATGCACTTAGAACCCCTCTGATATAGCCCCCACCCTGACCTGCTGCTTGCAAACTCGGTCAGCCTGAGGGCCCTGCAGGTGCCACTCAAACCAGCCCCCAAAGTCCCTAGTCACTAAAACCTGCCCCAAGACCAACAACAACCTCTGAAGTCCCTGGACCTCAAAACCACCCCCAAACCTGAACCAACCCCTTCCTACAATCTCAAAACTCCCCGTAAGGCCTGCCCAAGACCACCAGTGCCTCTGACAGCACCCCTGAAGCCTGCTATAACCCCCTCATCCCCAATCCGGCCTGCATTCCCCTGAAGTCCACCCCCAAACAATGCTCCAGTACTCACAGCAACCACAAACCACCCACAATCCTGCCCTCAAACCCCCACAACTCCAGATGTCTCTTTATCTCCCTTCACTGGTTGGAGTTGGCCTCTTGGTGCCCATGTAGTCCTGTGTGCCCTCGGTCCCATGCCGCAGGAGAACGGGATGGATGGCCAGACACGGCTGGCACTGAGGCACAGACCATTCAGAGACCCATCAGAGGATGGGTCGCTCCCCGGGGTTCACCAACATTTCCTTTTCCCATTGCAGTAAGACAAGCACAAGCTAGCCTTTGACTTCACTTTTTTGTCAGTTAACACTGATGTTAGATTACATCAGGGGAAAGAGTGAGGCTCAGCCAGGTGGCTCCCAGCCTGTTCAACTCCAACATAGGCCTTGCTGGAGGCTGATGCGCTTCCCACTATGCTCAAACTGTGTTGGGGTCCTCCCTGCTGCGTGCAACATGACTGCATCAGCTCTGCAGTCCCCTAGCACTGCTGCACAGCTATGGTTTTTTTGGATGAGCATGGGGCTGTCAGAGGCAGAGGGGAGCAGAGTGTAGTCCCTTGCTTCTCTGCAATGCGTGATTTCTCTCAACCTAGCGTGCTCCCTGCAATGTTACTCTGGCTGCCTGTAGTCAATCAGCTGTCTCTCTTCTGGCAGCACTTCCACTTGCCCTGGCCCAGGAAGTAAAGAAAAAAAAAAGTGCATTGAAACCAACAGCAGCTTCTGGATTCGTCAGCTCTCTTCAAGAATCACACCTGCTCTAGTGGGGCACCATCAGGTCTTCAGGTATGGAAGGAGCAGGCAGGGTGTGAGGAAGGATGGAGGCTGCAAGCAGAGGCTCCAGGGTGTGAGTGGAGTTACCCGAGCAGGTTGTTCAGTGGATGAGATGTGGGCTGGGCTGCTTGGGTCTGTAGTGGGGTCTTGGGTGCAGGTTTGTGGTTACCCATGCATGCGGCAAGAGGTTCCTGGGGGGTATTGTGTGGAGGATGTGGGATGCTGTGTGTGTGTGTCTGGGCTGTTGGTTGCATCGTGGTGCTGAGGGGAGTGTCTGCACATGCCTGCAGGATTACTGCACAGTGCCTTTTTCCACGTTGGCATCTGTGTTGTCAGCTGTACCAGTGTTCATGGACGAGTGTGCATGCACCAATGTCTGCATGTGAGGGGGGAGGCTGTTATGCCTGCAGTACCCTACCCGTCCCTCTTCCCTTGGTCATGGCATCCGTCTGTCGGACAGGTGGAGAAGTTAACTGTCTGTGGGTGGGTGTATGTGCCTGTGTTTGTGCTGGCCATGAGGCAGAGCTGCTCCCTCCCTGGGGCTACGCCAGGGGTGCAGGACATGCGTCTACATGCATGCATGTGTGCGCACATGCATGTGCATGCATGCGCTTGCATGCTTTATGGTGCAGGGGGCTCTTCCCCTGACTCTGTGTGCCTGTGGAGGTGTTTTGGGGTCTGCAGAGCAGGTTTTTCCGGGTCCTCTGTGGCTCTTTCTACTTCCAGGGAGCCTGGGATCCCTGAAGTGCTCTGGTCACCTCTTTCGGGCTGTTCCAGCGGCCTGTGGGGCAAGACTTGTGGGTCTGCAGGTACTGTGATCTCTCTCTGGGACTTTGTCAGGGTCTCTGGAATGTTTGCAGGGGCCCCTGGGGCTTTTACTCACCTTTGAGCTCTGTTCTCAGTGTGGGGGAGCTCATTTGGGGGTCTGCAGGGCAGTTCCTACCACTTCACTGCCACATTTGGGCTGGTGCAGGGGTCATCTTGGTTGTCTGAAGCTTTTGGTGTTTCCCTGGGGCCATGGTGGGGTGCCTTGAGGTCTTTGCCATGTTTTCCAGACCGCTTGGCGATGCCCAGAGCTGGTCTGTCTTGGAAGAGTTGTTTCAGAGTCATTGAGTTCCTTCCCACAGGTTTGTTGAGCAAACAAATGTTAAGTATGGAGGGCTCTTTGCTAAAGCTCTGTTCAGTGAGCTTCCCTGCCAATCTGTGAATGCTGACTGAAGCACACAAAGTGGGGAAATTACAGAAAAACAATGTCATAACCAGCATTTCGAAGGGCACAAGGCTTGCCCTGCCTTATGCAGCCAGAGAAGTGTGTTTGGAAACCTTTTGAGCATGAACTGTTTTTGAGAGCTGGTGGTCAGCAAGACCTTCATCCACAGCAGAGACCTGAGGAGGGTTAAGGCCGGACTCTGCTCCTCCTAATCTCCTGTTGTTCTCACTGGCTTCTCTCACTGTCTTTCAAATGAAGAGGCATCCAGTATCCAGACTCAGCACAGTAAGGGCAAATGCAAGGACTGAGGGGGGGAGGGTGTTTTATGACTGGCTGGCTGGCCTTCTGCCAGTGGCCTGAGCCCAGATAGGTGGACTGGCTCCAGGGCCCGCTCTGCGCTTACAGGCTGGAGAAATGGGCTGACAGGAACCTCATGAAGTTCAACAAGGGGAAGTGCAAAGTCCTGTACCTGGGGAGGAACAACCCCATGCACCAGTATATGTTGATGGCCCCCCAGCTGGAAAGCAGCATGAGCCAACAATGTGCCCTTGCTGCAAAGAAGGCTGAGGGTATCCTGAGCTGCACTAGGCAAAGTATTGTCGGCAGGAGGAGGGAGGTGATCTTTCTCCTTTGCTCAGTACTGGTGAGGCCACACTTGGAATGCTGTGTCCAGTGCTGGGCTCCCCAGTGCAAGAGGGACATGGAAATACTGGAGAGAGTCCAGCGAAGGGCCACAGGGATGATTAAGGGATTGGAGCATCTCTCCTGTGAGGAGAGGCTGAGAGAGCTGGGACTGCTTAGCCTAGAGAAGAGAAGGCTCGTGGCGGGGGGGGGGGACACGACCTCATCGATGCATACAGATATCAGCAGATGGAGGTGCAAAGAAGACCCAGCCAGGCTCTTTCAGTGGTGCCCAGTGGCAGGACCAGAGGCAGTGGGCACAAACTGAAACACCGGAGGCTCCTGTCTGAACATCAGGAAACACTTTTTCACTGCGAGGGCAACCGAGTACTGGCACAAATTACCCAGGGAGATTGTGGAGTCTCCCTCCTTGGAGATACTCAGATACCATCTGGACATGGTCCTGGGCAACCTGCTGTAAGTGTACCTGCTTGAACAGAGGGTTGGACAAGGTGGCCTCCAGAGGTCCCTTCCCACCTCAACCACTCTCTGAGTCTGTGATATGAGCACCCGGCGGCCACAGTGAGGGCGGCCACAGTGAGGGCTCCCACTGCGCAGGGCACGGGGCTCCTGGTGGGGCATCAGAGCAGCATGCTCGGCTGCATTGTGCATATCACGGGTGTGACCTCGGTATCGTGAAGCCACAGCGCAGGTGGCCATGCACGCTGCGGCCATCACCCTCGAAAAGCCCAGCATCGAAGTACGCCGGCTCGCTCCTGTGCACTGCAGCCCCAGTAGTTGCTGCTGCCCTCCTTTGATCCTCACGGGCCAGAAGCACGGACTGCCTTTGGCCGTTGTCTCTTCCCAGTGTCTGCAAGATGGTCCGTGGGGTCTCGTTGTGCTTGGGCCCTTGCTCCGCGGAGCAGACCGCCCGTCCCCGGACCGCCGTGCAGGAGCAGCAGGCACGGGGGAGGCACACTGACTCGGGGAACGAGGGCGCTCCTACGCATGTGTGAGTGAGCAGAGCTCTTCGGAGCACTCGCGTAACTGTACCTCGGTACCGCACCCAGCAAGCTCTGGTCTGCGCCCCGCAGCCTGGCGTGCTCAGGGCTGCCCTCGCTCGGTCGGAGTCCGGCAGGCGCCGCAGCCCGGGGCGTCACGCATGCGCAGCGTCGCACACGGCACTCACGGGTGCCCTGGCGCGATCAGGGGTTGGTGCTGCAGGCAATCGGGTAACGCATGCGCATTTTCATTCAGGGTGCCCAATGTTGCCCTCTCTGGTTTGCGCTCTAGTACCGCAGGCTGTCCCATTGCGCATGCGGTTTGTCATCTGATTGGCCCGCTCTTTCAACCATGTGATTCTTACGCAGCGCTGCAGCTAGGCGGTGCGGTTTTCACATGCGCAATGCCGGCGGCCGCGCTCACCGCCGCCTTTCCCCGGGGACGGTCCACTGCTCCCGCCGGCCAGTTTACGCAGGTGCACACCAGCCTGCGGCGCTCCGCTGTTCTTGCTTGATCACGGCCTAGTAGTGCAGGCGCCTGTAAGACACGTGCACGTTTAGGCCGGCCGTGCCCGGACTGCGGCCACCAGAGTCCCGCATGCGCAGTGCAGCATCTGGGCTCCAGCGCGCCCATCGCTGCCCGCGTGTTTCGTCGAGGTCTCCGGTGTTTCGGAAGCAGGTGAGGTAGCGCTCGCGCTCGCCACCCCGTCCCGGCGCTCAGTGGCCGTCAGCATCGCCCGTCGTGGTTCGTTGGTGTTTCTCCGTGTCGCCGGGGGCTGCAGCCCCCCCCCCGCTGCTCGGCGACGAGCACGTACGCGGATGGCATCCCGCCGGCCTCTGTCGGTCCCCAGGCGCGGTCGCTGCCGCGCGTGAGCGGCAGAGGGTGGAGCGGGGGCGTGCGCGAGTCGTCCCGCCCCGCGCTCGCCGTTGCCCACAAGGAACAGCAGCGTGGTCTTGTGCTGACCTGTCAGAGTTCAGCGTTCTTCCCCTCTGTTTTCGTGCGTTTGCCTGTGGTCCTAGGGCTGTCTTTTGGTCCCTCTTTTTTTGGTGGTAACAGGCGATTTTCCAACGAAAAGTAATGTAAACAGCACTTGCAGTGTGAATCATCACGCTGACGTTCGTAGTTTATACATGCTGCATTTTTAGAGGAAATGAACCAATGTGTTTAGTCTGTTGCTTTTTAAACAGTTGTGTTTTACAACGATGAATCTTGAAAATAATGATGTGTGTTCTGTAGTAACATCAGTACTGAAAACTTGGCAGGTGTTCCCTGTAAGCTTCTTTAGTGCTGAGTTATGGACACGTTTAAAAACCATCGACACACCATTTTGTGGAGAAGGAAAAAACACATACCAAAGAAACGTACCTATGTGTCGAATTCTCAGACTGGACAGCTTGCTATAATTATAGACGAATCCTTAGGTAATCACTTGAACCTTACATCGTTGTACATTGCAGTCATACAGAAATAATACAGTTGTTCTTCACAAAATTCTTTTTGTGAGGAATTATAAGCAAAGTTTTCTGTATCTTATTAAAGCAAGTCAACTGCAAATACAAATAAATACATACTTTTACACCAGTACTTCAAAATGGAGGATAATAAAATACATGCGGTTGACTAGAGATGACTATCTGGAAGAAGTCAGAAGGGAAACCTGGCCTTTCCAAGTATTAGTCCTTGTGCTAGATACACTCTGGATACATGAAAATTACATTGTAGTGAGACTACGCTGTGGTAACTTGCTGGATTCGCAAAATACATAGAAGCAAACTAAATAGATTTTCAAGATTCATTTTGGTATTTGTCAAAGTTCTGTGTTAATTTATGCAAGAATATAATTTTTAATGTGGATGTCATTATGTTCTCACAATTATTTTAGCCTGCGGAATAACAGATTAAAATTGTGATTTCTCAGGGTTTTTACAGTTAGGAGCTGTAATTTAACCGAAAGTATGCTAATTACAGGTAGATCCCAAGCTGCATGTTACAGGCTTCTCATTAGTTGTCTTTGAATAGCAGATTATTAAAGATGTACTTGTTTTGTTCTATATTACTATCCAGAGTATTAAATATAGGTGGTAATATTATTACTGTCACACAATGCTTGTGTCACTGTGGTCATCATCAGACCCTAAATAAATGTGGAATTTTTACTCATATTAATTTATGGACACTGTTAATGTTTTGAGTGTACAGACAAATTATTTTGTTCTTAATACAAAACACATTATTTGTAATGCATACTCATTTAATTGTAGTGAACTGCTTAAAATTGTTAACGCTTTTCTATACTATGCAATGGTTTACAGAAGTCATGGAATTATCTTTATTATCAACATGGAAATAAAATTTTGATCTTTATTTCTGAGCTATATTGTGTTTAGAGACTCAAATTTACAGATATGTTTTTCTCTGCAGTCTAATTGTGGCATTCCTAATAATTTCAGGGTTTGGCATTTACTGTTTCAGCGGAGAAAGAGGTCTAACTATGATACAAAGAAACTGATTCAGCAGAACAGTCCACAAGATGGAGGCTGTCAAAGTAATTAAAACATAATCACTTTTCCATTCCATTCTTCTCTGTACCAAAATGTCCTACTGGGCTGGAGCTATCGTCATAAGTCTAGACCAGTATCCTGTCCCTAACAGTGGCAACAGGAGATGCTATTTAGGAGGAGCACATAAGTCTTGCCTCTTTCTGCAGTCCATTCCTCTCATGCCCTCCAGTGTTAGGCATGTTAGAAACTGCAGCCTATTTAGGCTCACCTTATACAAGATGGTAGCTTTGTACCTTTCCAGCTCAAAACTTTGTCCTTCATAAGATGCAGAGAATGTGACAGCATACAGCCCTGAGGATGTGGATTCACCAAGATTTTCTGGAGATGTGAAACAGTAGCTTCTTGTCCTGTCATCGTCCATATCCCTCCTGGTAATGCCCAGGACTTTTTCAGACTTTTTTTTTTTTCTTCTCCAGCAGCCACTGCACATCTGGCAAGGCAAGTAAATTAAAGTTGGTTACTAAAAAGTCTCAGCTTGCATGCTGTCCTCGCATGAGAAATTCAATAATGAGGGTGAGGATAGAGTGGTGGGAACAATGCCAACAAGGTGGAAGGGAGAGAAAGACAGACAGACACACACACGCACACACACACGATAAAGCTGTAGAGACACATCTTAAGGTCTTCCACTGCCTTTCCCATATACCCCAGGGCCTTGCACTTGCCCTGCAGGAACGACATTTTTCATCTAGGTGAACCACAGGGCCCCTTGGTTTGCTTTCTGATATCCTTAAATTTGGAGGCATCCTGTGGCCCGTTTGCATTTTGGTGTGCCCCAGAACCCCCAGTTCACATTTTGGGTTGCCCCCAAGCCCTCCATGTGCCTTCTGGTGAGTCTCTGCGCTCAGTGTTTGTCCTGCAGTGGGACACAAAGTTCTCCATTTAGATTTCTCATCTCTCCCACAGTTTTCTGGGTGCTTTTTGGTGTTCTTCACAATTAGCTGTTTCCCTTCTGGTTTGCGTCAGGAGCCCTCCATGCCCCAGAAAGGGGGCCTGCAGCCCATCGCTCCAGGAGCCAGACCGACGAGCGCAGCTCCGGGAACGACTGCCGAGGTGTCCCGGGGGCAGGGGGAGCATTGGAGGCTCCAAGCCCTGAAGCAGACTTGCTGCCGAGGCTTGTTACGTGCATGACTGAATAAGCACTCGCCGTCTCCTTTGCCCGCGCGGCTGCGTTTGCACTTCCTTTGCACCAGGCGAGGGGCTGTGATGGAGCCCGGGGAGGAGGTGACTCACGGTGGGGGTCGGGCGATGGCCCCCTGTTCCTGCTGGGCTCCAGCTGTGGGCTGGGGCCGGAGGAGCCCCAGGTGCGGGCAGTG
>NW_008794598.1:37846-38229 GCF_000699145.1 Aptenodytes forsteri | reverse complement strand
CGAGCCCTGGCCCCCGGCCGCGGCTACCGCGGTGGGGCACGAGGTGTAGTTTTGTTGCTGGTTTCGTGTGGTTTTCTGCGGCCTTCCCGCGGCGCCCGGTCCCCGACAAGCCGTGAGGCTGCGCCCCGAACGAACGGCTAGACTGCACGTCGAGCCCTGCGCATGCGCGGTGGAGCGCGACGACGCCCTCGCTGCTGCCACTCGGCGACCGAAAGTCGGTACTGCGCCTCGGGAGTTGCGCATGCGCGGTGGCACCCCCGTGCTCCACGCTGCCGTCCGCTGGTAACGGCGATGCGACGCTGCGGTGCCTGCAGGGCGGTGCCGTCGCGCTCGTTGCTGCCTCCCGTTAAGGAAACGCCGCTGCCGTCCCCCGTGCGCGGCGT
>NW_008794598.1:35605-37604 GCF_000699145.1 Aptenodytes forsteri | reverse complement strand
TGGGGGCAGCATGGGGGTCCGCTGGCCGCCGGTGAGGTGAGTGAGGCCCTTCGGCGGGTGCGGGGGTGTCTCCTGCCCGCCGGCCGTCCGGGGGTGGCGGGATGGGAAGCTGCAAGCCGCCCGCTGCGGCACGCTCCCGGTCTGCTGGAGGCGAGCCGGGTCAGGTCAGCCCCAGGGACTTACCCGAGGGCTGATAGAAGGGAAGAGGGGCAGGAGGTGGACACCCCCCCAGGCGCCAGGCGCCTCCCCAACTCGCCAGAACTCCCCCTGAGACTCCCCAGGCCCCACTCGACCTGTGCAGCTGCCCCCAGCTCCAGCACTTCCCCTGAAGCCTGACCCATAGCCCCAGGCCGCTCCCAAGCCCTGTAGTGAAGGCCGCAAGCTGGCCCTCGATTGTGCGTGATTATCCCTTAACGTGGGTGCCGTTAGCAGCAGTGTGCGGAAAGAGCAGTGTCTCCAGAAGTCCCTGCGGAAGCAGGGGATTCAGCCAGGGGTGATCTGTGGTAGTAACGGTGCCTGCTTCTTCTTTCCCTCTCCCAGAGGCCGTGCTGAGGACGTGGTTGTCCATTCCTCCCCCGGGGATGCTGTTGACTGCACCCGTCTCAGGCTTGCGTGGGTTGTCTTTGCCTGGCCTCGCTCTCCTTGCAGCGTGGGGGTGAAAAGGGACAGGCAGAGCACTTACTGGCTGCGGACAGGAGCTGCTGAAGCTGGAGAGGCCAGAGAAAGGTAAAGAAGAAGAAATCGAAGGCCATCCGGCTGGCAGCTGCCTCCTGCTGCAGGCAAGAGAGAGCCTGCCCGTCTGGGTGAGGAAGGACCCTTCTTCATAGTCCGCAGCAGGTCAGCCTGCCAACGTGCACTGCAGGGTCTGTATATGTCACCAGCAGCGTGGTATGGCTGCATAGTGTGCGAGCGAGGCTACATGTCTAGGGAGGCTTGTCTCGTAAAAGCTGTGAGAAACCATGCATTCTCTTAGGTGGAGAGAACAGCCAAGCGACTGGAGTTACAGAAGAGGAAGGGAGGAGAGCAGGAGAAAGAAACGTCTGAACTGGCAAATTCTCCTGGCAGCGCCGAGAGTGAGAGTGAGTGTGAGTTCCTGCCCCTCCCCTGTCCCTCTCTCTTTCCCACACTGCTGTGATTTTTTTTTTTTTCCTTCCCTGTACCTCTCCCTATTCTTCTGTCCTGCTCCCTCTTCCTCTCTCCCTTTTTTTCCTCCTGTTCTACTGCTCTCTTTTCTTTTTCTCTCTGCGCTTTTGTCCTGCTCTCTCTCCCTCCTTTTTTTTCATTTCATCCTCTGTCTCTGTCCTGTAGCCCATTGCTGTTTTTTCCTCTTCCATCTCTTTGTCCTGCTGCCTGTCCTTGTCTCTCTTTCCCTTTGTTCTGCCTCCTGTCTTTTTTTCCTTTCTTGCTCCATCTCTCTGTCCCGCTCCCTATCCCACCCCACCTCTCTCTGCTTCTCTGTCCTTCTCCTTGACTTCCCCCTTATTTCTGTCTTGTTTCCTCTTTGGTTTTTTTGTTTTCTGTCACTCTCTCCTGCTCCCTGTCTCTTATTTTTTCCTGTCTTTCACTTTGTCCTGCCTCCCTGTCCCTTTTTCTCTCTCTGTATCACCTTGTCTTGCTCCCCATCCCTGTCTTTCTCTTACAATCTGTGTCCTACTCCTTGTCCTTCTTTCCCCCCATCATCCCTCATCCTTCTTCCTGCCTTTCTTTTTTCGCTTTCTATCCTTCTGCCCCAATGCTTCTTTCTCCAACTCTGTCCTGTTCCCTGCCCCTTGTTTCCTCTCACTGTCCCTCTGTCCTGCTTCCTGTCTTTGTTTTTTCTATCTTTATTTCTCTGTCCCGCTGCCTGACCAGTTGTTTCTTGCTATACTTCCCTGTCCAGCCAGCTCTCCCTTTTTTCCTTTCTCTCCTCCTCTGCCCTGCTTCCTGGCCCTTTTTTCTCTTCCTCTGTCTCTGTCCTCTAGCCCGTTGCCTTTTTTTTTTTTTTTTTTTTTTTTCCCCC
>NW_008794598.1:28028-31007 GCF_000699145.1 Aptenodytes forsteri | reverse complement strand
GGACGGCTGCCTGCCGCGGCATGCCGGGAGCTGTAGTCCTGCGGCACGGGGCTTCCGGTCGGCCATGTTGGCTCCCCGGAGCATGCCGGGAACTGTAGTCTTCCGTCACTCGACCACCGGCCGGCCGTGCCGTGTCTGCCGGTGCATACCGGGAGGTGTAGTTTTTGTAGACTTGGCTGCCGCATGGCCCTCGGGCGCGTGCGGCGCGGCGCAGTCCTTGCTACCGCCGCGGCCCGAGGTGTGGTTTTGTTGCCGGTTTCGTGTGGTTTTCTGCGGGCTTCCCGCGGCGCCCGGTCCCCCACAAGCCGTGCGGCCGCGCCTCGCGAACGCATGCCCCTGCCAACGCTGCTGCCCAGCGACCAAAGTGTGGTACTGCAGCTCTAGCGCTGCGAATGCGCTGTCGCGCGGCCGCCGCGCTCGCTGCTGCCGCCCGGCGATCAAAAGGCGGTACCGCAAATCAAGCGCCGCGCATGCGCTGTGGCGCGCGACGCCCGTCTCGATGCTGTCGCCGAGCGACAAAAATACGGTACTGCAGGTGGGGAACCGTGCATGCTCGATGGCGCGCGGCCCCCGTGCTCGCTGCTGCCTCCTGATGAGCAACTGACGGCATTGCAGGTGCGGCGCTGCATATGCGCGGTGGCGCATGCCCTCGCGCTCGCTGCTGCCTCCCCGCGACCGGAACGTGGTACTGCAGGTGGAGCGCTGCGCATGGGCAGTGGCGCGTCTCGCCGCCCTCGCTACTGCCGCCCAACGACCAAACGTGGGTACTGCAGCTCAAGCGCCGCGCATGCGCAGCGGCACGTTCGCCGCTCGCTGCTGCCTCCCTGCGACTGGATTGCGGTACTGCAGCTCAGGTGCCGCGCATGCGCAGTGTCACCTCCCTGTGCTCGCTGCTGCCTCCCTGCGACCGGAACGTGGTACTGCAGGTGGAGCGCTGCGCATGGGCAGTGGCGCGTCTCGCCGCCCTCGCTACTGCCGCCCAACGACCAAACGTGGGTACTGCAGTTCAGGTACTGTGCATGCGCGGTAGAGCGTTTCCCCCCCTTCACTCGCTGCTGCCTCCCTGCGACCGGAACGTGGTACTGCAGGTGGAGCGCTGCGCATGGGCAGGTGCGTGTCACGCCGCGCTCGCTACTGCCGCTCAACGACCAAACGTGGGTACTGCAGCTCAAGCGCCGCGCATGCGCAGCGGCACGTTCGCCGCTCGCTGCTGCCTCCCTGCGACTGGATTGCGGTACTGCAGCTCAGGTGCCGCGCATGCGCAGTGTCACCTCCCGTGCTCGCTGCTGCCTCCCTGCGACCGGAACGTGGTACTGCAGGTGGAGCGCTGCGCATGGGCAGTGGCGTGTCACGCCGCGCTCGCTACTGCCGCTCAACGACCAAACGTGGGTACTGCAGTTCAGGTACTGTGCATGCGCGGTAGAGCGTTTCCCCCCCTTCGCTCGCTGCTGCCTCCCTGCGACCGGAACGTGGTACTGCAGGTGGAGCGCTGCGCATGGGCAGTGGCGTGTCACGCCGCGCTCGCTACTGCCGCTCAACGACCAAACGTGGGTACTGCAGGTTAGGGACTGTGCATGCGCGGTAGAGCGTTTCCCCCCCTTCACTCGCTGCTGCCTCCCTGCGACCGGAACGTGGTACTGCAGGTGGAGCGCTGCGCGTGGGCAGTGGCGCGTCTCGCCGCCCTCGCTACTGCCGCCCAACGACCAAACGTGGGTACTGCAGTTCAGGTACTGTGCATGCGCGGTAGAGCGTTTCCCCCCCTTCGCTCGCTGCTGCCTCCCTGCGACCGGAACGTGGTACTGCAGGTGGAGCGCTGCGCATGGGCAGTGGCGCGTCTCGCCGCCCTCGCTACTGCCGCCCAACGACCAAACGTGGGTACTGCAGTTCAGGTACTGTGCATGCGCGGTAGAGCGTTTCCCCCCCTTCACTCGCTGCTGCCTCCCTGCGACCGGAACGTGGTACTGCAGGTGGAGCGCTGCGCATGGGCAGTGGCGTGTCACGCCGCGCTCGCTACTGCCGCTCAACGACCAAACGTGGGTACTGCAGTTCAGGTACTGTGCATGCGCGGTAGAGCGTTTCCCCCCCTTCGCTCGCTGCTGCCTCCCTGCGACCGCAACGTGGTACTGCAGTTGGAGCTCCGCACATGCGCAGTGGCATGCGATGCCCATCTCGCTGCTGCCGCCACCTGGTGACCAAAAGTCGGTACTGCAGAACGGGGGCCGTGCATGCACGCTGGAGCACGCTGCCGCGCTCGGTTCTGCCGCCGGGTAACCAAAGTGCGGTAGTGCAGCCTGGGTGCTATGCGTGCGCAGTGGCGCGCGGTGGGTCGCTTAACTGCGCTCTCGGTGCTGCCGCCAGGAGACCAAAATGCGGTAAGGCATCACAGGTGCCGCACATGGGCGGTGGTGCGCGCGCTCACCGCGCTCGCTGTTGCCGCCCGACGACCAAAGAGCGGTACTGCGGGTAGGCGCTGTGCATGCGCGGAGGCGCCACCGTGCTCCACGTTGTCATCTGCCAGTAACAGCAATGCGATGCTGCGGTGCCTGCGAGGTGATGCCGCCGCGCTCGTTGCTGCCTCCCATTAGGGAAACGCTGCTGCCGCCCCACGTGCACAGTGTCGGCGGGCGATCGGTGCACAAAGCGCGGAACTGCGGCGCCGCCCGGCGGGTTCTCCGTGCTGCTGCCGCCTGGTGGCCGAAGCCCGATACTGCAGTGTCGCCACTGCCCAGGTGCGCAGCGGCGCCGCCGCCGCCTTCCCTGCTGCCCCCTCGTGGCCGAAATGCGGCACTGCAGCCCGGCCATCGCACGCCGGATCTGACCCCTCCGGCATGCCGTCGGCGTCCTGAGCATGCGCAGTGCCCGGGAGCAGCATGGCGGCGCGCTGGCTACCGGTGAGGTGAGTGAGCCCCTTCGGCAGATGCGGGTGTGTCTCCCGCGCGCCGGTTGCCCGAGGGGGGTGCGACGGGCAGCTTTTATCCG
>NW_008794598.1:26079-27256 GCF_000699145.1 Aptenodytes forsteri | reverse complement strand
CTAAGTCCTCCATCCTCCCCCTAACTTTTTGTCCATACACCTCCATACCACTCCCATCATTTCTCGCTATATCCCCCTGTCCAGCTTGCTGCCCCATTATTCCCCTGTGTCCTGCTCCCTGGCCTTTTTTCTCATCCTGCAGCCCAGCGCTGGTTTTTCTTTCTCCACCTCTTTGTCCTGATCTGTCTCCCTCTTTTTCCCCCTCAATCTCTCTGGCTTGTTCTCTTTTTCTCTCCCTCCCTCCTTCCTTATTATTCTCATGCAATTTCTCTCTCGATCCGTCTGTTCTGCTCCTTGCTCATCATTTTCTATTTCCTTCTGTCCTGCTCCCTGACCCTGTTTTTCTTCCACCATGTCACTGCAGGGCTCCTCATCTCTTTTTTATTGATTTCTCCATTTCGCTGTCCTTCTCCCTGTACCTTTCTTTCTCTGCCTCTCAGTCCTTCTCCCTCATTTTATTCTTCTCTTTCTGTTCCTCTGTCCTGCTCCCCATCGCTGTGTTTTTATTCTCTGTATCTGCTGCTCCAGTAATGACTGCCGAGTTGTCCCAGGGGAAGGGTGAATATACAGGCACCGAGCTCTGGAGCAGACTCACTCCTAGGAGTTATACACATTAATGCATAAAACACTTGCTGTCGCCTTTGCCCTCATGGCTGCATTTGTAGTCCTTTGTACTTGGTGAGGGGCTGTCAGTCCAGGGGAGCAGGTTACGCAGTGGGTGTCAGGCTGCAGCTGTGGGCTGGGGCTGGAGGAGCTCCAGGTGGGGCCACTGAGGCTGATGGTCCCTCTGTGTAAAAGGGCTGCAGCCCCAGGAGATGGTGCTGCTGGGGCATGCCTGACTGAGAATGTTGA
Source organism: Aptenodytes forsteri (assembly GCF_000699145.1). Taxonomy (NCBI): domain Eukaryota; kingdom Metazoa; phylum Chordata; class Aves; order Sphenisciformes; family Spheniscidae; genus Aptenodytes; species Aptenodytes forsteri. The sequence continues at coordinate 26,404 of NW_008794598.1, read as the reverse complement.
CAAGCTGCAAGGATGTTTCCAACTGAGAGGTTCACGGTCAGTTGGAGCCAGGCCCCATCAGGGCAGCTCCCAGGGATTTTCTGAGAGCTGGTGGAGAGGAAGCAGGAAGAGGCACAGGAGATGGCTGCCCCCCCGCCCCGGGTACCTGGAGGCCTTCCCACCCCCTGGAAAAGGCACTGGGTGCCTTCCCAACTCAACAAAGCTCCTCCAGCCCTGCTCACCCCGTGCAGCTGCCCCCAGCACCTCCGCTGAAGTCTGTCCCATAGCCACAGACTGCCCCCAAACCCTGTCCTCACAGCAGCAAGCTGGCCCTTGAATATGCTTT
>NW_008794598.1:22767-23040 GCF_000699145.1 Aptenodytes forsteri | reverse complement strand
GGCGCTCATGGTTGTGGACAGGTGCAGGGGAGGGGGTCATGTGCTCTGGGCAATGGCCCCCTGTTCCTAATGGGCTCCAGTTGGGGCTGGAGCTGGGGCAGCCCCAGGTGTGGCCAGTGAGGCTGAGGATGGGGCTGGCCTTGCTGTGTGAAGGGGCTCTAGCTGTAAATGGGGCTGCCTGGGCACTCCTCCCTGAGGGAACTGGCTGAGAAGTGAATCCAATGGGGTCCCACAGGCAGCTGCCTCCAGCAAGGAACGGCCCGTCCCCGCGGC
>NW_008794598.1:14181-22723 GCF_000699145.1 Aptenodytes forsteri | reverse complement strand
ACGAAGCCTTGCAGATGAGGAGCATCGAGGAGTCCAGTGCGTGCTGCTGAGTGGGCGAGGGTCGGACAGGTGGCACTGCAGAGGAGGAAGGGGCAGAGACAGAAAGAGAAGCATCAGGGTGGTGAAGCTCTCCTGCCAGAGCCAGGAGCTGTGGTGAGTCATGCATCCTATCCTCTGTGTCCTGGCCCATCTCTGCCACCCTTCTCCAAATGTCTGCCTACCCCCCTTCCTCTGTCTCCTTCTCTGCCTGCCCACCTACCTGTATCGCTCCCCAACTTTGCAACAACCCTTTTTCTTTCCTTTCCCATTAACACTTTCTGCTAATACATATATCCCATCAGCATCTTCCATCAACAATCTACATTTTTTTTTTCCCCACAAGTTTCATGATCAGGCCTCAAAACGAAAAACAAATCGACATACGCAACCTCATCTCATTTATCCATCCTTCTACAAAACAGCATTAACTGCAAAGTAGTGTTATAAGTCAATGATCCATTCTCTGGACATTTTTCTCCATCATCCACTTTGTACATTGGTCACAATGAGCTTTTAATTTATCTTTCTTTAGGGGATCCCCTCCAAACCTTCTCCAATTTTTCAGGATGCATCCTAAGGGAGTACACAGGGGTACTTCGGTAGAGACAGCCACACCATATTACCAGATTCCAACCCCCTGTCGGAACAGGATTCCTCTGAGCTCTCACTGTGGGCCTCTCTTGATGTGTCTTATGTAGAGCAAATTTAAGCCACTTGGCTTACCAGATTCTGACCCCCTGTCAGAATAGGAGTCCTTTTTAAGCTCCTGCTGCGGGCCTTTCTTGGCACATCTTACGCGGAGCAATTCCACAAAAGTGGCTACTTACCTCCGTAGTCCCTTGCCTCCTTTTAAGTATCTCGTATTGGCGTTGCACCGTGGAGTTGCCTGTCGTCCATCTGCAGAGAGGAGCTGGTGGATTCCCTGATCAAAAGGTCAGTGCACGCTAGAGTCCTTCCCGGTCCCATCTCATCTGGAGCAGCAGGACAATCCGGGCAAGTCTTAAAAAAGCGGTCCCATCTGGGTCACCAGAAACTGTTGTCCCACAAGTGGGGTCTGGTACCCAGTGTGCAATAAGTCAGTCTTACAGAGCACAGACATCTATTTATCTCATGTTTGCACAAAGATGGGCGCTAGGTGGTAATTCCACAAAGCTAGCACACCACACAAAAGAACTATAGTGTATTTATATTGTTACATGATTAGTAAAAGCCCACCTAAGTTCATGGTCATTGGTTAGTTGTGTTCAAATTAGCTTCGCTTGCCATGTAAATTAGCATGCATGCTCCTTGCAGGTGTGGGGGGGGCAAGTCTTTCCAGTCTTGAATTGAGTCAGTGGCCACAATCTCCCCCTGCCGCCTTTACCTTTCCCCTAGTTACCGCAGGTTTTTTTGCTGACTTCTTGGGCTTTTTGGCAAGCATCTAGCCTCCCACACACCTTCTAGGGCAGGATGTTCCCCTTTTATCAGTCTTTCAGTTCTTCTTCAAGGGCACAGTCATTGTAAGGCATGTATTGCCTTATACAAGGTAATCAGGCTAGTACAATGAAGACTACAGTCTAGGTATTAACCCAAACATATGGCTACATTTCTGTCCTTTGAGACCATAAAAGAGGAACTTCACTGTAGTTTCTCTTATATTAGTCTCATCCTCGCATAACTTTGTCTCCCTATTATAGAACAACATTTCCAAAAACACTGTGTTATTACATAGATATATACAAAAGCTAATAAGGCAATTATTATAATGCTTAATAACTTTTTCATCCATAGATCAGGGAATCAGGAAGTCAACCATTTAAATGTTTCTTCAAATCCATAAGATATGTCATCCCTTTGTATCTCATGGAGTATTTTAATGTTTCCAGATCTCTTCTAAATCTGTAGAAACCCTACCATTCTGGTCTACATATAGACAACTTGTATTTAAAACTGTGCACACTCCTCCTTGGGAGGTTAGCATCATATCTAGAGCCAATCTGTTCTGTAAAGCAATTTTAGCCAATTCAGACACTTCTTGTAGGGCTTTAATAGCATTGTAAGCCTCATTCCCAGTTTTCTCAATTACAGCAGAAATATTTACTATAGCTTTTTCTAATTCACTAACTCCTAACCAGGGGAGAAACCATCTAATGAAAGAGTGAAATGCTGTGGGTCTGTCAGTCAATGGATTCTTTGTGTTTCTTTTATTTCTTCGAAGGTAGGTTCTCATCCATACTTGAGATTCTAATTTTTTGATTATTGTGATAAATTGAGGGGTATTCCTATTAAAGGAATATCTTTCTTAGAATGTTCGGGGAAATGAGTACAAATCCAACAATTAGACTTGTTCACCATTTTGTTTTGTTTCACCATGCTGTTTTTTGCAAAGTTGCTGTTTTGACATGTTTCACCATGCTGTTTTTTGCAAAGTAAAACGCCAATTCTGTTCCCACAGATTTCCTGGTTCCCCATAAGACACTTTAGCATTTCTTAATTTCATCCACAGACAACAGAGGAGTATCACCCCCCTTAGCTCTTTCATTTCTTTTCCTAAAGAAATCTGTATACCTACACAAATACACTAATAAAGATATGAAAACAATTATCAAAACGCAATACAAAGATATTAAGCCTTGTATACAGTCTAGCTCAATATATGACTTTTCAGAGTCCCAGCTACAGTTTATTGGGATCGAGAGCGCTTCAGTTTCAATGGTCCCGTTTCTTCAGGGATCCACTCCTTCTGCAGAGCTTTCTTCACACGGGTACAGTGTATCCACAAATCTATACCCTTCACTTTCACAGCGGTCTAAGTCATAAGTTGTACCAGGTAAGGTCCTTTCCACCTTTCTTTCAAAGGCTCATCCTTCCAGGTGCAGATGTAAACTTCATCTCCAGGTTGAAATTCATGCACCGCTGAATCTAAAGGCAAAGGAGTTTGCTGGTTAAGGTACCTGTGCAAGGAAGACAAAGTCTGCGACAAGGATAATAAATAATTGACCAGCATTCCATCTCCTTTCATGTGCATTTGGTCCTCTTTTCCTGTCATCGAATTTATAGGATATGGTTTTTCATACAGTATTTCAAAAGGACTCACTTTTTCTCTTACTCTAGGAGTAACCCAAATTCTCATTGATGCTATACGTAGGACATCCACCCACTTCATTTGCATTTCCTGACATAGCTTCGAGATCTGTCTCTTTAGGGTCTGATTCATCCTTTCTACCTTCCTGCTTGACTGTGGCTTTCAAGGGGTATGTAAATCCCATTGCATTTGTAAAAACTTAGAGACCCCCCCTTGTCCTATTTCCGTTACAAAGTGAGGTCCATTGTCTGATGACATCCCTTCAGGGATGCCGAATCTCAGAATCATCTCTTTGCACAGAATTCTAACCGCTTCCCTGGATTTGTTGGTACGGCACTGGAAGGCTTCGGGCCACCCAGAGAAAGTATCAACTAACACTAAGAGATACTTAAACTGGTTACATTTTGATAACAGAGAAAACTATTTGGCAGTATTCCCTGGGGGTTTGACCCCATCTCACTTCCCCGAGAGGAGGTTCCCATTGAACTTTTCTCGGTGGAATCAACGCTCCAATCAAAGACTCCTTTTCAGCAACCCTTTTAGCCATTTCGTCTGCCTTTCTACTTCCTTTGATAATCTCAGTTTGTCCTTTCTGGTAGGCTTTGCAATGTACAGTTGCAACCTGTTTTGATCCCAGAACAGCTTGCACCAGTTTTAAAGTCTCTGGTCCATACTTGATAGGGGTTCCCTGAGAAGGTAACAGTCCACACACTTTCCAAATGGCTCCATGTGCATGGGCCACTCCAAACACATACTTGGAATCTGTGTATATGTTTACTCTTTTATCTTTGGATAGCTCTAAAGCTTGAGTAATAGTTATGATTTCTGCTTTCTGAGCGGAGGTATTGGGTGGCAATGCTCGTGCTTTGACTTCCTCTTGTAGAGTTACCATGGCATATCCAGCTTTTTGTTCTCCATTCACCATGAAGCTACTTCCATCTGTGAAAAGTTCAACTTCTGGATCGCATAATGGTACATCTTTCAAATCGGGTCTGCTGGAATATACCTTTTCGATAACATGTAGGCAGTGGTGTTCTAGCTCTCCCTTCTCATCTATCGGCATTAAAGTGGCAGGATTTAAGGTTGAAGACATTTTTAAAGTGACATCATCTTGTTCGATCAACACTGCCTGATTTTGGGCTAGCCTGCTACGAGAGATCCAGTGGTGCCCCTTTTGTTCAAGTCCAGCCATCACTGCATGTGGTACAAAAACTATGATAGGCTGCCCCAGGGTTAATTTCCAGGCTTCTTTAACTAGCAGCACCACTGCAGCTACAGCTCTCAAACATGCAGGCTATCCTTTACTTCATCTAACTGTTTGGAGAAGTAAGCCTACTGGTCTTCTTCCAGGGTCTGGGTCAGAACTCCAACATGTAGTTGTCTTTCATGCACATATAGTGTGAATGGTTTTGTTAGGTCCAGCAACCCCAAAGCGGGGACCCTCATTAATTCCGTTTTGATGGTATCGAATCCTTTCTGGCATTCTGGGGTCCATTCCAAAGTTTCCCCAGGTCCTTTGATAGCAGCATATAGTGGTTTGGCAATTAAACTGAAGTTTGGTATCCAAAGTCTGCACCACCCTGCCATTCCCAGGAATCCTCACAGTTCTTTCTTAGACTGTGGAGAAGCTATTCAACAAATAGCTTCCTTTCCTTCCATGCCCAGTTCCCTTTTTCCCTGAGATATTTCAAATCCCAGGTAAATTACGGTTGTCTGCACAACTTGGGCCTTTTTCTGGGATACTCAGTACCCAGCCAATCCAAAGAAATTCAACAAATGTATGGTTGCAATTTTGCATTCCTGCTCAGTCTTTGCCCCCAGTAGTATATCATCTACCTATTGTAACAGGGTAGTGGAAGGATTCTTACCTTGCCATTCTTCCAATTCTTTGGCAAGTACGTTACCAAACAAGGTTGGGCTGTTCTTGAATCCTTGCGGTAGTACAGTCCAGCAGAGTTGTGTCTTCCTTCTGGTGGTGGGACTCTCCCATTCAGAGGCAAAAATCTTCTGGCTTTTCTCTTCCAGGGGCATGCAGAAGGCGGCATCCTTTAAATCTAACACTGTAAAATACACATTGTCTTCAGGTATTGCGGGCAACAAGATATAGGGATTTGGTACAACTGGATGTACATCAGCTATGATTTTATTAATTTCTCTTAAGTCTTGTACCAATCGATACTCTTAAATTCGAGGTTTCTTAACTGGTAAGATGAGAGTATTGTACTCTGGCCCTCCCGCAACAGTCCATACTGCATAAAAGTATTAATCAACGGTTCTAAGCCCACTCTAAGCTCTAATTTAACATGGTATTGTCTTTTTCTTACCAGTTGAGCTCCCGATTTTAATTCAACCTTTACCGGAACAGCGTTCTTGGCTTGTCCGGGTTTCCTGGAAGCCCATACCAGGGGTCTTATAGCATTCAAAATTTCCTCTGAGGTTCTGGTCCCTTCTTGTTTCTTTTTGGTCAGTAGACACCGTTGAGCTCTCCACATTGTCTCCACGTGTAACTGAATGGACTTAGAGGATGTTAATTGCGCTTTCAATTTACACAATAGATCGCGTCCCAGCAATGGGAGGGGGCATTCTGGCATATATAGAAATTTATGAGTCAATGTAGTGTTTCCAATTGTGCATTCCACAGGTTTTAAAAATGGCCTAAGAGCTCACTTTCCCGTGACCCCAACAATTGGCATATACATTTTACTTAAAGGCCCTTTACAACTAGTTACTACCAAATGGGTTGCCCCGCTATCTACTAAGAAATCTATAACCTCATTCCCCAGCTTTATGGGAACCAGGGGATTGGCTGGGGAAATCTCGATATTTTCCCCCGATCGCCTTCATTCAGTATCAGATGTCCCTAACATGATCAGATTAGCATCTGATTCTTGCCCCCCTTCTCCTGAGGATTCAGCAAATGATTTTCTTCTCTGTGGGCATTCAGATTTGAAGTGTCCTTCCTTTCTACAATAAGCACGCTGATTAGGACCCAAAGGAGTACGGTTCAAGGAATTAACTCCCCGCCCCACTCCGCTCCGTCCACCTTTTCCCCCATCTCTACCTCGGTCCCTACCTCTACCCCTATTGGGGTTTTCTGCAATTGCTGCTGCCAACAGTGAGGCTTGTAATTTTATTCCTTTTTGCTTTTCTTTAAGTCTTTCCCTCTTCTCTCTCTCATCTCTATTATTATAAACTTTGTATGCTATTTCTGTCAACTGTGATACAGACATTCCTCCAGCTCCATCTACCCGTTGCAGTTTCTAATGTCAGGGGCTGATTGTCCTATAAACAGCATATTAAACAATTTTTTATTGGCCTTGTCCTCAGGATCTAAATCAGTCCACTTGAGGGCAGCCTTGCACAATCTTTCACAAGAGGCCAAAGGGTTTTCCTCTGGTTCTTGTCTTACCTCATACAATTTTGACACATTTTTAGGCTTTGGGGCTCTGTGCTGGACTCCATATAAAATTAGTTGTTGATATTGTTCTAGCATTGTTTTCCCAATTCCTCTATTTGGGTCCCAAGCCAAGCTCTGTCTTTGGCATGTTTTCATCTACGCTTCCATTTACATTTCTCCTCTCCCCTTCCTCCTTCGCCTTTTCCAACACCGTTCGTCTCTCTTCCGTTGTAAAGAAAGTATTCAACATAGCTTGTATATCTCCCCAATTGGGATTATGAGTCAACATAATAGTTTCTAGTAATTGATGCATTCCTTCCGCATTTTCCTGATAAGACACCACTGACTGCTTCCAGTTCAATAGATCTGAAGTAGTAAATGGGATATGTACAAACACTGGTTGTCCCTCCATTCCTATTGCCTGTCTCAAGGGAGCTTGTATAACGGGACGCTGTCCCCTTGTTCTCCTGGAGACTGGACTACAGTTTTCTTTATTATCACCATCATCACTACCATCACTACTGTACCTCCCTCTTTCAGCCCTTCTTTCCACCTTCTTGCCAGGTCCCCCTTCAGGGTCAACATCTGCACATCCTCAGCCTCCCCACTGTCCTCAATGCATTTCTTTTCACCTTTGCAACAACCCTTTTTCTTTCCTTTCCCATTAACACTTTCTGCTAATACATATATCCCATCAGCATCTTCCATCAACAATCTACATTTTTTTTTTCCCCACAAGTTTCATGATCAGGCCTCAAAACGAAAAACAAATCGACATACGCAACCTCATCTCATTTATCCATCCTTCTACAAAACAGCATTAACTGCAAAGTAGTGTTATAAGTCAATGATCCATTCTCTGGACATTTTTCTCCATCATCCACTTTGTACATTGGTCACAATGAGCTTTTAATTTATCTTTCTTTAGGGGATCCCCTCCAAACCTTCTCCAATTTTTCAGGATGCATCCTAAGGGAGTACACAGGGGTACTTCGGTAGAGACAGCCACACCATATTACCAGATTCCAACCCCCTGTCGGAACAGGATTCCTCTGAGCTCTCACTGTGGGCCTCTCTTGATGTGTCTTATGTAGAGCAAATTTAAGCCACTTGGCTTACCAGATTCCGACCCTCTGTCAGAATAGGAGTCCTTTTTAAGCTCCTGCTGCGGGCCTTTCTTGGCACATCTTACGCGGAGCAATTCCACAAAAGTGGCTACTTACCTCCGTAGTCCCTTGCCTCCTTTTAAGTATCTCGTATTGGCGTTGCACCGTGGAGTTGCCTGTCGTCCATCTGCAGAGAGGAGCTGGTGGATTCCCTGATCAAAAGGTCAGTGCACGCTAGAGTCCTTCCCGGTCCCATCTCATCTGGAGCAGCAGGACAATCCGGGCAAGTCTTAAAAAAGCGGTCCCATCTGGGTCACCAGAAACTGTTGTCCCACAAGTGGGGTCTGGTACCCAGTGTGCAATAAGTCAGTCTTACAGAGCACAGACATCTATTTATCTCATGTTTGCACAAAGATGGGCGCTAGGTGGTAATTCCACAAAGCTAGCACACCACACAAAAGAACTACAGTGTATTTATATTGTTACATGATTAGTAAAAGCCCACCTAAGTTCATGGTCATTGGTTAGTTGTGTTCAAATTAGCTTCGCTTGCCATGTAAATTAGCATGCATGCTCCTTGCAGGTGTGGGGGGGGCAAGTCTTTCCAGTCTTGAATTGAGTCAGTGGCCACAATCTCCCCCTGCCGCCTTTACCTTTCCCCTAGTTACCGCAGGTTTTTTTGCTGACTTCTTGGGCTTTTTGGCAAGCATCTAGCCTCCCACACACCTTCTAGGGCAGGATGTTCCCCTTTTATCAGTCTTTCAGTTCTTCAAGGGCACAGTCATTGTAAGGCATGTATTGCCTTATACAAGGTAATCAGGCTAGTACAATGAAGACTACAGTCTAGGTATTAACCCAAACATATGGCTACACCTCCGTGCTGTTCTGTTGTCCTGCTCGGTCCTTTCCAACTCTCTCCTCTGCCCCCCCCCTCTT
>NW_008794598.1:13003-13825 GCF_000699145.1 Aptenodytes forsteri | reverse complement strand
CGGGAGTGGCTGTAGTTGGGTCCAGGGGAGGGGGTGATGTACTGTGGGGCTGGGGTGATGGCCCCCTGTTCCCAATGGGCTCCAGCTGTGGGCTGGGGCAGCCCAGGTGGGACCCATGAGGTAAGGATGGGGCCAGGCCAATGGTTTAAAAAGGCTGCAGGTGGGGATGGGCCAGGGCAGCACCAGGTGCAGCCGGTGAGGCTGAGGATGGGGCTGGCCCTGCTGTGCCAAGGGGCTCTATCTGCTGAGGGGGCTGCCTGGGCATGCCTGCCTGCAAGAGCTGGCTGGGGAGTGAAACCAAGGAGCTTCCAGAGGCAGCTGCCTCCAGCAAGGAAATGCCGGTCCCCACAGCAAGGAAGGATTCCTCCCACCAGCACACGGCGCTGCGAGCTCAGTGCCTCAGTTGGCCACATGTGAGCCACCTTGCATCCAGGAAGCCTTCTGGGAAAGGAGCGTTGAGGCACCTGCTGCCTCCTCCTGGGTGGGCAAGGGTCAAGCAGCCAGCACTGCAGACAAGGAAGGGGCAGAGGCAGAGAGAAGCCTCAGGGCAGTGTAGGTATCCTGCTGGCACCAGGAGCTGTGGTGAGTCACTCATCCCCTTGCATGCATCCCAGCCCATCCCTGCCATGCTTTACCAGATCTCTGCCTGCCTCCGCCTCCATCTCCCTTTTGGGTTGTCCAGCTCCCTGAAGGTTTTTGCTCTTCTGCTAGCACTGCCCTGCACACCGTCGCCTTCTACATTTCCTTTCTATGCCTCTCCCTTTCTGGCTCCCCGCCCGCCATTATTTTATTCTTCCCACACTGCCTTCTTCCCCATTGCTC
>NW_008794598.1:10570-12476 GCF_000699145.1 Aptenodytes forsteri | reverse complement strand
TTAAATTTTCTTTCTATGTCTGCTTTTATCCAGTTCACTGCCTTTATTTTTCATTATTTCTTGCATTTCCTTAGTGCCCTTGCTTTTTAAATTATCTGTCTATGTCTTTGTTTATTTCATTTGCCATCCCTATTTTTTAATTCTTTCCTTTCTTAATCCCTTGGATTTTCAAATTTTGTTTCTATATCTCTTTTTATCAAGCTCCCTATCCCTATATTTTATTTCTTTCCTGTCTGTCATGTACCCTGTCGTTTTTAAAATGTACTTGCTATGTCTCTGTTTATTTAGTTTGCTGTTCCTATTTTTTAATTTTTTCCTCTCTTAATCCCATGGCTTTTAATTTTTTAATGTCTATTTTTATTTAGTTTTCTGTCTTTTTTTTAATCTTTTCCTCTCTTAATCCACATCACTTTTAAAATTTACTTTCTATGTTTCTGTTTTAGTTCACTGTCCTTATTTTCTAATTTTTTCCTTTATTTCCCTAATCCGTGTTGCTTTTAATATTTCTGTCTCCTTTTATCCAGTTCACTGTATTTTAATTTTTCTCTCATCTGTCCTTTACACCTTTGCTTTTTAAATTTTCTATGTCTACGTTTTAGTTAGTTTTTAAATTTACTTTATGTGTCTCTGTTTTAGTTCGCTGTCCCTATTTTTTAATTTTTTCCTTTATTTCCTTAATCCTGTAGCTTTTAAAATGTTCTTTCTATGTCTACTTTTATCCAGTTCCTGTTACTATTTCTTAATTCTTTCCTGTCATGAACCGCATTGCTTTTAAATTTTTTTTCTATGTCTACTTTTCTCTGGTGAACTGCCCCTATTTTTCAACTTTTTGCTCTGATAATTCTTTTCATTTTGAAATTTAGTTTCTAGGTGTACTTTTATCTCGTTTGCTGTCTCTAGTTTTTATTTTTTTCCTGTTTCCTGTATCCTGTCACTTTTAAAATTTTTGTTCTGTGTCTACTTTTATCCAGATGTCTCTCCCTGTTTTTTGTTTCCTGTCTGTCCTGTACCCTGTTGCTTTTAAAGTTTCTTTCCTTGTCTATTTTTATCCAGTTTGCCGTCTTTATTTTTTAATACAGTCCAGTCTGTCCTGTACCCAGTAGCTTGTAACATTATCTTTCTATGTCTCTGTCTATTTAGGTTTTTTCACTATTTTTCAATTTTTTTCCTCTCTTAATGTCTTCACTTTTGAATTTTTGTTTCTATGTTCACTTTTATGTATTTTTTCTGTCTCTTATTTACTTTTTTCCTATCTGTCATCTACATTGCCACTTTAAAAATTTTCTGTCTGTATACTTCTATCCAGATGTCTAACCCTATTTTTGTATTATTTCCCATCTTTCCTGCATCACATTGCTGTTAAATTTTTTCTATACCTACTTTTATCCAGTTTGCTGTATTTATTTGTGTCCTGGTTTCAGCAGGGATAGAGTTAATTTCCTTCCTAGTAGTTGGTACAGTGCTGTGTTTTGGATTTAGGACAAGAACAAAGTTGATAACACACCGATGTTTTAGTTGTTGCTAGGTAGTGCTTACACTAGTCAAGGACTTTTTAGTTTCCCATGCTCTACTGACTGAGAAGGCGGCAGGTGCACAAGAAGCTAGGAGGGGAGCACAGCCAAATGAGCCAAAGAAACATTCCATACCATGGGACGTCATGCTCAGTACATAAACTGGGGAAAGCTGGCCGGGGGGGCCGCTGCTCGGGGACTGGCTGGGCATCGGTCGGCGGGTGGTGAGCAACTGTACTGTGCATCACTTTGTGTATTATTATTATTATTACTATTACATTATTATTATTGCTATTATTATTTTATTTCAATTATTAAACTGTTTTTCTCTCAACCCACGAGTTTTTTCTCACTTGTGCTCTTCCAATTCTCTCCCCCATCCCACCGGGGGGGGG
>NW_008794598.1:6816-8562 GCF_000699145.1 Aptenodytes forsteri | reverse complement strand
GCTTTTTAAATTTTCTTTCTACATCTACTTTTATCAAGCTGTCTATCCCTATTTTTTAATTCTTTCTTGTTTTTCTGTCACATACCGTGTTGCTTTAAGTTTTCTTTGTGTCTTTTTTTTTTTCCTCTTCTCCCGGTTCATCCCAAGGCTTTAGAGGGTCTCCTCGGCATGCTTTCATGTCTGGAGCGTAATTTGTACCCCTCTCAGTTTGTGAGAACATCTCCTCGGGTCTCGCCTCTTCCTCAGAGCAGTCTTTCTGTCCTCTCCTCCATCTCACTCGCCTCCAATGGGTCAGCCTCTCCCTCATGACATCTGTACTCTGTTCAAATCCCCTCTCGAGTACCTTTGTGCCCTCGAGCCACTTTCTATCTCTCCAGCCACCTCAGCACCCCTCTATTTCTCTCACAATGCTTCCTGCGAGCATCCTTGTGTTCCATAGCCATCCTTTAGTTCTGCAGCAGGATTTGTATCTTTCTTATTCAGAGACAACTCTTCCTCAGGCTTTCATTTTGCCGCAGAGCACTCTACCTTCCCTCCGCCATGTCGGATGCCTCCATTTGGTCCCCGGTCCCCTGAGGACATCTGTTCAAATCCCCTCGCAAGTACCTCATTGCGTCAGCAATCCTTTGTCTCTATGTCCACACTCCCCCCGCACCCCAGAGCCCTCTCATTCCTGTCACAATGCGTCCCGAGACTGTCCTCGTGCCCCATGGCACCCTTTGAGCTCTGCAGCCCTCTTTCCATCTCTCTTATTCAGACAGAACCCTTCCTCAGGCTTTCTTTGTGCCCAGAGCTCTCTTACCTTATTCACTGCCGTCTAGGATGTCTCCATTCAGTCGCTCATCCCCTGAGGACATCTGTATGTCGTTGGGGGACACCTTCTTGAGTTTTGCATTGCGTCCCAGAGCCGCCTTCTGTCTCTCTTTCACTCTAAGCACCCTTCTTCTCCTGTCACCATGCCTCCTGAGGCCATCGTCCTGCCCCACAGCCCTCTTTTGGCTCTATAGCACACTTTGCACCTTTCTTGCTCCCCGAGAACCTTTCCTCATGCCACCTTTCATCTCCAGAATGCTCATGTTGTCCTCTATGCTAGCTAGGATACCTCTGTTCAGTCCCCGGTCCCCTCAAGACATCTGTAGTCTGTTCAAATCCCCTCTGGACTTCTTCATCGTGTCCTCAAGCCTTCTTTTCTCTGTCCCTCTCAGAACTCTTCTGGCTACTGTCACAATGTTTCCTGAGGTCTTACATGTTCCCCACGGCCCACTTTTAGCTCTGTAAGCCCCCTTTGGACTTGTTTTGTTGCAATCGCTCCTAAGATCTCTGTTCCCCAAAAGGAGCATTCTTTTTCTTCTCTATGCCATCTAGGATGCTTCCCGAGACCTTCCTTGTGCTCCACAGCATTTTGGTAGCACTTTACTTCCCTTTCTATCTCTCTTATCCTTCGAGCCTTTCGTGACCCCTCTGCTCCCAGTCACCATGCCTTCCGAGACCTTCTTTGTGTCCCGCAGCCCTGTTTTAGCTCTGTAGCAGACTTTGATCTTCTCTCGTTACCTCCGAACCCTGTCCTCAGGTTGGTTTGTGCCTCAGAGCGCTCTTCCCGTCCTGTCTGCCATCTAGGGTGCCTCCATTCGGTCCCCGGCCTCCTGAGGATATCTGTACTCTGTTCAAGTCCCCTCCAGACTTCCTCCTTGTGTCCCTGAGCCTTCTTTGGTCTCTCTGGCTCATTCAGGACCCCTCTAGTGGTGT
>NW_008794598.1:0-6328 GCF_000699145.1 Aptenodytes forsteri | reverse complement strand
ACAGCACCTTGTAGCACTTCATCTCCCTTTCCATCTTTCTTGTTCCGTCAGAGCCTGTCATCTTTCTTTGCTGCACAGTGCTCCTTTATCTTTCTCTCTTTCATCGAGGGTGTCTCCGTTCAGTTCCTCTCTCACTCGGTCATCTGTAGTTTGCCTAGATGCCCTCCTGAGACTCCAAGGCCCTCACTGTGTCTCCAAGCCTTCTTTTCTTGCCCTGCCCCCTCCAAATTAATCTCTCTAACGATGTCTTCCAAGTCCTTTCTTGTACTCCACAGCTCTTGTAGCGCTCCCTTTCGAATTTTTTTTTTTGGTGCACTTCAGAGCACGCATCTTACTCTTTGCCATTTAGGATGTCTTCATTCAGGTCCCAGCCCCCTGACGACATCTGTACTTAGTTGAAATCCCTTCAGAATTCCTCATTGTTATCTCTGAGGCTTCTTTGGTCTCTCAGGCCCCCTCAGGACTCCTCTGCTCCCTGTTGCCAAGCTCTCGTGAGACATCCCCTATGCCCCAGAGATCTGTTCTAGCTCAGAAGGGCACTTTGGACCCCTCTTTTCCTGTCAGAACCCTTCCTGAGTCCACATCTGTTACCCTGGTTGGTCTTTCTGTCCTCTCACACGTTCAGTGCATCTCCATTCAGTCCCCTGAGGACATCTGTACTTTGTTCAACTTCCTTTTCCACTCATTACATCCCTGAGACTCCTTTGGTCTCTCCAGCCTCTTCGGGACCTCTCTAATCCTGGTGACGATGCCTCTTGTTCTGTCAGAACCTTTTCCGAAGCCACCTTTGTGCTCCACAGCAGTCTGTTTGTTTTCTGTCTTATAGTATGTTTCTATCTGGTATCTGGTACCCAAAGATGTCTATCGTTGGCTCAGATCTTAAGTTTTTCAGAGAAGGCAATAGCCTTCATCTATTTTTATCGACGCAGCTCCCACGGTGTTTTCAGTCATGTTTTGCAATTCACTTTTGTTCTAGCTACTTAGGTGTTAATTAGGCTGCTTCATGCCGCTTCATACAGCTTCTGATAAATTTCTTGTATTTCCATGGGGTTTTTGTGTTTTCTGTCCTTTGGGACTCACTAGTTCTGTATCATCAGTCATTTACAGTAAATAATTTACTTTGCAACCAGAGATATTTTTGAGAAGGGATTTTTACGTGATCTAATTCTGCTTTGTCATTCAGTCCTATCCAGAACGTAGTTCTGGTAGAAGTTAGGTAGCATGCGTGGTCTTGCTGGAAATGAAATGTAACCCCATAGCATTTTGGGGTTTTATAGGAAAATAAAGCATATAATTTTTGATAATAATATTGTTATTGCATTTAATGAGCTACTCTCCTACATAGCTTAGTATAACATCTAGCTTTTTCTATCTACGCCCCAGAAAAATTAAGTTTAATTCCCTACCCGGTCACGTTGCTGATGCAATAGATGTAGTTGCAGTACGAGAGCAGGTATTGTCCTTTCCAATAAGGGTGGCTTTCTCTCTTCAGGACTTGGCACGCTGTAAACTCAAGGCAGATGAGAAATCCCCCTGCTGCTCCTCCGGCCACCTTTATGCCTTTGGGTGGTTCGCCCCTCCCCTTTCCCAGGGGATTGTGGGTAGGGTGGTGGGTGGGTGCCAGGGTATATGAGGCACAGCCTCTGGACAGGGAGCTCATTCTGCTCCTGGGCTTCTCTGGTGTCAGTGCTTTGCTGTTCCTTCAGTCAATTGCAGTATTTGAGCTGGTTAAGGTATTTGGGCAGATGAATTTTGACGTTTAGAGAAGCAGAGGCATTTGAGGTAAGAGCTTCAGGACTAGCCAAGGTTAAGCAGCATACATAGTGGAAAGTATGCTTATATGCAGCTTTCTTGTTTTTTAGGTCAAAAACTTTGTATTGAGTGTTCAGGGGTAGCAAGATGGATTAATAGTATGTATTTTTTGTATTCTAGGTGCATTGCATTTTTTTTTAAATTCCTGACTTTATTGGAGCTGGAACCTTGTCTTTTTACTAGTTTTGCTCTATACTCTCTAAGCTGCTGGTATAATCTGTCTTAATAGGACTGATGGTGAGATTATCTAGCAGGACTTAGGGTGAGTATCTTATATGTATCTGCATATGGAGCTTTAGCGTTACTTGAATGTGGCAGGGATGTAAAAGGTGTAGGACTGATGGTGAGATTATCTAGCAGGACTTAGGGTGAGTATCTTATATGTATCTGCATATGGAGCTTTAGCGTTACTTGAATGTGGCAGGGATGTAAAAGGTGTAGTGTTTTTCAGGGTATGGGATGGCTCATCACCATTTCTGATTGCCCACAGACTACATGTTGTCTCTTGAACCTTTGCAGCTTGCAGCAGGCCCCTCATAGATTATAAGTATCAGGACTTCACTTATCTTGCAGGCTCTGTAGCAGAACCCAGAGTCTGTGGGAAGATGGAAGATAGGAGGTGCCTGCAGAATGTAGGGCATAGCTCAGAAGAGCAGCTCCTGAGGAGCAGCCAGCGCAGGGGGTTCAGGGGATGCAAATACAGGGAAGGAGCTGTCAAGAAGGAGTGGGGCTCTTTCCCTGACAGCTCAGGAGAAGAGAAGGGGTTTCAAAAGTTTTGGGACTAGGGGATGGTTGGGAAAGGGAGGAGGGTTTGTCAGCCTTTCTCAGACTGGTTTTGCAGTTGGTTTTGGGTGTCAATGAGGTCTGTTCTGTTTTAGTATCTCTGCAGCTGAGGGGAGGTATGACAAAGTCAAAGACACAGCGTAAACCATCCAGGCCTCCGCATCACAGTATGCAGGGCTTCATGTCAGATGAGTCTCATCTCGGAAAGCATTAGGTACATGAAAATACACCCTCCTGACCTCTGAGGTCTGTGCTTCTCCATGCCTTTTACTTATTTCATTCCCAACTTAGTTTTTCTATCCATCCCTTCACCATCCACGTGGATATCAGTCATTTTTACTTAGAGGCATTGACTAGGCATTTATTTCCAGTGCAGGTTTATCACTGTCTTCCCTGGAATTTCTTGGAGAAGAGGATGCATATTATTTGTGCTCGTAACAATCTCCAGCTGGGGGTCTTTCTTTTATCACAGTCCTGGGCATGCAAGCTTTTTTATTATTCTGGTTTTGCCTTTTTCCTTAAGTGTCCAATGAGGTTTGCTCTAGTATCAGTCACTGGCAGTACAGGCATCCAAGGGCCAGCCTGCATTCAAGGAACAGCACAAGGTTATCAGTGTCGACTGTCAGCAGAGGAAGGAAGCTTCTTTCAAAGGCCAAGGTGATGAAGCAGAGACTTTCTTTGTTCTGTTTGATTTCCATCATGGGGGCAGGGTGGAGCTGGGACATGCAAAACATGGTCCCGGACAGGGGAGCTGTCCATTACATGGGAGGCTGTGAGAGATCAGGTATCACTGGACAGGCATTAGAACCAGGTGCTTGTGTCAGACTGACCTGGCAGAACCATCCTGCCACCTGAAGTAATGCATACTTCTGTACTGAGTTTAATAGCTGGGGTTTCTGTTAGATTTTTTGGCACCCATCTCCATTACATATTGTGACCATCAAGTCATATTCAGCATCTGTCTGCATTTGGGTCTGCTGTAACTGCTATGCAGTTTTGGATTAAGACATTATAGTGCAGTGTTATCTAATAGTAGCATTCCGTATGCAAGCAGCTTCTGGCAGCCCAGTCTCTCGTGCTGTATATGTCAGTGCTCTCATTTGAGCATGCTGTCTACCGAGGGGTTCTCCATGCTGCAGTTCATGGAGTCATTTAGGAGTTATTTATCCGTAAAGGAAGAGGATGGTGTCATGGGCCATGACGGGGGGGTGAGGTTGATGGTTTGGGTTTTGTGCTTTGTGGTGCCTGAGTAATGTAAGTCAGTCACAGGGATTTGTTGGTCTGTTTTGCATGGTGAGCTGTCTTGTTTGGAAAGCAGTATATAACATCTGTGTGCACCTCTGCATTTTCCCAAGGTGGGCTTGGCATCAAAGGTTACGGTTCCTGAGTCATTGGAGACAGACTGACTATACAAGCAGGTGCCTGATGCAGTCACTGATCCTGGAGGCATGGCATGGGAGGCAAGAGGAGCCACATTAGCCTGCTGGGGGAAAGGATGAGTCGGGGATGTGGCTATCGGTAGAGGAAAGAGGGAAGGGTGTAAAACTACTTCCTATGGGTACTATTGTTTGTCTTTTTTTAACTCACTGATGTTGCTGACTCAGCATGGCAGATCAGAGTGCAAAGCATGGATTGACAAGGTTAGCGGAGCGAAGAAGTCAGAAAGGGGCCAGTTCACTGTTTGTTAGGGTATTTTACTGTTTGTTAGGTTATTTGTCAGCATCCAGTTGACTTTGTTTCATTGTTGCTGCAGATGCACTGAAGGGAGGAGTGAGCGGAGTGCCTTCAGAAGGTAGGTTGGCATGTGATGATGGAGGGAATGCACCACTATGAGTGCCTATGAGACTAGTTAACGCTCTGTTTTGAAGGTGTGAAGCGACTTGCAAAACTAGATGCAAAGCAGGATGTCTGCCCCTGAGCTTGTGGTGCAAGGTGAGTGATGAATGCCAAACCATAGTAGCAGTTACTTCTGAGGTGTAGAATTGTTCGTGAGCAGGTAACTGCTTCCAGGCACAACGGTCACTTTGTATCTCTCGGTTTCTAGGTGCCATGGGTGACGCTGGCTACAACATCCAATATTAGACTGTGGATATGTGGATATATAAGCAAGTGGAATGCCACAGCGCTTCTGAGGAGGGTGTCATTGTGGAAGAGGTCAGCATTGACTAGTGTGATACTGACAGCACTCCATATTTGCAGATGATGAGGATCCAGGTGATTGCAGCAACATCCTAGGTAGCCTATGTGGTCTTTGTAAAGGATTGTTTCTGACCCCAGCCCTCTGAAAGGCAAGTTGAGGGGCCAATGCTATCTTTATGTGGGTGGTTGGTCGGGTGGGGAAGCACAGGTGGGGCAGGCAGGGGTTTTAAAATTAGTATAGCAGAAAAGGCGGTTTGAGACCGGACACATTTGGGCAGAGAGAGGGTGCAGGGTCCTTTCTGCAAAACACAAGCGTCTACCGGGAAGGGCAGTTACAGCCTGTGTCTGTAGTACCTACCTTACAGCCTGTCTTGTGTACCATACCTTACTTGGGTCTTAATGTCTGCATTGTTCTCTGTGCCCGGTGGGCACACTGGTAGCAATACCGAGGGTCTCACAAGCCTCAGCTCATCAGTGTAATGCTAACTGAGCACTTCCTTTCTCATGTTAAATTCCAACACATGGATCTGTCGTGCATGTCTTGTGTATCAGAAGTTTATGGATGGTCATTTCTTTTGCAGTGGTGATTAAGGCAGCATCAGCATTGCTGCTCAGGAGCAGTCTGTCTTCCTGAACCCCTTTTCTGGGACTTCTTCCCTGTGTCTTAACATTCTTAGGTTTTTAAGCCTAGCTTCTCACATATCCATTGTCCCAGTTGTAGACATACCTCTTTATCACAGGTGACGGTGTTTGAATTTTTGGGGGCTGATGTAGATTATTCCTCATGGGCCCATCAATCTCACCCGATGGCATCTCTGGGCTGGGAGCCTTCTTGCCGAGAATTTTCTTAGGTCTCTGGGTTGTGTTGTTTGTAGTGTTTGTGTGCAGTGTCAGTCTGTGCTTGTATGTCTGGGTTGGAGTTGCTCTGCCTGGGGGTGTAGCAATGGTAGAGTCAGGAGAAGAATAGCAATAAGAGTGTATGGTTAATTTAATATGCCTAAACTGTTTTGGCAAAGGCCGTACAGCCCATCTCAGAGCAAGTAGGCAGCAGGTGAGGACAGTAATTTCCATAGCATTTTTGCAGGTGCTAAGGAGATGACCAGAGCTGTCTGGGAGAGGTAGCTAGAGTGCTAGTTGAGCACATTGAATCTCCAAGGTGTTAAGGCTTGTATGTGTAGGGCTTAATGTTTGACTTATGTTTCTTTTAATGGCAGGCTGTAGTTGGACTCTAGAGGGTTGTCCTGGTTTTGGCAGGGATAGAGTTAATTTCCTTCCTAGTAGCTGGTACAGTGCTGTGTTTTGGATTTAGGATGAGAAAAAAGTTGATAATGCATGGATGTTTTAGTTGTTGCTAGGTAGTGCTTACACTAGTCAAGGACTTTTCAGCTTCCCATACTCTACTGACTGAGAAGACTGCAGGTGCACAAGAAGCTAGGAGGGGAGCACAGCCAAATGAGCCAAAGAAACATTCCATACCATGGGATGTCATGCTCAGTACATAAACTGGGGAAAGCTGGCTGGGGGGGCCGCTGCTCGGGGACTGGCTGGGCATTGGTTGGCGGGTGGTGAGCAATTGCACTGTGCATCACTTGCT
>NW_008794597.1:1977458-1978551 GCF_000699145.1 Aptenodytes forsteri | reverse complement strand
TGGTGCCACTGGTGACCAGCCTCTGGGCCGGCCATTCAGCCAATTGTCAATCCACCTCCTTGTCTGCTCATCACTCCATGCTTCTTCAGCTTCTCCATAAGGCTCTTCTTTTAGATGGTGTATACAGCCTTCCTGACATCTAGGTTGACTTGCTGTTCTCCAGTTCTCAGGAATCTCTCCTTTTCACTTTCATCATTCAAAGGTTATGGAGACTGTCGTCACCAGACCATCTGCCAACTGCCTCAGCAGTTGAAGGTGCACCCCATCGGGGCCTGTGAGGGACTTGTTTATGTGCAGTTTGCTTAAGTATTCTGTAATCTCATCCTTTTCCACCTGTGTCTACTGGATGCACTTCCACTAAGGGTACACCTTCTTTGCTCCAGACTTTCCCCCTAGTTTTCAGGGCCTGGCATTTCTGAAGGCAGTTTTGCTAGGACCTTCGTGCCCCAGGAGGACTTTCCAGGTTCCTTAGCCACTCCACCTTGGTCACGAGTGTGTGTGGCTTTCCCTGGATTCCCCATGCCTGTACATGTGGCATCCACAGTCAGTCCCACCCTTTCTGCACATCTCCCTGTGCCACTGCATTGAGGATTTAAAGTGTGTTTTTCTCTAGTCAAAGCAGTGGTCAAAATGGGAAGGCTACCTCTTGTTATGGTCAGGGAGAAAGAGGATGAACATGCTGACAGAGTCCAGATACAGAGTTTCCAACTTTTTAATGGCAGCTTAGTGTTTTGCGCTTTCTGCATTGCTCAATGTGCCTCAACACTTCATGCTGCAAGAGAAAGGCAACGTCATGATCTGGACCCAGATATGAATATGGACCTCCCTCCCCATGAGAGGGAGAGGCTGTGCAGCATCACACCTTTGCTCTGCCCTGATGTTGTGGTTTAACCCAGCAGGCAGCTAAACACCACACAGCCCTTCACTCACTGCCTCCCCTCCCCAGTGGGATGGGGGAGAGAATTGGAAAAAAAAAAGTAAAATTTGTGGGTAGAGATAAAGACAGTTTAATAGGACAGAAAAGGAAGTGGAAATAATAATAATAATAATAATAATAATAATAATAATAATAATAAAAAAAGAAAATACAAAA
>NW_008794597.1:1964589-1977221 GCF_000699145.1 Aptenodytes forsteri | reverse complement strand
CTTTTGGCCAGTTTGGGTCAGCTGTCCTGGCTGTGCCCCCTCCCAGCTTCTCGCTGGCAGGGCATGAGAAGCTGAAAAGTCCTTGACTAGTGTAAGCACTACTTAGCAACAACTAAAACATCGGTGTGTTATCAACATTATTCTCATCCTAAATCCACAACACAGCACTGTACCAGCTACTAGGAAGGAAACTATCCCTGCCAAAACCACTTTCACAGGACGAAAACCACTTTCATCATGGACACTTCCTCCCTCAGAAAGACAGCTATCAGAGCATGAAATGCTACCTGGGACAAACATCCTCTCCTGGATAGTGGCATTAAGTGGATAGACTGTGTATTTTTAACCAGCTGAAGGGCATTGAAGAATGGCCTCATGATGAAGCAATCTTGGTGAAGCTGTCCGTGGGCTTCAATGGACATTGGCTCACACACTGACAGACGTAACGTTGTGCTATGTATTCTCTTGACCAGCTAAAATATATGCTCCATTCTTGAATCAATGCCTTCCTGAATAAACCTCAAACTTCTAAAACAATGACCTAACCAGCTTTGAAAAGGCCCCAGGACAGAAATTGAAGCCATGGTCTTAATGGTCACTTCACTGAAGAGAGCTACTGAGTTTATAAGCTCAGGATTTGTCATCTGCTTTCTTCTCTGAGGCTGGGTTTTTGTTAGAGCTATTTTAGAACAGGTCCATGCAATGCAATGCTGAGTCTGGTCAAGACCATTCCATGCTCCTGTCTAGAGGTTGCTTCTCACTGTTTGGAGGGAAGAAGGGAGCCTGAAACTTCCTATTTTATCACACAACTCTCTTTTTATTGATAGCCCAAAATATGATTGTTTTATGATCTTCTCCAAATAGAAAAATCCCTTACACAAGTCATTTCACCTGTAGCTGGTACCACTTTCATAGCCCTCTCAATCCTCTTCTGTGTGAGTGCATTACAGGTACAAGCATGTGGCCATCCAGTGGGTTAGCATGTGAGCAGACAAGAGAGGTCTGAAGTCATTGAAGTGGCTTGTTAGGAGCAGGCAAAGCAAGCAGGAGACTTTCCAAGTGCTCATGGTGCTGCAGTTAGAAACGTGTCAAGAAAATGTGTGGAGACTGGCTACAGAGCAAATGTGGTACTGCCTGTTGCTGTCATAGAATCATAGAATCATAGAATCATAGAATCATTGAGGTTGGAAAAGACCTCTAAGATCATCGAGTCCAACCGTAACCCAACACTTTTAAGTACTTCCAGGGATGGGGACTCAACCACTTCCCTGGGCAGCCTCTTCCAATGTTTCACCACTCTTTCAGTAAAGAAATTTTTCCTCACATCCAGTCTAAACCTCCCCTGGCACAACTTGAGGCCGTTTCCTCTTGTCCTATTGCTTGTTACTTGGGAGAAGAGACCAACACCCACCCCGCTATAACTTCCTTTCAGGTAGTTGTAAAGCGCGGTAAGGTCTCCCGTGAGCCTCCTTTTCTCCAGGCTAAACAGTCCCAGTTCCCTCAGCCGCTCCTCATCAGACTTGTTCTCCAGACCCCTCACCAGCCTCGTTGCCCTTCTCTGGACACGCTCCAGCACCTCAATGTCCTTCTTGTAGTGAGGGGCCCAAAACTGCACACAGTATTTGAGGTGTGGCCTCACCAATGCCAAGTACAGGGGCATGATCGCTTCCCTACTCCTGCTGGCCACACTATTTCTGATACAGGCCAGGATGCCATTGGCCTTCTTGGCCACCTGGGCACACTGTTGGCTCATGTTCAGCTGGCTGTCGACCAACACCCCCAGGTCCTTCTCTTCTGGGCAGCTTTCCAGCCACTCTTCCCCAAGCCTGTAGCACTGCATGGGGTTGTTGTGGCCAAAGTGCAGGACCCGGCACTTGTCTTTGTTGAACCTCATACAGTTGGCCTTGGCCCATCGATCCAGCCTGTCCAGGTCCCTCTGCAGAGCCTTCCTACCCTCGAGCAGATCAACACTCCTGCCCAACTTGGTGTCGTCTGCAAACTTACTGAGGGTGCACTCAATCCCCTCATCCAGATCATCAATAAAGATATTAAACAAGACCGGCCCCAGTATTGAGCCCTGGGGAACACCGCTCGTGACCGGCCGCCAACTGGATGTAACTCCATTCACCACAACTCTCTGGGCCCGGCCGTCCAGCCAGTTTTTGACCCAGCGCAGAGTCCACCTGTCTAAGCCGTGAGCCGCCAGCTTCTCGAGGAGAATGCTGTGGGAGACGGTGTCAAAGGCCTTACTGAAGTCCAGGTAGACCACATCCACAGCCTTTCCCTCACCCACTAGGCGGGTCACCTGGTCATAGAAGGAGATCAGGTTGGTCAAGCAGGACCTGCCTCTCATGAACCCATGCTGGCTGGGCCTGATCCCCTGGTTGTCCCGCACATGCCTTGTGAGCTGTCATGCCCAGAGAAGTTACTATAATTTGTGGTTCTACTATTCTGGGCCAGTGGGATGAAGTTTGGATATAACCTTGAGAACTTACCCGGTAAAGAACACAGAGGAAGCAGTCAAGCACAGAATCTAAGAGAAGTGCAGTCCTGAGCATGTCCTTTATCAAGGTGCTTTGAAGACATTCTCAGACTACAGCACACAAAAGAAAATTGGGCAGCACATAACACTGTAATTTACCATAAGAAAAGGTGCAATCTCAGCATTTCTTTCCGTTCTTCGTTCATTCTAGCATTGTTCAAGACAATCTGGAGTGTCCAAGATAAGAAGAGACTGTCTCTGATCCAATGGTTAGAGGAAATCTCCCAGCTGTAAAAACAGCTGCTACTGCCTATTTATCAGACAAAAACATGATTTCTTGATGGTAAGTTTAGTTCCACATTCCTCTTTGCTAATGTCAACAGATGTTGCCGTTAATATATACAGCATCAGGAGCAACAGAAAGAGTCACTGTGGCAGCTGTATTTTTTCCTGTGCAGTCAAGGGCATTCCTGCCTTTTATTTGGACTTTGTCTTCAGAAGTAGAAGCAATGTAATACAGTCAGTGTACAGGGTAACTTACCACTTTTCAGCAGCCTTTTGTGAGTAAATATCAGTCTTGTAAGTTCCAACAACTGTATGAGAAATGTGGGATGTGAGGTAAATACGATAAACTACTGAGAACAATTTTTTTGCAAAGTACTTACACATCCATAAAAGAAAAAAACAAAATGAAAACACCATGTTTTGGCATAGAATTGACATTTGCCAGCAGGAAAAATTAACTATGTGCAGCAGACTTCCTGGTAGTACAGCAATAGTGCACACTGTAGTTATTCCTTGGACAGTTCATGCTAGCTCAACCTACAAATGGCCGTCTTGCCAGGATGATGCTGAACAAGAAATTTTACTCCCTGCATGCTCTGTTAAGTTAGCCCATACTTGGTGGTTTTTTTTTTTCTTGATGTCTGCTTGCAGTTGTGTTACATTACAAGCTACAGGAGCCTTACATTAAAGGGAAAGAAAAATGAAGTTAAAGCATGAAGCCCTTTGTTACTCTAGTGAGCACTTATTTATGTGACTAATCCCATGAAGTTGCTTGCATAATCATTATGCAGCCAAGTTAGAAGTTACCCACACAAGTCAATTTACTCATGAAGGTACATCAGTTTTAGCGTTGCTAAGGATTATATTGTTGTTCCAAACAAGGCAGTACACTTTGTTTTCTCTCTCAGCACCTGCTCCTCAATAAATAGGAAAAAGGCTGATCTGGAGTGAGGATTGCTATACAAACACCCAACTACCTGGAGTTTTGTTCTGCAGAACTACTGTTAAAATCAGGGCTCATTCCAATTGGTGTCTGTCAAACGAATAGAAATGTAAGCCTTGCTTTTGTAAGACAAACATGAAAGAGCTTGATTATCAGCCCCAATTTCCAGTATATAGTTCACTGCATCCCAGGTTACATACATCTCAATTAAAAGTCTAGAGGTGAAGTGGATGTTGTGTGTGCTTTTTTGTTTTTCTTTTTTATTTTTAGTTCTGTACAAAACAATCCATGTGAAACCTTGCAGATGGCATTGCAATAGATTGTAGCTAGTATGTACCCCCTTACTGTAGTCTCACTTGTGGATTTGAAATTAGTTGTTCTTTTCTGTTAAGAAGGAGAAAGCTTCTTCAAATACCAACTGCAATTGCCCAGAAACTGGCAGGCAGGCCTATTGCTTTCTTTTGAGGAAAAAAATGCAGGTAATCCTTGTATTCACAGGCACAAATGTTGATAGCTTTTTAGCAGGTGATTTTTAAACTCTTAGGTGTATTAAGAATTAGGTGAACACTTTTTTTTAATGTGCCCCACTCAATACTTTGTGTTGTTGTGTGTGAAGGATATATTTCCATGGTCAAAACAAATTTCAGATATGTTGCATGTAAATAAAGTGTTATTTATAAAAGCTGAGAAACACGGAATGCTTAAATATATATATATAAAAAAACATACAGAGATGTGATGGTAATCTACCTTAATCATCATTTTAATTAATATGTAGATCCTTACATATCATTCCCAAAGCAAGTGAAGTGAGGTAACAGTTAAATAACTCAGACAATTAGACATGAAACGTACATTGTGGGGTTTTCAGGTGGCTGCTTTTGCTTCATAAGTCAAAATATCAGAAATCCATATGTCCAGTTAACAATATTTGATAGAATAGTTATTTATAGTTTATAAAGCGAAAATGGGGTTTATGTGGAATATGCACTTTAAGTGAATTCAAGGCAAAAAAAGTTAAAAAAAAAATTAGCAGGGGAGCTATAGATGTGTTACTGGTGGATAAACAGAAAGAACATACATAGGGTTTTTTCCCTCCTTTCTGAAGGAAGAAAACAACTACAGTGAAAAGAAGGATGCATCAAACTAACTTATGACCAAGGGAATGTGGAATGAAGCAGCAGGAAAAAACAGCTTTGTGAGACAGGGTTAGAAATCATCTTAAATGCATAAGTATTTGTATGTGTTCCCTACATTTTCTGGGTAATCGCTCCTAGTGTAATAGTGTGTGTTCAAAATTTCATTTGTCTTGCACTTGCATTTCACATTTTAAAAATTCATAAGCAAGAAGTTTTTTATTGTTCTCCCGCAGTAGAGATGAAATCCAGAGGCTTACAAAAGTCAGGAATCTCAGTAGGAAAGAAGAAAAAGATCATTTGGTTGTAATCTTTAAAACTAGAGTTATTCACTAAAGCCTTTTTATAAGACAAGCATCTAGAACACTTTTGTTCCACGGGAAGATAATAAAATTGGTAGAAGAATGGAAGTCTTTCAAGAAAAAAAGAAAAAAGAAGGTGTTGATGATACCCAGCAAAAATTGTGATTTTTATCTTGGATCTTTTGGTGTTTGGTAGGGTGTTTTAGTCCTGGTTTTTGTATTGCTCAAAGTCTGTGAAAAAGCTATCATCTTATCTTGAGTTACAGGCTGAAAATATATCGGGTATTGCAAAATCTCTCAACTCATTATATGTGGGATTGGGGGTATGGGTCTGATTTGCATTTCATGAATGTTTGGGGTTCTTAGTGACAGGAAAATATCTCACAAGGTCTTTCATGCTGAGTGCAGAAGGGAACCCGACTGCACTCCAGTTAAAGGATAAATCAGCTGGTTTCTTGTTCAAGGGATCACACATTGTATGCGGATAGCAAATTCTTTCTATTCTGTGAGAAGCTAAGAACAGTTACCAAAATATGAAGGCTGAAATGTGTTTGTGTGAGGAAGTCCTAGACAAGAATGTCTGCACAACTTCACTGTTTCAAGTGAATTTGTGTGAGAGTTGGATGCTGGTGTGGACTGAGGTTGGGAGAGTGGAATCTGACTTTAAGTCAGGGGTTTTTTTTTTCATGTGTATTTTCCTCAATTTAATAGGTATCTGAGTCTGGAAGCTTACTTCTCATCAAATGTCTGCATTTTTATATGTGATTTGAAAAGTATGGTATTAAAACTTATTTTCAAGTATGCTATTCTTCCGTATTGATGTTGAATCAGTTAGAGAAGAGAAGCCTGAAGAAGTGACTTGTTTTGCCAAGCCTAATTCAGATAGAAGAACAACACAAAGCAGATCATTATTATTAAGTGACCTGGGTTAGTCAACTTTGCTCTATAACACAAGTATAGTTAGTCTTGGTAATTATTGGTGTTCTGACTGGTCAAGCAGTAATTTGCATTTAATCATGAGGAAAGGTTATTTTTTACAGTGGCACATGTAATGTAGTACGTATTTATCAGGTTAGAATAAGCTTAAATCCTTTTTCTTTTCTTCCTAGGAAATGCCTTAAATGCCTGTTTAAAACTAAGTCCATGTTTAGTATTTTTCATAAGTAGGGATGCTTTTCTGAACCTGAACATGAATTCCTTTGTTTATTTTCATTTTTTTGTCAGAAAAATAGGACTATCTGTGTACTATCAGCATTACCAGGGTCTGATCCAAAGACCATGAAAATCAGTGGAAATACTCCCACTAACTGCAAGAAGCTTTGGAGGAGGCTTCATTATTCTTATAGAAAGAGCAGGGTCATAGGCTCGTAAGGAATAAGATAAATAGAAATGTCCATATTTGATTAATCGTAATGACAACTTGTGCTTCTTCTGTATAGACTGAGACATTCTGCATACTTTGTCTGCAGCTAGGACTGGTTAAACACTAGAAAGAATTATTTGATAAATATTGGCATTATTTTCTGAATAATTTATATGAGTATGAATACTGCAAAAATATTAATTGAATTATATTCAGTGAAAAATTGCAACATTTCTGGAATAATATATGCACAGAATAGTATTGACAAGGTCTACTTGTAAACAAGGACACTTGCAAACTTACAAACACTGGAGTCTTGTTCTACTTGAGAAGAATGTCTTAAGAGAGGTGAAAGAATCTGATTTACGTTCTTTCTCTATAGTGCCAAAATTAACCAGCTTTAAGTTAGGTTTGCAGACATATACCTGTTTTTGGTAACCTGATTAAATGTTTTTAAGAATACACTTTTAAAAAACAGTAAACAAGGACACTTGCAAACTTACAAACACTGGAGTCTTGTTCTACTTGAGAAGAATGTCTTAAGAGAGGTGAAAGAATCTGATTTACGTTCTTTCTCTATAGTGCCAAAATTAACCAGCTTTAAGTTAGGTTTGCAGACATATACCTGTTTTTGGTAACCTGATTAAATGTTTTTAAGAATACACTTTTAAAAAACTTCACAGTAGATTTTCTTTAGGAAGGAAGAATAACTGAGAAATACTTGTTAACTGTCTATCCAGAAAATAAAGATTTTCTGTCAGTATGTTTAGTTTTAGTACTATTAATAATAATTTTGAGTTCTTATATGCTATTTTTCATCCAGAAATAAAAAATGCTTTAGGAAAATTTGTCTGAGCACTGTGTCACAATAAGACTCATGAAGTGTTTAAAGCAAGGACACCGGTGCAGGGAGAGAACCTTTATGTTCCAGGCCGATGCTCTAACCAAACAATCTATATTCATTTTGGGTGCACTAGGTCCTGCACAGTTCATCCAGGAATACACAGCAGATCACAGCTAGTGATCAAGCAGTATATTTCCCAGTAAGGGTCATTTAGAAATGAAACAAAGAACTCCTCAAGTCTGTTTTGAGTATTTCTAGGGAGGCCAAAAGAGCACACTGGCAATATCCACGAGCTCTCCAAAGATTTAATGTCTGGTACACAGTAAATGCTGCATAAAAAAAGTACTCAAGACATTATAAAGAGATGTTCTATTACTGTAGCATATCTATATTTCAATTAAAATAAGGGAAGTAAATCTGTTTTATGTGTTTCAAAATAGGTTCCGTTTGCAACATAGTAAATGTTACTGCTTACTAGTTGGATGAGTTCATGCATCACTAGAAGACACAGTTAAACTCAATACACAGAATATTTGTAGTACAGCAAGTGAGAGAGAGGGTTATATTCAATAACATTGCAATTATTAACCTCAAGTGTTTTGATCAAGTTAGGCATAACACTTCAATAGAACAATCAGTAGAAATGTATATTATATAGAGTGATGGCTATGTGGGAGCTATACACCTGGGAGAATAGAAGAAATACCAGTGTATTTTGATGCTGTCTTGGCTTGAAGTTAAATGGCTACGCAGGTCCTTTTCTTTGTATTTGTCCCAACATCTGTATTATATGAGTGATGCTGTTTTAAGCTTTTGATATGTGCTATTCTGTCTTCATTGAATTATGAATGGTCACAAACATGACACTAATGTCTTACACCAGTTCAATTAAGAAAAAAAAAAAAGAAAAAGGGGATGATCATTTGTGAGTTAAATAGAATAGGTTATACAGAATCCATTTCTATATCCCTACCATCAGCTATTTCCTCCACACAACTTGTCCAAGTATACTGTTTAATTAGAGGCAAAATAGTACACATCGCAGCCATAGCCTTTTAAAGTGACCTACACACTAAACTTGTTGCATGTAACTAACCCTACTAAAGTCCAATTTTGCCTTAGTTTTTAGTAAAGATGATGACACAGAGGTAGTGCAGCTGGTGGAAAATAGTGTATGGATCGGTGTATTGCCACATCTAGAGTTAAGGCAAAGGACAGAAAATGTTCTTTCTCCAAATTAGAACCATGTGAATAGCTCCACATTTTACAATAGCAATTTTTATTTTAATAGTAATATTTTAAAATCATTTTAATAGTTCTTTAGTACCAGAGTTTCCATATGACTGAAGGATGGTAAATGTAGCAAATATACCTTTTAAAGAAGGGTGGAGAGGGATAGAGGTTGCAGGCAGCTGTAGCCCTGTTAGTCTGACCTTAATAGTATGCAAGGCTTTAGAAGAAATTTTGAAGATGTAGCAGATCTGACTACAATAATAAACACAGAGAACACGTAGTTCTGCTTTTTCAAAGGAAGAAAACAGCAACTGTACTAAAAGAAGACATACTAAACTAATTTATGACCAAAGGAATGCAGATTAAAGCAGACAGAAACCATTAAAATCAAAACAGCTTCTTTGTGGTTTTTACACTGTTAAAGTAATTGTTCCAGTTCTATATTCTTGCCAAATTACATGTGGGGCACTTATTTCCAGTGATCAGTGATCTTACTATTTTTTTATTTCAATATAGTTTTTAGCTTGGAGTGTGGGTGTAAGTAAAATGACCCCTTTTAGCTGAACTGAAAGCCTTTGTAGCTTTTTCAACACGTGTATGTCCTTATGTCTTTGCAAGGTTGACCTACATCCTGATAAATAATCATCAGGTTGAAAAATTCTTTGGGACTTTTACTTGTCTATAACTGATTCAATTTTTCAGATTTCTGTTGTTACTGGGGAGTTGCTTGAGTTACCTATACTTGCCTATTTTAATGTGGGTGTTGTGATGAGCTTTTTACCTTCACAGAGTGGTTGTATCAGCAGTGCAGGAGGTTTGTTATTAGGTGACAGCTTGTAGCCATCAGCCATTATGAGTTTTCCATGCCACATCACTCAAGTTAGGACTTCTGTGTTTAGAGACAAATTGTTCCCCCTGATTCTACATTAAAAAAACAATCTGCCTGGATGCATCAGCAGTTTGAAACAAAGTAAGACAAAAGAAGTTACCCCTTGTGAATTCTAGTTTTCTGTAAAGAGAGTTAAATTGTAAAGCAGTCATCAGTAAAACAGATGAAAAGCCAATTATTTGGATTTTTTTCCCAAGCTTTATTGTCTATTGGTTTTTAAGCATAGTTTGTTTTTCTGCCTTCCTCTCTAAGTATAATGCTGGATGTGGGTGTAATGTACAACCATCTTTTGCAGTCTTTTAGAACATATTTCACATCATTTTACTTCCACAAAGCATCAGAGAAGTATTCCACTGCAATTTCTGTTATGTGTTTTTGAATGTTCAGTATTTTGCTGAAGTCCTATTTTCCCAGCTCACTGCCACAGGTCTGGAACAAAGCTCTCAGTTCTAATGAAAAGGTGAAATCACAGAAGAGAAAGTTTATGGCCATAGCCTTGTTCTTACAGACTGACAGGTGATTTTAATCATCAACTAAAGCATAGAAGCCCTTGCTTGTTACTGCAACCTTCTCCACCTTTGGGAGCTATGTTCAGTGACATTAAGGAACTTTATGACAAAATGATATCACCTAATGAGCTGCAAGATAGCAGGCATTTAAGATGAAGGCTAATATTGAAAGAGACTGGAGTTCTTTGTCTCTTCTTCCTCTTCAGTTTGCTAAGTTAGCGCTAGATTGTGCCTGTCCGTCTCTGCAGAATGAGCAACGAGCAGCTATGCTGCAACAGTTGCAACTGAATGCCTGTTACCCCATTTCCCCAAGGAGAAGTAATTTGCTTGATCTTTTTACCAGGTGTAGCATACCTTCTCCTCTGTTAGGATAAATAAGTCTTTTCCACCCCTTCCTTGGTTCCTCTACTTGCTTGTTCGTGAGAATGTGTGTGCGTGTGTGCGTATAGCCAAACAAACCCTAACATCTTACCACGCATCCCATCATTATCTCTTTGGGAATGCTGCAGTAATAGTATTTCATTGGGTTTGCTTTAAAGTTTAGAACAAGCCAGAATCTGAACTGTAATATGCAAGTAGTTCATTTCATAAAGAGATGACTAATTTAATAAATATATGATCCACTTATGAGATGAAAGGGAGCAATAGTGACATTTTGTAGGTAAGGAGAACATAGGCTAGAGATTAGCCTTTAAACTGTGTGTAAAAAGGTTTAATGTATTTTCTTTTTGTATCAGTGCAACCTTCTGGATTTAGATGTGCCACGTATTTTTATGGCCAAATGAGTTTAGACTCATGGCATAAAATTTACATATGATTTACAAACATAGCTTGAAATGAAATCATTTACAAGTTCAAACCTAGCACTTTCAAAACTCAGTACTTTACCTATATTCCATTAAATAGATTTCCCCTGAAGTCCTTACACGCACTGTTGTAGCCATGTAGCTTTGATTACAACACTTTCTATGAGGGGAGTGGTCTGGTGCATACCAATTCGACTACCTTAGGTTGAGATGAGGGTTTAAGGTGTCTCCATCATTTCTTCTTTGGGTGGTCCTAAAGCTACAGAAGTTTTGGTAAAAGCAAGGACCCAGTTCTTCGACTCATCTACATCTGACTGGTTGCCCTGATTTCAGTGAGGCCAACAAAAATTGATAACGTCTCTCCAAGATTCAAGACAACGGAAAGAGAAGTGTAAAATTCAAGGTTCTAAATATTGCCATATTTGGACTGCAACACTGAAAAAAGCATAATTTACATAGGCTCCCTCTGACGTAGGCTAGAATGTGATAAATATATCCCTTTATTTGTTCTTTTTCTGATGAGTGGCTTATCTGTCTGCACTTTACTTAAAACCAGTTTATTAGTAGTTTATCTTCTCCATTTCCCCAGGCCTCTCAATTTCAAAGTTATGCAACATTCTCCCTATGTCCAAGGCCACCTTTTTCTTAGTGATTAATTTCATTTCACCTTTAGTGATTGTTATGCCTGGGTGAAATGGGTTCAGGTTATAGCCATACATCAAATTGTAATTCAGGTGTATCCTCTGTAGGTAACTAATCTGTTCTTCATAATCAACATTTATTTCTGTTAACAATTAATAGGTTGCACAATTGCTCCTTTCCCGAG
Organism: Aptenodytes forsteri; assembly: GCF_000699145.1. Taxonomy (NCBI): domain Eukaryota; kingdom Metazoa; phylum Chordata; class Aves; order Sphenisciformes; family Spheniscidae; genus Aptenodytes; species Aptenodytes forsteri. Next base: position 1,965,603 of record NW_008794597.1, on the reverse strand, counting down.
ATTGGATATTTTCAAAAGACTCCATTCAGGTTTTGTATGTTTTAGTTCAGATTTTAATGAATCAAAAGGCAATTTAATGTCTCTTGTGCTTAGTGAGCAAAAGTCAAGGTGTTTGAATGTTCATGTGCATGCCCATTGGTCTCAGCTCTGCATGTTCGATCCCAGCCATCCAATTTATCTATACCTTTTCCTGTTATTGCTTCTTGGGGTAAGTTTACAGTACAGAAAAGAATTTATTTGCCGAAATGACTAGCACAAAGTGTCCATGCTGTGCATATATATCAGTTTGGGTCCCTAGAAAACATGTAAAAGGACTTCTTGAGATGCACTAAGCCCCGGCAAGAACATGAACAACTTTCAAATCTTGGGCAACTCATGTCCAAGCACCTTGGCCCTCAACCACCCCACAAAGTTCCTGTATTTTTCTTGGGTTAGCAAAGGCAGAGCTAGCTTGGGTGAGTCTGCAGAGGACTGCTTCAGAACTAAAAACATTTCTCTGAGTGTCCCTTTACTATTTTGTCAGAACAGTATTTTTATATGCCATAAAATATGGATTAATGGGTACAAAATCCTTTCGTACATGTTTTATTAGTCCCAGGTGCATAATAAGTTCCCAAAATTAGATCAGTTCCCTTGATCAACATTCAGCTAATTTAGACAAAAAGTATTCTTTCCATTCTGTCACATTTTTGAAGCATGAGGGAAAGTGTCCTGGTTTCGGCAGGGATAGAGTTAATTTCCTTCTTAGTAGCTGGTACAGTTCTGCATTTTGAATTTAGGATGAGAACAAAGTTGATAATGCACCAATCTTTTAGTTGTTGCTAGGTAGTGCTTACACTAGCCAGGACTTTTCCAGCTTCTCATGCTCTACCGACTGAGAGGGCTACAGGTGCACAGGGGGCTGGGACGGGGCACAGCCAGGACAGATGACCCCAACAGGCCAAAGGGATATTCCACACCATGTGACGTCATGCTCAGCATATAAAGCTGGGGGAAGAAGAAGGAAGGGGGGGA
>NW_008794597.1:1960383-1964142 GCF_000699145.1 Aptenodytes forsteri | reverse complement strand
GAGTACATTGTTCTTATTTATAGAATAACTTTCATAATGCATTTTAAAAAGAAAAGGAAGAAAATTATACCAAAGAAAAGTAATGCATTTTGCAGTCTGAGTGAAAAGTGTAGGAATGAACTTTTGTGAGCAAAAAGCTGCACAGTGAGTAGGAAATGTAAGTACATAAACAAAAATCCCACTATTAAGCAATGAGTAGGTTTGCAGACAATATCAGCTAAGCCTGCTGAAATCAGATTGGTGAAGTGGTTCAGTTGCTGCTGCCTCTGTACGACAGCTTCTTATGCAGGCTCAGATTTCTTCCTGTCCACTTACTTCATGTGTTCTCTTGCTTAGATGCTGCACTGGGAATTGCCATGGTATCCTGTTAAAAATGGTTGTGTCCATGGCAACATTTTAGGCAGTAGTTTGCATAGCCAAACGCTCCCTTGCTGAACTGGGTGAACGCAGGTGGCACCTCACAGAACTGTGTTTTCTCTGTCCACATGTAGATGTGGTTTGTGTATGGCCGGGATCACAAGGAAGTGACTCCTATGGCAGTGATTCCCATCTTTCACTGTTGTTTCCTCTGGGCTTAAGTTACAGGAACTGTGAACTGGCTTGATGTTTTACTAGTAGCTTGACCTGGGCTCCAGAGCCCAAGAACAAATAAAAAGGTGAAGTATGGTAAGATTATGGTGTATAATCCCTTGTATAAGTTCTGAAGATTGTGTTTATTGTATGTCAGAGTGCGTATCCACTGTCACTGACTCATTTGTAGTTCCCATCATCTGCACTACTTCTCCATTGCTCCAACTACAGCAAGATTACCTGCTAGTTGCTTTAGCTAGAGTGGCTTTGAATGTTGCATTCAATGCCTGTAGCAAGCACAGTCAAGAGGTACTTGATTTTCCTTTTGTTACTGCATGTTTATTTTCATCTTCCTTCCCATTTAATTTTTTTCATAAACATTATTCCAGGTAAAAGCAGATCACTAGGAGAAACAGGGCAAGTAAATAAATAAGAAAACTTCATGATCAAGGAATATTCCTGGGTAGTCTAGTAAAAGAAAAACTTTGCAAGAATCCAGTATTTGTTACTATGAATGCACTTTTAGCTTGTTTTTTTCTCCAAGGAATCTAGAATATTTGCTCTTATTTTCATAATGTGAGAATAAATAAAATTCTGTGTTACCTTCAACCATGGTAACAGCACAGGTGACCAAATTACTAGAATGCAGTGGCCTTCCTCTGCCAGAAGAAATAAAAGGCTTTCAGTGTGTCTTCCTCCATTGGTACTTTATTGGTGAACCATGACATTTATATTCAGAATATTACTTCAAAATATAAGCTGATGGCAAGAAAAAGTTTTTTGAAGGTACGTTTCTTTTACCGTGTTTTGGTTTACTTATCGTAAAGATTAGCTGGCAGATTGAGTATTAAATCAACTCTGGGCATTACTGGAGGATATTTCTATTTAGGTCTCCCAATAAAAAAGCCAAAACCTAGCTTTAGGCTGTTCATTGCTTTGACATTTCTGTGCTGTTTAAAAGCAAACTAAAAGCAAATATAAAAAAATACTCATTAAGTTTTATTAATTATTTCATAGGTAAACCTATTTGACATGCAATTAACTTAATATCACACAAGCAACAAATGCAGTTATATTTTCTAATACATCAAATTAATAACAAAAGTTATATAACATGCATTTAAAGGGTATTTAAAAATAAAGCTGGATTAAATTGCAAGTAACAGTGAAAAATTATTAACTGGTTAAGTGACATCAATGTGAAACTGAAAGGATTGGATAAGTCATGAGACTGCTACAGAAATAAGGAATTTTCATGGCTATTTTTCTGATGTGTGAGATTTCACAATTTAATGCTGATTTTGGTTATAAATTTGCTATACTTTTTGTCTTAATAAAGGGTCATTTTCTCTGGTCAGAGTAACCATGTGGATATACTTTATTTATGAAAGCTGAATTATGGATGCAATGCTCAGTGTGTTGGATGCAGATGCAGTTTAATGTGTATTCTGCTTCACTTCCTGTCTTATTTATTATTGTGGTAGGCTGTTAAATAGCTACTGGGGTATTCTCTAAGGCAATATTTATCTTCAGCAACAAATGATACAACTTAGAATATTTTTTTTAAAAAAGCTTTTGGCATATTGTTTCAGTTGGCTGCTTCTGTCTAGAACATGAAACTATTACTGCTTTTTAAATATGTCAGTGTAAGAAAACAAAAATTATTAGCTTTGATTTAAAAGCAGGTGAGTGTTATTGGAGGGGAACAGAAAGATACATTTTCATGATGTGATCATTTCCTCTGACTTTCAAAGCATCTTGGCATAGCAAAAGATCAGGCTGAGAGGAATGATGTGCGAGTCCTTGGGAAGAGTATTCTTTGTTATTGATTCTGATTTGAGCATCAGAATAAAAAACTGTGTTGTTGGAATACATATGTATTTCTGTTGTTGTGATACCTAGATTCTCACTGTGTTCAGGCCCCTGGTCATTTTATGTACACAATGGAAAGATGGTGTCTGCTGTGTAGTTTGGTGGGAGTGTTGCAGGTCACACAGGCAAAAAGCACCATAAGCCCTGTTGTTTCCATGGGTATAACAACAAGAGGTTCAGCGAGTGTGGACATAAACAGGCAGAATATATTTGTGTGCATATATCCATACATTCATACACAGCCATAACTGTGATTAAAATCCACAGCTAGCAGAAAAGGGCATACAATTTCTAGGTATATAAAGACAAGAACTCAGACAAATATTCCCACAGAGAAGAGCTTAAAGAACCTGTTGTTTTCTCAGAAACAATGGGTCTGTTAAGGGATTAAAACTGAAACGAGAGCTCAGACTTTACAGGTATTCATATCTGTGAAGTAGCATAACCATCAGAGCCCCAAATTAAAAATTCCTTTCAAGGAATCTCAGTGGAATTCTGGAAATTCTCAGAAAATCAACTCCTGATTTCTGTGGAGCCAAGAGAAGAAAAATAATGTTTACTTTTTTATAACATCTGTCTTTAAACTTCAGTCCTTTAAAATCTCTTGCTTCCTGCAACAGAGGAAACAAAAGGGGCACACAATAGACTTCCTTTTGCACATGGAACAAAGCTGGATGTAACTTTTATTCTTGGCTTCTTTGTTGCTCCCCAAATCTATGCCTCTTTGAACAATCTGCTACTACCCGGTGCCAGCAGGAGCTTTAGAAGAAGGCCATCTGCACTGGCTGCTACGTTTGGAGACAGACTCTCTTAATTACTGATGTACTGGAATGGAGATTTCACTCTGTGTCCAGAAATCCCAGCTATCATGTTTTGGTGATGGGGCAGGGGTATAGGTCTCACAGATCCTAGTTCTGCTGCTGAGTGAGAAATGGCCATTTAACTCCTGTATTGTGGAGGTGGATACAGCACATATTGAGTCTACCCTTAAAAAGGACATGAAAGTTCTACTATAGTTTCATGTAAGTACTGCCAAATAAATGAATGACTTTGAGGAAAATTTTCATAGAAATGTTTTAAATGGGTCACTTAAGTTATGCAGTTCACTGGGGAAAATGTGAAGCTTTCAGCCACAGTAAAGGGCCATCAGATGTTTATATAGAATCATAGAATAGAATCATAGAACCATAGAATCATTAAGGTTGGAAAAGACCTCTAAGATCATCGAATCCAAATGTCAGCCCAACACCACCATGCCCACTAAACCATGTCCCTAAGTGCTGCATCTACACGTCTTTTAAATACGTCCAGGGATGG
>NW_008794597.1:1881285-1959236 GCF_000699145.1 Aptenodytes forsteri | reverse complement strand
GCCCCCCTCCTTACTTCACCAAGAATCAAGAATTCATTCATTTCGTGGTCGCTAAGCCCAAGACGGCCTCCGACCACCACGTCTCCCACCAGTCCTTCTCTGTTTGTAAACAGCAGGTCGAGCGAGGCACCTCCCCTGGTAGGCTCACTTACCAGCTGTGTCAGGAAGTTGTCTTCCAAAGGGACCCTCTACTCAAAAGGGTCCCATTATGCTATGCAAGTATGGAAAAGAGACAATGCTTGTCTTGCATGTGTTTTCACTGCAATAAATCATACTTAAACCTGGGCTATATCTCTGCAGTACACCAAGAGAAAAGGTTATTTTGGTTAATTTAGAGACATCAGCAGAGCTTTCTTCTATTTAATTCAATTCTGTAAAATATGAACTCTCCTAAATGTTTTCTGGACTCTTGTCTTTCACGTCTTCCTGTTTCCCTCCTAAAAGTTCATTTGTGTCTTTATTAAGAGCCCTGTCTTTAGGAAGACTGTTAGGGTATTGCCCCAGAAACAGAGAGGAGATCTTCTTCCCAAATCCCTTCTGTTCAAGGAGAAAATGATTTTACAACAGTTAAAAGGTTCTCCTGCCTCTTCCAATGAGCTCATTGACCTGTCTTTTCCCCCTACCCTCTGTGTGACAGGTGAGTTGCAGACTGGTGGAGGCCATTCCCCCAGGGAGGAAGCGTGTTTACAACAATTTGTTTTTTGACACTCTTGTCTGGTTCATTACACTTAGTTGGTATTTCATCTGTTTTTCTCACCCTGAAGCATTGTTCCATAATTGCCATTTTTAAAAGACAAAAGTGATTATAACAATTTCCGCAGACAACTCATGAAAGCCTCTCTGAAGATACGGTAGCACATTTATTAATCCAAGTGACTAGAGAGGGGAGGCATCAAACATTGAAGATTGTGCCCTCTATTGAGGTAGATACAATTGTACTTCATGGTAATAGTCTAAAACTAGTGAGTTCTCCTTCTTCTTTCATTAAGAAATGATAAAACCAGGTCGTGCCCTTTTGGGACCTGTTACCAGAACAGTTTTGGCCTTTTCACAAGGTTTTCTTCAGTGCTGAGCAACAATTGCATGGGTTGCGTTGTCTGTACAGCGCGCTCTATAACAGGGGGATCATATACAGTGCTAAAGTCAGATACATGAAGGAGTTTGTCATCAGAAACCCAGGACTTCAAAATTTGTAAGGAAACATGTAAGATGGGGAGTCTTTAATTAGATTTTAAGTACAGAGTTGAGTTTGACACCTTCCTTTAAGTATTATGTCCAACAAGGACAGAAATCCAGGTCACTGCCAACATAGGCTTGTTCTGCACTGGGGAACATTTACAGAACATTCCCACTATTGCAGCTCCACTGACATTAGTGATATGAGGAGCTGCAATATTCACAGCTCTCCAGCACTAGCAGCTGTTTCAGCACTGTGTTAATTAGATTGGCACTGAGCTGGTTTAATAGACATGATGCTACTGACAGCTGCTGGGGTGCCATCTACACTAGGGCTGCCAGCACTGATAAAGCTGTAGTAGTATTGGTAGGTGTGGCAATTATTTGCAGAGTTTTCCACAGTAAGTAGAACTGAGATATGTGGGCTGAAGTTATAGTATGTATATGAATGCATATATGTGATTTAATTTATTCTCTGTTTTCCCCTAGCATCGTACTCACATGTATATGCTTTACTGGTCATTTGTGAAAAATTGAAAATCTCATGAATCATGTATCTTCTGGTTTGATATAGTCTTAGATAAGGGATAGTGGAGGGAACAGGAAAGCTTGATATTTAGGATCAAGGATGTGAAGTTCAATGCGTCGAGGTAAGAGTAAAATAGGGATAATGATTATCTCAATGTGCATTGTGCGATCTGTGAAGTGGTCATGAGTTGTGTATTGATTGTTAAAGTACTTTAAAAGGCTTTCAGTGCCCAACACAAGTTGATTGTGCTGGTGTCATCCACATGTATCTGTATGTGATACCTGCTTTCCTCTTCGAAGCAAGATACGATTGCATGAACCAAGCATATTTCTAATGAAGTGTAATTTATAAAGATAAAGGAATAGAAGGGTGTCTGTACATGAGAATGTGTCAGATCATTCATTTTTCGTACAATGTTTTGTCATTTGTCTTAAAATTTTAGATGGGTAAAAACACTTTATTGAAATTATAGGTCTAATCTTTATTTCCATTTTCCTTATTCCATTTACTCAAACTGCCATAGTTCTTGACTTTTTTTTCATTTATTGGAAATTAGCACTGCTTGGCTTGATCCATATGTGAGGTTTCTTGATAAACTCTTTGAAGGATAGGTGACTAAAAAAATACTGTTGGCCCAACAAAGAACATCATTGTCCCCTTTCTGTTCCTTTCTAATACACTTACCTTTGAACCAACTACAATGAGATTTTTCAGAAAGCCCCCTTGGACGTCATATTGAAATAATTTTGAGACAGGTCACTTCTACAAAAAGGTGCTTCTGTGCATGCAAAAACATGTAAACAAAGGAGAACAAAATTGCATACAGAGTCTGTTTAAACCATCCTCTACTACCAAGAATAATTTAAAGGAGAGTTCAGGTACTTTTCTACAGTTATGGATGTCAGCAACGTGCTTTTTTAAATTGTGTGAAATACAAACAAAAGGTAGCAAATCCCTTTTTTCCCCTCTTTATTTTAATGTATGTAGCAAAACTGGCAGGGCCCCCTCCACTCCCATACCTATACCCATACAGAGGACCAAGCCAATGCCCATCTCCTTTTCCAGAGAAATACATGCACATTCAGGCTAAATGAAATACTCATTTGCAGCTAAATTGCCTGTAGCAAATATTCAGAACTCTACTCGTTGGCTGATAAATCATCTGCCCAGACATGTGCATGCTGGTTTCTAACCATTGTTTCACTCAACCACACATACACGCAGACTTTAGCTTTAAAAGTTCAATAGTCTAAATTTGGTAAATTTTCTTGAATATGAAAGAAAATGTCAGCCTGTTTGAACTATTCTGTATGAAATATGTGACAATTCCTTTATACTTGTCTTATATAAAAATTCCATCTTTTTGAGGAAAGCTTATAGCTTTTAAAAATATAATACATATGTCCAATGTAGATTGGTTGTGTTGATTACTTTGTTGTATTTGAAACACAAAATAAAAATAGGAATGTGTTTGAGAGAACCTATGCTGGAGTAATTGGAAGGTAGTACATGTAAATAAAGATAACTCCTTCATCCTTATATATTTTAATATGTATTACCTGTGCTAGAAAGTGATAAAAGCAATTGTGAGCTCCAGTCATTTGAGACCGTAAGAAAACTGTAATGAAAGGTCTTCTGAAAAACAATGTTTATCTATGATATCAGATGACAAGCATATTTATTAAAAATCAATACAATTATTTTACTGGGTAAGGACATGCTTTAGCTCTACTCTTATTCTGTGTAGTTAATTTCTAGTTCCTAAGCCTCTGTAGAACTAGCAGCCCTCTTGTGAAGTAGACATGATAATGCTACCTATCACATGCTGTTCTTGGTCTTTTTTTGTTCTTGTAAACATCATCCTTGAATCAATATAAATATTCATGAGTAACCATGAAATATTCATGGTTGCCTTATGTGTGGGGAAAAACGGATACTTGATTTTTCACCTAAACTCTTCATTGAATTCAATAGTGAAATTTTTCTAGAATTAGTGAATTTAGACTAAGGTTTTCCATGGTTTGATAAAGGCTAAAATTCTACAAATTCATACAGTTGCAACGTGAGCCTTGGATGACCTAAATTCTGTCAGCCTTCACTCATTGTGCGTGATATTTTGAATATGAAAATAATTGAAGATTTCTATAAGCAGGGGCTGTTTAATGATTTCACAGTATATTCCTACCCCTTGTTAGCTTGTATTGTTCTTAGCCCTTTTCTTCACCTGTAAGTCCATATTCTTTTCCTGAGGGATTCCATAATTTTATTTCTGTGAAAGGGTATAATTTGTTGCTGTGACACTGCAAAACATTTTTAGAGTAAGATCAGACCCACAAGAGCAGAAGATTGATACTATTAGTAGTAACACCTTTTTTCATACGCAAAGGAGTATTCAAGCCTGACATTGCAGTTTTTCAGTGATTTATAGCTCCTGGACGTTATTGCTGAGAGAAGCATATACACTAGAACTGAAGTCAACCACTTGACAATAGCTCTCAGCAAGCATTGTCTAGAAGGTGCTCCAGAGATGAGAGGGGTGAAGGCATGAAGGAACCCTTTCAAGGATCAGAAATATGACCACTTTTCCTCATCTGTCTCTGTTCCCTTTTCCATTCAACGCTTCTGACTTTGTTTAGCTTTGCTCCGGAATTCATAGTCATAGCATTGAGGAAGTGAATGAAAGAAACCTGAAACAATTCTTCACACAATGTTTTCAAACCTCAATGAAAAAAATTCAGAATTTCTAATTAGAAATGGAAGCAGAAATCACACACCAAAAAGCAATATGGAATAAAAATTTCACCAACAATTCATCACAATTTCAAAAATTCAAGGTTTTAATTCAAGTTAAAGAATAATAAACAATGGTTTAGTCTGATTAGTCTCTGACAGGCAGTATTAGTTTGCTTTCTTTCTTACAAGACAAAAAGAACTATCAAAAAAAAATACTTCATTAAGAACAAGATTCTTTTACCAGCTACTGAAAATTGTCATGCAACTGTCATCTACACTAATTTACAATATTGCATGTAAACAAATTAGCAATGGGCTTATGTTTAAGACCAATGAGGAGGAATGGTAAGGGTAATACTAACTATGATTAACTGGGTCAATGAAGTACTTTGGGTAGGAATTTAATTTAGTTACTTAAATTGAAGCAATTTTGGTAGGATTTGAAATGAAGTGAACTCAGCACTAAAGTGAGAATGGAGACATGAGAAAACAGAAATAGAAAAGTATTTTTTACAGTAGTGTGGGACCAGTTGGCGTAATCCACTCTTGCTGATATGAAGCTACAAAATTGAGACTGTCTTTTAGCCAGATAATGTATTTTAAAATGGCTTCCACCAGCAGTAAAGAATAATTATGATCTCAGATACTAACACTCATACTTTTATCTTCAGCAAGCCCAGCAGGTAATCTGGGAACTGATCCAGATTCTTAAACATAGCTATCTAGTGCCACCTTACATGTCCTTGAGTATGTGAGGAACTTGGCTGGCAGGTAAAGGAGTGGATGTCTTGTAGGATGTACTTCTGTAGGAGCTGCTGGAAGCCAGATGGGAGACCCATCACATATAACATAGCATATAAAGTAGTAAATACTTGTGTTCCCCCTACTAGAGGCATCTGATGCCTCTCCCTCATTGAAATACTAGAAATACAGTTATATTTCATTCATAGTTTTTTCAACAGAAGCAAGACTAAAGTCCAAGTTAAGGTTTTTCTTCAAAAATTGGTGTCTGAGGATACTGTTATATCATAAAGGGCTTTCAGTTTTACCCGGACTTACCTCTAGCCAAACCTCTGTGAGAGCATTAAGTCTTATTCCACCTTATGATACACAAAATGTCTATATGTCTGGACACAAGCTGATAACTGAACTACTACATGCATTAAGTGCGGCTATTAATCTATCTGCAGAGATAGCATTACCGTTGTCCTTCAGTAACATACTAGATTTAATGCTTAATCTTTCCCCCGATATAATTCTAGCCCCCAGCTAGATAGTTCTGCAGGTAGTGCTGTGGGAAATGTTTGCAGTTCAGAGGCAGGGCTGGAATGGGAGTGGAGAAGGAACAGCTTCATTCCTCTTCAGCTTTTCCCAGAACGGAAATACTAAGGCCATTTCTTTCAAAAATTATTGGTAGTGTGAGTGTTTTTATTTTTGAGAGGGAAACTCTCCTAAATACATGATACTCATCTCCTTGGAGCACTCACCCAAGGATCAACAAAGTATATAATAGATGCAAGGTGCCTTATTCATCTGGTGGTGCTTTTAAATGACTTTCTCATACTGTGTATGACTAATATTTATTTTGTATCTAGTGTAACTAGACTTTTGTTTCCAGTAATAAGAACACATGGGACAAGAATAGCAGTGGAACAGAACAGCCTGAAAAAAAAAAAGAGAGAATAAAAATGTATTCACAGAGAAATTACTGGATGTTAACAATAGAATTTTGCTACTGAAAGGCAGAAAAATGGAAGTTTTCTGCAAATGTCAAGTAATATATGAACTAGTTTGGGGGGTTGGGGTGTTGGTTGGTTGGTTTGTTTTTTACTTTTTTGAAAGTTTATAGCTGTTAGCATGAAATTGATATAGGGTGCCAATGTTTCAGCACAATGCTTTTTCTGAACTGGCAGCTGGTTTGTTAAGTTTGATGGCTATCATGTTGCATTAGCAGCAAAACTGTGGTGTAGTCCAGAAACTGGAGTGGTCAGAGGTATTTGCAGGAAACTTTAATTTTACGCAAGATTAGTTGCTTGCTATAGTAATTTGAAAAACAAAAAAAAATATTACGGGCTAGTGTACCCTCTCCTAACTTACATGAAATGTTTTGAAGGCCCCAGTCAATCTTAGATTTCGAAAAACAGACTATTCAAAAAGTCACCCTCTACTTGTGCATCTGCAGATCTGTGGGAGGTGCACTTGTGAACTCTCTACAGCCCATGGATCCTGCACTGCACTGGACTCTTTTCCCCCCTGTAGCTACCCTCTGACACACTCACTGCCCAACACTATATAAATGCAAAAGTAAGAGAAGCTCCTGTGGGCCTAAGTCTGAAAGGACTAAGCCTGAGGAGGGAAACAGAGGCAGAGGGCTTGTTTGAAGGCTGTCAGAGGGAGAATCCAGTGAATTTGCACTCACCACTAAACACTTATGTTTGTCCCTGGATTCTAGTGAGCAGTTGTAGCCCTGAATACGGCATGTTCTGAGCACTAAGGGAGGCTTCAGGGGTAGGGTGTGGAAGATTGCACAAGGCTCTGGAGAATCCCAGCCTCCCTAAAATCCTTTGGGGGAATCAGTATCATTCACAAAGGGAAGCAATTGTTATCTGCAGTTCACATAATGTCCAAAACTTCTCTGCCCTTTGGAAGGAAGGAGTTTTTATTTAGCTTCTACAGCCAAGTTCTAAGCAAGATACATATACAAGTATTTTAGTGGTTTTGGTGGGTTTTAATCTTTAGGAAATTATTCAAATCAATGCCAAACTGTCATATTTTTAATCTTTTTAAAAACTGTTATGGTTAGAATAGGGGGAAAAAAGAGTTTAGAGATACACATATGTGTACTATATGTGCATGTAGAAATATACTATCTCGTACTATCCACTAGATGGACTCATGAATAGAGTGTTCAGAATCAAAACTCAGACTCCTGCTAAGGCGAAATATCTGATATTAAGCTACTGCTAGAGTCTGGCTCACAGCAACAAAGTTGGGGAAAGGAGCTTCTGCACCTGCACCTTCTGTCAGTGCAAGGACTAACTATAATTTGCTAGGAGAGAGGTTATGGCTGGCTCCCAATGCTCTCTCTAGTGATAGTGTTGAAAAGACTGGAGTATATCCAGCCAAGAATCTTACCAATTTCTGAATATACAAAGCATTATGTAAGTGCTTGAGGTAATTTAAATTAGACCTCTCATATGTGCTCAGAGTGCATGTAAGGGCGCCATATGGCCATAAAAGTGAGAAAGGTATGTGCTGAAATGCGCTAATAATTAGCTTTAGCAGACAATTGAATATTCTGCTTGAAATGACAGGCTTATTCACAATCATTGTCTTCAGTTACTTATTTTTTCCCAATCACAAGCTAAATTATTATTGCTCTTTGTGTTGGTTTGTTTCCTTACCATAACCAGCTGCTTTTCACTTTAGTTGCTGTATTTGCTAAATGATGCAATACTTTCTCAACCCATAAAATCTGAACAGCTAGCAAAGGCACCAGCAGTAACCATTTCATTAAAATAATTCTCTTTAAATCGCTTTGAATGTACAGCTGTAGCTATGCCTACAGTAAGGGATAGAAATGACCTCCAGAGAACATGCTTGCGTTTCCAGCTAGCATAGAGCTGTCAGAGTAGCATTGTATTATCTCCTTACTCGGTTCTGACATCAGAAACAAGCCAAAGAATAATCAAAAGAGAAAATGGAAAAAGACATCAGTAAAGCTTTGTGACTAATACCCACTCTTATTCTAACTTCTTTCTAGTTCATGCAGTGTGGAAGCTGAAGTAGGTCTTCAGCAGCTGCAATGACACTGGGGCTTGACGAAGGTCCTGGGATACTTGACTGTAAAACTGAGTGGAGAATATACAATGACTCTATCTGATGCTTGATAAAATAGTCAATGAAGTCAGTGGGTAAGATGTCCCAATAGTAACAAGACAATACAACACAGAAAGCAGAAGTGCCTTAGTGCTGTGAAAGTAGAGTAAACTTAATGGAAATAAATGATGAAAGCTGCAAAGGAAAATAAACATGTGCAGCTATTCAATCCCCACAGCTGACTTTAGTTTATTAAAGAGCAGCGCCCTAAATGCTCCAATACTTTTTAGGAAGTGGATTAAACTTAATAGAGCATTTCTTTCAAATACCAGTATAAGGCCAAGTCGATCTTTTTTCTTTATTTCAAATCTGTACTTGCCTATGGATATGTCTTTCCATAAGTATTTTGTGAGAAATACGTGACTAGATTGATAGTGTAATATGTGCTGTATAAGAAAAGTTGCCAGAATCATAGAGGCATAGGAGAGCAAGGAACTTCATGAGGTCACCTAGTCCAGTATAGGAATATTTTCTCTATATCATTCCTGATGGATTTTCTATTCTTAATGTTATGAATGGCTATCCTTTTCTTAGAAACTGCCAAAGACACTGACTCTGGGACTTCCCCAGGCAATCTGTGACAGTCGATCATATCGCTATCATTGAAAATGGATTTATTTTTTAATCAAAACCCCCTTCCTGTATCCTGTGTCTTTTGTCTAATCAATTTTTGTGTCACTGAAAGTGTTACCATGTTCCCCTTTTTAAGCCTCCTTTCCTCTATTCTAAACAACCCTGATTCAAATTATCATGACAGGTCTTGAGGAAGAAATCTTATATTTCAATCTAAGCTTAATATTAGTAGATACATCAAGTGGATTTGAGAGGCCAACTTCATTAGGTTTTGAAATGAAATTGGGATTCACTGTTCCTTCCAGCCGTGGATGACTGATCACTCTCCACATAAAATCAGCCTGTTGCTATAGCCTTCTGTGGGATTTTTGCTGCAGCGATGATAAAATATTGTAAACTAAAGAAACAAAGACGTGCTTAAGATACCACAAGAGAAAACAAGAATCTTGTTGAGATACTGTGTTCTATGTGGTCTTCCAAATGTGAAGAATCAACAGTGAGAAGATACATCTGTGAGGCAGGGTTATTAATTGAGTAAGGAAGATCAAGGTCAAAATGTTTTAACTGGCTCAGCTGAAGGTGGAGGATTGAGAAACAAGAGTCTTTTGCAACTCAGCCAGCAATATTGAGTAAAACTAGTCTCTTGAAAGTTTGTCTTTGGCATAGAAATATACTGGTCTTCTAAATATCCTGGATGGGAGAGTCTTTTAGAAGTTTGCATGTAGTCTCAGTTTATGTTCTAAATTTTAAGCCCAATTTAAAAGGCACCACCATAGAAATATACTGGTCTTCTAAATATCCTGGATGGGAGAGTCTTTTAGAAGTTTGCATGTAGTCTCAGTTTATGTTCTAAATTTTAAGCCCAATTTAAAGAAGGCACCGCAGCTAGTATATATATATATATATGCAGCCTCTTCTGAAGTGAGCAAGGTACTGAATTGTAAAGGGGGAAAAAAATAATTATAATGAATTTTAAAAATGGCTCTTTTTTTAATGTGGCTTTCATGCATTTTCCATCACTGTGAAAATAATACAGTAAATAACTCTGTCATTTTTATTGTGTTTTGAATAGGTCCCTTTAAGGAAAAGGACATGTACCAGCTTGCAGTATTTGCTGTAGTCCTAATACTTAGAATGGAAGGTAACATCGTAGCAAGTTTCGCTAACACAGGTAATAAATGCCCTGGATTTTTACATCATGTATGTAGTCAAATGAGTAATTTTCCTGATGATAGGGCATTGTTCTAAGAAAATGCTAATGGGGTTTGTTTGAAGAGGCATTTACACCATTCATGAAAAGGCAATTAACGAGCAGTCTGAGAAAGAGCAGCTGTTTAAGGGCTTCAGCAGTACACTAGGACCTGAAGGTCTGAGTTCTGTATCCCACTGGCATATTGAGCTGTCTTGCTGTGTCACTCCTCCACCTGCCTCAGTCTTTGCTTCTGGTTAAGTGGAAACACTATGTATAAAACACATGGAGACCTGCAAATGAAAGGAACTAGGTGTTATCAGGAAAATATCAATACTAATTAAACATACATTTTTTACATAGTATGATATGACCCATACCTCTAGGAACAGGTAAAATCAGTGTCTTGGGTAAGTGTTCTTTGCATGATTGTTCTTTGCATAATTATTGCATGATCATGTGAGAGAAATCTCATACTCCATTTCTTTAACACTCTGGCAATACTTACCTGCTAATAAAGTAACATCAGAAAGAAACTGTTAGGTTTGCTAGATATGCGCTAATGATATCTAAGTCATTCCTACTGTGTCTTTCCAAAATCTGATTTAAAGTGATGACTTAAAAAAACTCATTACTTGCTGCAGAACGTTAACAACTGCAGTCCTCTGGCCTACAGTGACAGTAGTAACCTGTTTGAGGGGGTTTCCTGCCTATAGTAGTCTTTCTTGTCTCATATCTGTCATACCTTTTCTCAGTGTTTCTCTGTCCAAGGTGGGGTTTGTAGTGCTGTAGTGTGCTGATCACAAAAATTAATAATCCATGAGTCAGCACCCCTCTGTGGAACTGTGAGACAGGTCAAATGCAGCAATAATTTCAAATACCCTCTCAGTTTCTCTCATTAGCTCTTCTCTCTTACTAGTCCTGCTGATCTGAGGTTACAACCAGGCTTATTTTTTTTAATGAAAACTGCAAATCTCAAGTAGTTGCATGAATGTATACTTATATGATACTACAAGCATTTGCACCACTGGGAAAAATACAAATTATTAAAAAATGTGTGATAAAATTACAAAAGCGGGGAACATTCTGAATATAGCACTATTCCCAGCTCACACCCCCACTGTCTAATGCTTTCCTTGGTTGCAAGTCTGTCCTTGAACGTCAAGAAAGCAGTGAGCACTAGGGAGTGGCAGTAACTGTAGTTCACTGTACTCATATCATTAAAGAATACATCAGCTGTGACAATGTAGCAGCTGTAAGAAAACATGATCACATTTGCATTTCTGGAATTCCTGCAGTTTTAAAGAAATGTGGTAAGTGAATTTCTGTCCTCTGTCCTACACCCTTGCTGATACAAAGGGACTGGACACAGAGACATGCACATTGTGCTGAATTAATAATAAGATGCTAAACTGGCATTGCATTTTCTTAATTTTTAATGCCTGTAGAAGTTGTTATTAAATATTCTTCACTGCTTTTGAAAAATCAAAGGTGTTTCTCTTGCCCAAAATTCCGGTACTTGCTCTCATCTGAAACTATATTTGGCTATATACATATCTAGTTATATATACAAGTATATTGTATTTAGTCCTTCTGAATAAAAGAAATTCTAAAATTGATGCCCCTGAGTGAGCTGCTGTTGAATGCATGAAGCTGTTCTGTATGCTTGAATTGATGCTTCACTCATTAGTCGATGCAGAGCACTGGGAAACCTTGCATATGTATCATACCATTAGAAAAAAAGACCACACTCAATTGCTTGCTCCACTTAGTTTGGTCTCACAAAGGCTGTAATAAATCCTTGTTATTGTGCTGAATGAGTTATTTCCTTTAGACATTAAAATAAATCTGGATGATCCAAATAAAGTGATATAAAAAATTCACTTCGTATACACAGGAGACTGGAAAATAATTGTCGTGGTCTTAGAAATACTATGTGAATTCCGAAAGTTTCCTATGCACTACTTCTAGCCCAGGCCTGGTTCAGTGAATTCCCAAAGTCTACCCACCTGTAATATATTCAGACATTTTTATTGAAGGGTATTGGCTAATCAAGCCATATCTAACTAAAAGGGGATATTACTACTTATAGATTGTTCCGGTGACTGTGAATAGTTGGGTGAATCTTCCAATTACTATGACTGAGCTCTGTAATGATAGGCTTTATGGTGCAGTTGGTTTTCTGAGCCCAAAACTTTATTATCTT
Organism: Aptenodytes forsteri; assembly: GCF_000699145.1. Lineage (NCBI taxonomy): Eukaryota > Metazoa > Chordata > Aves > Sphenisciformes > Spheniscidae > Aptenodytes > Aptenodytes forsteri. The sequence goes on along the minus strand of NW_008794597.1, from coordinate 1,946,951 downwards.
TCCAAAGGGATACTACAGATTCTTACATCCTGAAGTCTGGTTAGAAGTTTTGCAAAATTTTCTGTCTCTATAACAGCCTACAGGGTTTAAGGTGGAAAACTAGCAATACACAAAACCCAGTGTTCTTTGATGAGTATCATGGAAAAGAACCTTCCTCTTTCAGTACACATCAATAAAAGTGGGTGCTTGAGTTAGTGAAATATGGATTTATCAGTCAGTGGACTTTCCAGAGGATGAGTCAAAGCACTCAAGTGCCATACAGGTGTCACTGACTATATGGAAGGCAAAGCTCTATTTCAGGCATGTGTATTAGCTGAATAAAGTTGACTGTGTGAATATCCTGTTCAGCCATTTGAAGTTGTACACAATTTATATTCACTTATGTTCTCTTATAAGTAGAAAAATGTATTTTATATGGTGAAGTGTATTGCTATATATGTGTCTGAAAAGAGAAGCGAATAAGGTGTGGAGGAGCATTTAATTACTTGCAATACTAAATGTTTAAATTGTATAGCAATGTCCATTGTCACAGTTTGCTCAGGCATTTTGCTCCAGCATGCAAACTAATAAAGCTGCTCATGTTTCCCCTCAATTTAAAAGGAAATGATTTTCCAGTGAGCTGATGAAGAATTAAGAGGCTTTCCCTATTTGTTTTTTCTTCTGTATGCCGAATCTGTGATATTCTGTTTACCATTACTTTAGTCTGACAATCTTATTACAGTTTGACAGGAAACTTCTCTCAAACTGGACAAAAAGAAATCTTTTGACAGCAATAATATAGGTAAGATTTAGAGTAGAGGAGCCAGCCAACAGGCAAGGCCCCTTTTTCTTATATGGCTAGGTAGTTTCTTGAATAAGAAGGAAGATAAAAATCCCCATTGGGGGTGATATAGCAGAAAAGGGAATATTTCATCTTTGGGGGCCACTTACGTTTCTTGGTACACTGCCAAAGTTAACCCCATGGTGGTGACTATCCACCCTCCATAATGCCCTGCACATCACACACAGATTTCAGGTTTCCACAACAGTTGGATTTAACTCATCGTTTAGCTTCAGGTCCATGGTCCATTTTTAGTCAAAGCTCTTATTTTTTCACTTTACTCTCTGAAGAGTTTTCTGTAAAGAGTAGTTTCTTTCCACACTGGCTCAACCTTCATCCTATGGCCCTTTCAAGGGCTGTGGGATCCTTTAAAAAAAGGATGTATATGTATTTACGCAGGGCCTGCTGTCTCTAATTTAAACAACTGAATATCTCATGTCGCTTAGACAGAGTACAGCTGCTCATTTCTGTTTCAGTCAACCAGGCAAAATAAAATCTTGTAAGCTGAAAGTAGGTACATTAGCAAATGTTTTGGGAGTTGTTTAATACTATTCATGATGCTGATTTTCACTAATATGTCTATCTTAAAACATTTCTTTCCTGTTCTGCAGTGATTGTTTCAGGATGGACTAGATTAAACTGAGGCAACTGAATGATGTAAGCCTTATTTTTGAGATAGACAGGTGCATGCTGAATTAGCTGTGGATTTTTATGGTACAAGTATAAAACAGTATTTCAAATCCCTTAAATTTTTTAAGCAGTTGTGTATATCTTTGCTTTTCAATGGCATATTTTCCTTCTTGTTTCTGTTAGCCGTCGCCTCTGTTGTGATTTCCATGAAGTCCTTCCTATTGCAGAACAGTCTATTCAATGGCATAAGGATAAGATTCAGCTGTGGAGAGGTAGTCAGCACAGTACCATATGCTACACAGGAACTGCTGGGAGGATATAGATGAAGCAGCTATACAGAGGCAGTAGCATCACTGTTAAGTGCTACAGAAGTGGTATCAGTACCAACCACTCTGAATGCTCTGGAGTAAACCATGATGGGGAAATGGCAAGAGGAGACATGAGATAGTGCTCACCCTCAGCAAATCAGCAGCTGCTGACATACAGAACCAAAGTATTGTGAAACCTTGACCATTTATTTCTTGAAACTTTTAGGAGACTTTTTGTTTATTTGTTTGTTTGTTTTTAATGACAGACACCTCATGAGTATCTCTACCTTGGGTTGTGGAAAAGTGCAAAAATTTCCTTTGAGCAGTCCTGCCCAACCTTAATAACTGTCTGTTTTATCTGACCATGAATTAGACTGTCAGTCTCATGTACTCTTTGCAATAGTTCATTTCAGAACTTCAGTTTAGCATTTTTATAAACTTCTGCATCACTACTTAATAAATTACTCATTGTACCTTAAAGCAAAATGGTAATGCCTGTAATAGTACTTCAGTATAGTAACTAAGTGAATGAATAATACATGTTTGTTTCATGGTAAGTACACGAAAATGCTGCTTCCTTTCACTTTCAGTGTATCGGATGTGCAATTATTATATAATTAAGTTCAGCTTACATGACAGGTGAATGACATTTCCACATTGCTGTTCCAGGTTGACTACTCAAGCACACTAAATACGTTGTACAACAAAATTTCAAGCATAAGCAATGCAGACAGCTACTTTAATGCATTTCATGAGCCAAAATGGCTTCTGTCTCAGTTTCTGCTACCATGGATAGGCAAGATACACTTCTGATGACGTGTATGAACTAAGAGACCCAGTAATCCAGTGAAGTTCCTTAGTAAGAGTAACCACATCAATGGATGCGTGTGGAGCACTGGAGTTGTGATGGTTAGAATGAGTGATGTTTAATCTCTTCCATGGTATAATTTCTGTCTTTTCTTTCTTTGTTTAAATGTGACTACAACCATTTGTCAACTGACAAGAGGTCCCATACCACATTTGTAATTCTAAATGACTGAGCCCTATGAATCATTCTACAAGAGATGTGTAGGAAGGCAACCTCAAGGGAAGGAAAATATTCCTTTAATCAGATCAATACCGCCTATCCCTCACTGCAGCTCTAAAAAGAGTATTGAGAAAGTTATTTTTGTTTGAAATGATGGAACTTGTAATTTAAAAAAAAAAATTACATAGTCCTTGTAATTGCATGGGAATTCACAAAGCTGTAATAGTTAATTCTTAAACTGCTCTTAGTTTGGGGAGATAGTTTTTCACGTGATAAACCAATTAACATTTACTAGATGGAAGGGTACTATTTCTGTTACTACAAAGCTCTGAAAGAACTATGCAGAGTTGCAATAAAATCACTGTTTTTCACAATATTAAAATAAACAGCATTCTCCAAGTCTGCAGAATAGGCAAACTGGGGAATGCTGTTTCAAAGTTCTTTTGTTCAATCTGTGTTCAATGGGTGTGACTATATTTTATTCTGTCTTTTCCAGAGGTTTTCAATGGGGCTTGTCTGGGCAGCATGGAACTCAAATAAGAGTTTTACCCTTCATGTCAGCCCATAATAAAGAGCTCCTTCTAAGAGTGGAGAGAAAAACAAAATGGTGAAATGTTTTGTTTAGATGTGAACTCTGGTCCACCTCTGTTTAATTTAAATTGTGAAGGAATTTGTTTTTACCAAGTGCCCAAAATTTTCTAGTCAGAAACTGTGAAGTTAACTAACGTAACTCCCCCCACCCTCAAATCAGAAAATATGGTAAACATTTAATCAAATGTTTCAGTTTAATCAAGTGGAATTTGTAAGAGGTTCAGAGGATTCTTTAAAAAATCAGTAAGAAAAGTTCCTCACCATTTCTATTCGCAATTTCTGGAGATAAAACACATACATAATTTTTTGAAGGCTTAAGGATTTAGTTATATTTCTCTCCCATTCTGAAATATACAGCTGATGTTGTGATACAAAAGAAGGCTGATTGTGCTGGGATGAAGATGTTTTATTACTACTGTATTCACTGATTGAAAGTAAGAGGTGTGAAAAATCAAGATAAATATTAACTATTCTTTTTTAATCAGTCGGCATTCCTATTTCTCATCATGTTGGGTTTAAGAAATGTCAGACATAAAGTGGTAACTTAATATTTACTAATGTAAAAATTTTAGGTATTAGATTAGATCAGTGTTTGTCCAGAAAAGGTCACTACATTTGTCTCTTATTTCAAAGTTATTAATAAAAATTTTTAGAAGAAATTTGTTACCAGTGTTTGACCAACATGAAATTTTTGTACAGTGGAATTTCATCCCACTTCTCCTATTCCTGTTGCCAACATTGTCCCTTTTCTGTACTGATAATGCCTCCCAACAGCTGTGAAATCAATACATTCCATTAGTACACTTCTTGTGCCAGGGTCACTGATACAGATTTTGAGTGATAATGTGAAATAATAGACTTTTTTGTACTGAAGTATTCATGGGCAAGAAATCATTCTTATACTAGGTGGAAGTTTATTTCATGTCTTGTAATCTATTTTCTTATATATATTATATACATAACAATTACATTTTAGGTATTCTCTTAATTAAAATTATTATTACCATTAGTGTCAAATCATTATTAAACCATTGTAAGATACTCCTGGTACTGACAAACAGAAACCAAATCCTTCAAGCTTTTAATCTCTGATGCTTCTGCCTATGTTCAGTTCAGTTCGTTTTAAGAATGTTTATCCATCAAATATTCCCATGAGTGAAATACTTGCAGAGCCATGATTTCATGTTAGTTAGTTACACAGGTCATGTACACCTTGAATAAATAAAAAAAAAATCCTTTCATGGATTCATTACTGCTTATACCATTGAATATGTCCTTGTTTTCAGTATTGTACCAAAGGAAACCCTGAATAGTCATCTTTGTCACTAGCAACGTTAACTCCTTGTTCTCCTTTAACGTACTGATTGCATTAAATAAATATTTCTTTACAGCCCCTTTGATATCATTTGTATGACTTAACAAAGCTAACTGTTCCTGAAAGTTCTCTGTCTGATGGAGGTAGAATTAAAAATGAATACTTATGTCATGGCTGTTTGAAAGATCCCAGAAACTTGTAAAGTAAGTAGCCTGATCTAAGAAGCATCAGTGGTCAATGAGTGAGGGAGATCATAAAAAATGCAGGATTAATAATAATAATAATCATCTAGTTCTACATTTCATCAATTAAAGTTCCTAAGCGTACCTCGATATATATGTATTATTCAGAAAAACTCTTCTAAGTACTTTGTTGTCATTAGGATGATTTTGAAGACTGTGGAAAATATTTATCTTGACTTTCTCCAGAAGCAGGTAAACAGTCATTACATTTTTTCACAGAAAGTCAAAGGTGCTCTATAATATTGCTTTAAATAAGGGCACCCAAAATTCTACTTATGCTTAGATTTCAATTGTTTTCAAGTATTTCCTCAAGTAGAAAACAACGTAGTAGCATGTAAGTAAGATGACATAAATCTGGTGTGTTTTGTTTTGCTGTGAGAAGGCCGCAGCATCCCACCTGACCATGGATGAGAAAAGACGTAATTAAACATCACAGCTCAATAATTTTCAAAAGCTCTTGTGGATGCTAAGTAGTCTTTTCTGAAGGCAATTTGAGAAGGGATGAATCTTTGATGCTAGTTGCATATTCAGTAATAAGTACAGTATTGTACTTGTCTGAGAGCTTCACTGCCTTCTTTTCTGGAAGAAGCTTTAGTGTCTTGTTTTCAAGATTTGTGTTAGACATTGAAAAGGCTCACAATTTATATATTTGAGTGTCATTTATCACCTTAAATGATCTACAGATAAGGGAGATTCTCAGCCATGGTGTGTAAAAAAACATATTTCAATTAAAAATATGTTGCATTTGACTAGTAGTGGTTTCCTCCTTACGTATTTTTATAATGTGCTATATTCTCCACAAAGAAGTGCACAACTACTTAAACTCAAGAAAATGTGTAGTATCTTAATAAGGAAATACAGTGCACAGTTTTAAGTCTGTCTGTTGCACGTTAACCTCATGTTAGAAGTAAAATAAAAGTAAAATGCAAACAAATGACAGGATTCAAATACATTTTGTTTTTCTGGAGAATATGACATTAACAAGTAGGTAGAGAAAAAAGACTTGGGTGTACTTTCTGTAGCTGCCATCTGGTAGCTGTATAACACAGTTGTGATGGTCTAACAGGTGGTGATTAACCATGATTCAAAATGATGTTTCACAGCAGCCATCCACAGCAGGGAATGAATCGTGGCATTCAGCAATATTCTGCTGGAATTCACATACTGGGGAGAGTCAGGTGACACGCAAGTGCTGTGGGCAGGAGGGACTGGGAGCACATAGGAGGTTCTTCTCCTTTGGAAGTTGTCAGTGTCATTCAACGGTCTGATGGTTTTGTAGGGTTGTCCGAAGAATTGTAGGAATAAGGACAAGCTGCCTTATGTTTACTTTTCATTGGGACTTACATAGATGGTTCTAGAACTCAGAATATAGTATTAAACAAAGTTATAAAAGAAGTCTTTTATTCTTCAGTGTCAAAATCATTCACTGAAAAGAAATAGGCAGGCTGGACAGAAGTACAATTCAAGTCCTCTTAAAATTTTTCCATTTTGGAATCTGCAACGGGCCAGGTACGATTAAGAAAATAAGGGGAAAAAGGGTAATATAGACAAACTCTAGATCTGTTAGTCTCAGCCCAGTATTATGTTTGTTTTTGGAACAACTGGTAAAAGAAAACAAGGTGCAAAGATAAATGTAGAATGGAATACAATTCCACAGTCTTAGAAAAGCAGGATTAATGACCCTGCTCTCTGTGTTGTCTTCTGCACAAGAGAACTTGCTGACCATCTAATCCGGTTGAAAGTCAGTATACCATTTGGGATGGAGAATATGGATATTGCTAATATTTTGCAGTTGTAAATAAACAAGTCAAGAGCCTTTTAGAAGAGGTGAAATGTTAGTACTATCCTGCACTGCAAATTCATTTGGAATTATGTGTAATTTTAGTTGTCCATGTAAAAGAATGATTAATACACACCGGAACAGGCACACGATTAATACACACTGGAGCAGGCACAGAACAACAGAATGATCAGGGAAAGGAAGGAATATCATGCAAGAGAGTAAACAAGCTTGGCTTGTTTGATTTAGCAAAACACAGATGGAAGGAGGGATATGGTTCTACATTATAAATATACCAAGGGAAATAGCAGGGTGGGAGAAGAGCTATTTAATCTGAGACTGTATTTGCACACAGAAAATTTGTATAAAACTGGCTATAAATATATTTAGGGTTGAATTATAAAATGCTTTTGAAATGTGAGGTCCTCCAGTTCTTAAGGACAAGAGGCAATGGGCACAAACAAATACAGAAAGTTCCATTTAAACAAAAGGAAAAAAAAAATTTGTGAAGGTGGGCAAACACCATTCCACTTACTCTCAGAACTGGGTAGTTACGTGTATATTCACCAAAGTATTCAAGTGTACTCAGAAATAGATCACATGCTCTGAGTATTTAAGCCTATTTATCCCACTAATGCTCTCTATTTCTTTTTCAATAGGCTGCTGCAGTTCAAGACAAGGCAAAATATTTCAAAACAGACAGCTCCCATCTATGTCAAAGAGACAATGGATGCTGAAACCACTTGTCAGATCTTTAGAGATTGGCCGAACAGGTAATAACTGGTTTTGCTATTTCATGGAATCTGACTTACAAAAATCCTGTTGTATCAGTCTTACTGCTCCTGCGATCCTTGCTTTGTATTTCCCTGCCACAAAAATCTTTTGCCTGTTAATCCCTTACACCTCCTGCCTTATCTGGCTGGTATAATGCCTCACAGAATTTCTTCAGCTCCTTCCAGGTGTTGCAACTGATTCAGGGCAGTGAAGACCTACCACTTCTTCACATTCTTGTTGTCCTCTCTCCCATGCATCCCAATGGAGGAAGATGTTTTGTACTGTTGCATATCATACACTGAGGCTTCTTTTCCTCCTACCATTGACATCTTCTGTTTGAGGACTACAACTCTGTGAATGTTTGCCCAAATCCTACTGACGGATCATGTCTTCCTTTAAGTGATCAGCCTCCCCAGTAGTACATACTCATAACTCAATTTCTTCTGTCCTGGCTACAACTTAGATTTCATTCTTTCCTATAAAACACTGCTTATTTTAATACTAGTTGTCTAAACTAGGCGGTGCAGTGCTCCACAGAGTGAACCATTGACCTTCTATTCCCACCTTCTTTTCCCTGTACATGCGTTCAGCAGTAAAGTACTTTTTTACTTCATTCAGTTGATCATTTTTGGACATAGTCATAGGATCATCATTTGCTTCCCTGTAAGCTTGGTACAAGGAAGATGATGTAAAATGTGAAGGCACGGTTAGATCTTCTTCCAGAGGACCAAGACTTAAAATGAAATCTTTATTTTCATTAATGATCTGGCTGATTTCAGTATAACAGCTTGGGAGAAAACTTCTGCAGGATCAGATCTAGTTTTTTTGGTTTTCTTTTGGTTTTTTTGAGACAGTTCATATGTGAGAATCTGAACTACATTGATGATTTACAAAGTATTTGTTGTCATATTTTGGTTTTTACCATGCTCACTGAATTGAGAAACCCTGTGTAGTCACTCTGCATTTTAATTTCTGATTTAGATAGGGTCTATTTATTGCTCAGTTTACTTCATTCTAGGTCAACAGTTTTAATTAGTGTATTTTTTAGCAGGCCATGAAATACAAATGCACACAGACATGGAAATATATTAACTAGTACAATTCAGGCAGTTAGTGGTACTCTAACTCTCTTCCTCTATAAGCAGTAACAGTTACTTACTTGTAAGCATCACTAAACATTTGTTTTCTTTTCTTACACTCACACTACCATTTCTCCATGTCATAGTTTTGTTTTTATTCTACTTTTATTTCCCTTGTAAAAACATATTTCTAACTAGTAAAATTTAATGAAAAGCAGTTTTCAAAAGTCATGTGTCTGCTCAAAAATTTCTAATGATAATAGGAAGTTAAACTGATCAAAAGTCGTTTTCTAGAATGTGACATTCATGCCTTTACCATGGACTGGACCTGAAATAAGGTGTTTTCTATATTTCTAAAGCAAATGTTAGGGTGGGATGGGTGAATTATAATGTTGACATGAATGATAGGAAAAAGTAGAACAATTGGATTTGATTTACTAACACATGCTGGGGATTTTTTTGTAACTAGACTTTGCCACTTGAGAGATGTTAGAAGGCCTTATGCATAGGCTGGTTAAAAAAAAAAAAAATTAGTTCAACAATAGGGACTGTGGTTCTTGAATAAACTCTGGGTCTGAGAACAATGTTTTTATTGTACCTGTGCATCTGTGATTATTTTTCAAGTGGAGGCATTGTCTGCTAGTCCAAGGCCGTTAAATCTTCAGTTCCTAAGTTAATACTGTTGCAGGCAGGACAATCTTGAACAAGCCTAGGCTTTTAGTACAGTACAATTTTTGTAAGGAATCAGTTAGAAGTTACCATCCACAGCTCATGTTTTTCTGATGTTCAGGTCTTGTTGAGCCCATGCTCCGGTATCTGTAGATCCCATTAAGCCATGTGGCGAAGCAGGACCACAGTTCCCATACTGATGCTCTGGGAGCCGTTGTACAGGTAATGTTTTGTATCAGGCTGGAATCAGTTTGAAGGGGTCTTAGGAGAAGGTTAAGTGGAGGAGAAATTACCATTGCTGTTCTACAGCAGCAGTTAATACTGATCTTTATAGCAACTTTATAGCAAAATAATATACATTCTGGCATTGCACTTAATGGATGCTGCATGACAAGTGATAAAAGTTATGAATGACTTCTATCAGGCTTCATTTTTTCCTGCTTTTTAGTTAATGTTACAAAGCCCGATGTAATTATCCATTTGGCAGTTCTCCTTGTCAATCATCTGCTGATTCATAAGCCAGTCAAACAATATATTACACACTGGATCATCTGTGAGGACTTTCTGGCACAGCTCCCAGCATTGAATTTGGTTTTCCAGGGTATCCCAATAGAATCAGAACTATCCACATTGTTTCTGGACCAGTTTGTTTCCTTGCTGTACACATCACTGCAGGTTTGCAGGCTGCACCTCTCTTGTTGCCCAATATGACTCATATGCCTTTTCTCTCCAGAAAACAGACAGACAACTGTGCTTCTTTTGGCATTAGTTTTTCATGTCAGGAAATATAAGTCAGGTACCAATTTTGCAGTTATTTTGAGGATATCTGCAGTTGTGTGAAAACCTGTTGTTTCAGCTTGAGGACATCTAGTTACCTTTGTTTCCCGTGGTTTGGTAGCCTTTACCTATTAGGGGGCCTGCTTCACTGCAGACAGCAGCAGGAAGCTGTAAATTACAACTACATCAGGGCCAGGAAGAACTTTCTCCATATTTTTACTAGTAAGAAAAAGCTAGAAAAATTTGCTGAGCACAAATTACTGGCACACTGAAGTTCCCTCCTCAGCAACTTTGCCTCCTTAGCGCACTTCCCTGCTGCAGCTTTCCTCTTTGTATGGCTTTGTAAGTTTCCACCTCTGACCAGTCTTGCTGTGTGTATGAAGTATGTCCCCCTGGGTTATTAAGCACCTACAAGATAAAAAATGCATACTCTTGAGGTCGAGATCTAGGCTGAAAAAAGTAATTGTTTTCACAAATTGTTATGAGGAAATGTCAGTTGTCATGTTTTCCTTTTCCAGAAAGGAAATCCAAACAACCCTTGATACTATAACTGTGTATGGAAATTAGAGCTTGCAGAAAAACATGGAAGGAGTGATCCCAATATTTAACAGTATGAGAAGATGATGAAGTACTACAAGGTAAGCTAATTGTGTACCCTGTAACAAATGTTTCTTCAATATAAACTCTCACAGATAACTTTAAGATGTGCTGCAGGAAGAATTTCAAGGTAAAGAAGGTTCATAGCAATTAGTTGTCAGTCTTTACTAGATGAACCAGTTCTCAGGGGACAAATCTTTTTGCAACCTACTCCTTCCCTAGGAAGCCCCTTTACAGCTCCACTCCCACTAGAGCTCTAGGCTGTCTCTCTCTCAAACCAAACCCTAAGCAAAACCAAACCCTAATTAGAGACAAATGGTATCTCTAGGTCCCGGCTAAGCCTTAGCACAAGCCCCTCATCCCTGCCCTTAATGAGGAATTTCTCAATGGAGAATTCCTCTTGGCAGCCTGTGCCTTCTGTTGGCAGCCTTAGCAAAAGCCTCTATACTCAAGCCAAATGAAGAAGTTCTCAGAGAATAGATGTGATTGCAGCTTACCCCTTGCTTTGGCAACCCCTTTTCAGTCCCACTCCAGCTAGAGCTTTAGAAAATGCCTCTCACTCAAACTAAATCCAGTTAGTGTTAGAGCTGGGCTTGAGAGAGAGAAAAAGCTTAGAGGTCTGCTTGGGTTGGATTACAAAGGGGCTGCCAAGGGGAGGGGTAGGCTGGAGGAAGAGGTGTCCCCTGAAGAATTCTTAATGTAGGGCAAGTCTTTGGTTTTAGGCTCAAGCCCTTGCCTGTTGTTAGGGTTAGGTTTATGATTAGTTCCGGGAGAAAGACAATCTAGAGCTTCAGCTGGGAGTAGAGCTGGAAGAGGTAGGCTGCAGACAGATTTCTCCCATGAGAACTTGCCCCTCTTCTTTGGCAGTCCCTTTGCAGCCACACTCAAGCTGAAGCTCTGGGCTTTGTCGCTCTTTGTCAGTTAGCCCAAGCCCCTCAAACGTGGCCCCAAGGAAAGGGATCTAAGGGGAGAGTGCTCTAACACCTTGTGTTAGAGTTTCAATTTTTCTGGCAACAAGAGAGCTGTGTGAAGAATGTTTGACTTGTCTTTTTCCAACTGTTCATTCTCATGGTTGTCTTGTGAAACAGGAACTCTTACAGAGCTTATATTTTAGTTGTCATAACTTATCGCAACAACAATTGTGTTCATACCAGCTGACCTTCACTGGGCTGTATGTCACAGTAAGTTACTTAAAGCCAACAAAACTATCGGGCTCAGACTAGTGCTGGACCACCATCTGTTCAGTTATAGCCTGTGAAGAAAATCAAGTAGGACATCTAATAATTTTGTTTTACATTAGGTAGTTATTGTAGAGGCTTTTCATGGAACTGCATGATTTCTGAGTTAGCACAAGGTATCATTATAGTTACCTTTTCTGAAAAGAAGAAACTTTCCTAAGAGATTCAGTTCTCTGCTCTGATACTTTATTGTTCAAAGTACCGATCTTTTTTGTACTTAGTCATTAACGTATATACACATAGGCAGACACTTACGTGGTGACACAAATTCTGTTATAATTTGTCACTTTTGTTGGTGGGCTGGATCTTTGCCCTGTCTCTTGTATTTCCCTTTAATTAATATAGATTTTCACTTTAATACAGTTCATAGCTTTTTATCAAAGCTTTCACACAGAAACCTTTGAGTTTTAATGTTTCCTTTTACCTTTTAACAGATCTAATTTCAGTGCATGTGGGAAATGTTAACTAATGAGAATTTTTTGAAGTAATTTGTAGGAGTATAATTTTACAAATGATAAATTAAATGGGAACTTATTTGTTGACCAATTATTAGTCAGGAGTAGGAACTGAGAGATGTTAAACTGTTACTCCTCTTAGGTTTATGTTTAAATATATAACCTCTTGCTGCAAAATTATTTTTCAGGATTTTTTCACAGTTATTTGTTTGTTAATAAAATAATTAAAAATCAGTTTTAGGACATTATCCAGAAATAGGAATAAAAACTAGAATGAGTTTGACTGGGGGAAGGAGAAATGCTTGGCCAGAAGTTACACACAACTTATTCTGAAATCAGGAAAATTCTATGTGTAATTTTCCATGTTTTATTCATTTTTATTCACCTCCATTTTCCTTAGTGGTCACTGAAACTGAAGAAAGAAGTGCCAGAATCTCATGCAGAAAGGTGTTCTTGCTTTATTTCTAGACAGAATGCAGACAGAAAATGCTGAAAATGTTGGTAGGATGTCTTTTATTTCTTTTTTTTTTTTAATCAAAGGTGTGAAAACGAAATAGCTAACTTCCAAAACAGCTTTTTTAATTATTATTTTTCCTTTTACAAGTCAAAGAGCTTCTGAAACCTGAAGCTTATGTATCTTTAGAAAAAGGACAGCCCTCAGACACATCATGCAAACCAGATGGCAGGGATCATTTTAGCATAAAAATTAAAGTAGTAGGTGTTAACTCTACACTGTAGTAGTAGGTGTTAATGCTACACTGTATCTGAAAATAAAACATCACTTGAAAACCAAGGTCATTTCTTAAGAGGATGCTGAAGCTTCCTGTATAAGACTGTCCATTTTTTGATTATTCTGTTTAGCAGTAGTGGAGGTAACAGCATTAACTTTAGATTAACGTTACCAAGGTTAACACTCCATTGATATCAATGAAGAAATTCAGATTCATATTGAGTCCTCTAGGTATGACAGGACTAATGGGTTGTAGATATCAAGATTGCAGACTGACGAAGGGCTAGATGGACTGGCTTAAAATCTCAGCAGTTCTGCTTTTCTGCCACATGCCTATCAGCAAATATTTACAGGACATCTGGGCTGTATCACACTGCTTTTTCTAATGCTGGAGAAGTGACAGACAGGGGATTAAGTTTTTCTTCCACTGGCAAATTCTCCATTGCTAGAGTAGGTCATAATTAAGTAAAAATGGCATTCTTGCTCTCTCTCCAGGAAGAAATGGATATCCTGACTCCCATGTTCACTGCTTGCTCAAGTGAAAAGTGTCTATAAGATGCTCCGAAGTAGCCCCTTACTTCTCTGGGCATTGATGAATTCTGGTCTCTGTGGTGTTGGAACTCTTTGTTTCCTGTGGCCTGAAATTTAGATAAACTCTGTATACAAACTGTTGGAAGAGTTTGGTGCTGTGAAGTTTTGCAAAATAGTGGCAATAGCAATTGAACATGTGCTCTTATTTCAGTGCTATAACTGAGATAGTAAATCAAATTCTTACGTATGTGAGCAAGAATAGAGCAGTCAGTATGATCCTGATATTATCTCTGCATGTGAAATAAGTAAGACAAATGTGTCAATGTCTGCCTTTAATTGATGTTAAAAAAACTGGGAAGTATGCAGAAAATCATTAAGAACTACTTGATCGAAGTTCCAAAGTCAAAGTTCTTTTCATTAGAGGCCTGAGCACTGTAATCTGTATTTTTTTTCCAGATAAATCTCAAAAAGCGTTGAAATGTACCTCATAGCAGATGACTGTTTAAAGGTAACAGAAAAGAACAGGAAAAAACCCAAACATTAGAAATTTAGATTAGAAATAAACCGCACATGTTTAGCAATGAGTTACTAACCTCTGGAATGCTTGCCTAGTGATGTGATAGATTACTAATTACTTCTAATTTTGAAACCAAGTTAGGTCCATCTTTGATTGAAATCCTTGAATTTTTCACATCTTCCTGCACGTGAAAATCATTGGTTTATTATTAATATATATAAATGATCTTTCCATCAAATCAGATTGTGAACCACTCATGAAGAGCAACAGCACGTTACTACTCATACATGCATCTCCTCTGCTTTTAAAAATAATATATCTAATTCTAAACAGAATTGTGCTAAATTGTTTGCCAAATCCCAGTACGGGATAATGTCTTCTTAGAAGAAGCGAAATTTAAAATGCAAAAAGTAGTTTTGTCACATGGGAAAATGGTATCTGCTTTTAAACTGGCAAGTATGGTCCTGTGTGGTTGTGAATGCTGAAGAGGATTCCCTCTCTATATAATGCAGTCATTAGCATTACTATTTCAGCTTGCCTTCAGCAGATTTTTCAATTCAGTTATAAAATCAGTCATAAGTTAAAATGTCAGTGCTGTAGCTGAGCTTTACCTTGTGGAGTATGTTCCTGACTGCTTCCATTCTGCTTTGGCCTCTCACCTTTAACTGACAATCTCTTTTTCACTTTGCCATTTCACTATTCTGCTAAGGAGCCTTTCTTCTTACCTGAGATGGTTATTGTACATCTTTTTGCTTTATTGATACTCCATTTACAGCAAAGCTCAGCTAAAAATAAGTCTTGTCTTCTCTTCCAATGTCCAGTCATTTTCTTATTTGCTTACTCTGATTTTTGTAATGTGCAAAGAGATATGTGCCAGTGGCTTAGTATGCCTCTTGTAAATCATTGACAAACTCCAGTCAGAAGAGTGGGGACACTTTATGATCATGAAGCTAAGCTTGTTACTACTTGGTGGGTTTTTCTGTATTCTTTGAGAAACCGAGGCTTCTTTTTGAGATCTGTCCTTGTGAATCCAATTTCAGGATTAAGTTTGTTATGTTGTATTTGGATGTTCCTGGAAAGTACTTCAAGACACATTTTAGAATCAACTGACAAAATACATATATGTTATTTTTACACATTATGCAGCATTAGATACCAAATGTGGCAGAGCCATTCCTAACAGACTTGAATTCAAGAGGCATCTGCTTTTTGCTCTTTTGGCATGAACATTACATTTAGATACAAACCAAAAGATACAATAAGGAGCTGGTGTTAGGTTCCAAATAAAGTTTAAGTAATGAGTTCTGATTAAATCTTGGGAGTTTTGCTTCACATGTATATTTGATGTCACCAAAATCTCATTAACTGTTCTCAGGCTTCGGTGTCTCAGTCTTGAGACGATACATAAAATGGCTTATTGGTATGTTGTATAATCTGACTGAGGAGAAAGGGACTCAGGTAGAAAGAGACCAACTGCCTTCTGCTCAAGATTAAGAAAGGCCAGAGTTCAAAATATGAGTCTTCAAATTCCTTGCAATAGAATATTTCACGTTTTGTGAATATGATTCTGACAATTTCAAACCTCACATTTGGAGGTATTAAGGTATTACTGCATCATCCACAACTTCTGTGGAAAGAGTGGCCTTCAGCTCACACCCCCATCAGATTACCTGGTGGGAGATCCACTTTGACTAACCCCAGGCTATGCCATTTCTTTATGAGGTCCTGATCTGTTTTACCTTCCAGCCTCACATATGTGAGGAAGGTAATGTGATCATCTAAATCTGCTGTGTTGCCTGGCAAAGAGTTCAAACAGGCAGAACAACCTGCACAGATGCATCTAGACAGACAAATACTGAGTTTGATTTGAGCAGAAATATACTTTGGCACTTAAATGCAGCAGAGATCTAGGACCACAGGAGAAGAAATTGAACATGTTGCAGCTGATCTGGAAAACTTAAAATACCTGTTTTTTACTTAAGCTTCTCAATGTTTCTCAAACATATTTCAATCTCAGCATCTATCTATAGATAGATGGCATCTATCTCAGAAATTTTTCATCCAGGTATGTCAGTCTTCATCTCACCATGAGCTTAACAATGAATCCCAGTGTGGCTTGGTGGAAGGTGACCTATCTTCTTTGCAATTATCTTTGTTATGCACAAGCAGGAGCATTGTTGAATCAGAACCTGTTTGTGCAAGCTTATTATTTTTCCCCCTTTGGAAGAGTGTTATTAGCTATACTGCTAGTGTACATGGCCTGCTGACACAGGAAATGTCACTTTTCATACACAGGACCCAAAACAATGCTCATGGACATCAATAAGGTGCTTATTTCAGTGGACTTTGGATTAGGTCCAGTTTTCCCTAAGACTGTATTCTTTCCAGCTTCATTTGATAAACATCTCTATGAAAGAAAGAGAAATTTTGCAATACTACTGTTCTTGTTAAAAGAAGTTCTTCACACTTCATCCTGCTTTCCATAATTTCTGCTATTAAATTCTATTTTGTTTTCTTCTTACTCTTTGGAGTTCAGCGGGTGTGAATGGCAAGGAATTTGGGACTCATGACTTGCTTGATAACAATTGCGAATCCTTTTAGGTGAAATGGAGCAGTGGTGCCAGCCATTGTAACACAACGGATCAGCCTCTGTTATCTGACCATTTGGCCAGCAATTTCTAGGTTTGAAAGTAAACACACATTTATAAGCATGGAGAATGAAATTTCTGAATGAAATTATTCCACAGATCATACTGACATTCTCTTCTTCCTGTAAAGGAAGAGTGTTTACCTTTTATTCTTTGTGTGTTCTTATGTGTTCTACCACCAAGAAAAAGGTTTTAAGAACAGATCTGTAGAAGGCTCCAAAACACCTTCCAGGTTCTTCACAGCTAGTAGCGTTTCACTTTGTCTTCCATGCAGGACTTACTTGATTTTTGTCCAAATTCTTTTGCACTGCTCTCTGTAAAAGCATTTGAACTGTTGCTTCCCTAGACCCTTGTTCTACCACATCTCCTCAAGGCAGTTAGTGTTTGTTTCTCCTGTTCCTGTTTTTTATTTGTTTTTGAAGATTAACCAAGTGAATGCAATACAATCTGATGAAAACAGTTCTCTAGTTCTCCCTTTTCCACTTGTTTTTTCCATTGGAAGGTGATGATGGTAGGTTCTCTTTTTCATTTCATTTCACGTCATTAATTAAATAACCTAATATATTTCCCTATTTTTTCAAATGAAATGTTGGCAAGTTTAAACATTTCTGGCTCTACTGCATGTATAAGAGGCTGTAGAAATGGACAACGCTTTTGCTAATTCAACCCATAGGGTGGTTGTATATGACCCAGTTTTATTCCCATTGAAATCCATTAGAATTTTGCTGTTGACTTTCCTGTCTTTAAGATCAGTCATACAGACAGGTGTTTTTTCAATAAACACTTAAGGATGAGGAAGTGGTACTGCATTGAAGCACATTATATAGCCAATGGTGCTGTGGCCATAGGTTACCGTGACTGCAGCTTAGGCCCTGAGAAGTCCTTACGGGCTGGAAGGTGGCTCCCAGGGCAGTCCTCTGCAGAACAGTTTTATGGACTGGTAAGTAGATTTGAAATTTAAAGGTATTGAGGGGAGGACTCACATATGGAAATTATTCCATAAATCGACTCTAAGAATCCAGTCACAGACCACAGAGTTACTGACTTAGCAATTTTATCTAAACCATTGATTCTTGAGAGCTTTAAGGATAATTTCTTTAAATCAAGGTTACCTTAATTATGGAAACTTGATTAATTGCTGCAGTGCTCTGGCTTTCTTGAAACATATTAATCCTAATAGAGGCACCTAAGTACCAAAGCCTTGACAAATACCAAGTGTTCTGTATATGGCATATAATTTATGTTATCAGCAATGTAACTCTTATGTTCAAAGATGCATTGTTTCCACCAAGTGTTACAGCACCATTTTGTGTAATTGTTCCTGACTGGTCTAGCAATGTATATGACAAATGAAATGTAATACAATCAAATACTCAGGAATATGTTGTGCATTGCTTGCAGAAATGCAGCACATAAATACAAAATGAGCAAGAAAGAACTGAAGTTGACTTTGATTGGAACTTAGGGGAATAGAGTAGCTCTGCTCCCCGTGTTGTTTAAACAATGTGGAAAAGCAATTTATAACTCAATAAAGTGCTGGGTGTTCTTATCTGAAATTGCAAAATAGAGCTGCCGCAATCTGAAGTTCAGATGAAATCGTACAGTTTTCTTTGTCTCCTACTCCTTTCATTTAATCTCTTCTCACAAGGGACTAGGTGGCTCAGGGACTTAGCAATGAGATCTGGCACTTTTCCTTTTTTTTTGTTGACACATTGAAAGCATTCTTAAACTGTGCTTTAGTACTGGAATGACACTCAAAAGAAGAAACAGTTAAGCCAGCGAATGCTTTATAAATATTCAATATTAATATTTTCCTTCTCTCTCTTAAATTTGCCACCAGTGGTAAACTGGCAGGTTAATATTCCCCTCTGCAAGTCTGTCACACTGTTCCTGTCATACATGACATCACATTTCAGCAAAATGTATGCCTTCAGCATTAGATTCAGAAATTTCTATTATAACTGCCAGCTTAAACAAACAAATTTCACAGTTTTTCATTGACAAGTGTTTCTTAGCTTGTTAACTTTTTGACTGTTCAACTGAACATAATGGGCATCGCTTAGGTTTCATAGTTGCTCACCATTTTACTTGTTTGAAAGACGAAACGGCTTGGGTTTTCAGCAGTAGCTGAGCAGCAAACAGCATAGTTTCAGAAGAGTAGGTACATGACTAATAATATATACATACCCCCACTTACACCCTCACACGCAAATAGCTTTATAGGGTAAATTTACGAAAGTGCGTAGGTTTACAGATGAAAAACAGGAGGCTAATGGACTTCAGATGCTTAGGCACATTTATCAGCCTCACTAAGCACCCACTTGAATCTTATAGCATCTAAATACCATTCAAAATACAGCCCTGAGCAATACTGTGCTCCTTTGATCCCCAGAATAAGCAGAAAGAGCCTGAAGGCAGTTCTATATCATGTGGGTTATTTAAGATCCTAGTAATTTGTAGCCAGTCATGACTGTTCCTCCTTTACACACACCCGGAGAGCTCAGGTGGGTTTTGGCGAGGGAGCTGTCCTGTGCTGCCTTTGTGCTGTGGACAGCCTTGCTGCAATGGAGAGCTCTGCAGAGTGCCAGCTCAAGTGTCCTTAGGGTTGCTTGAAGCTGCTCCTCCTACAACAGAGATTAAATTCAAGACAAAATTCTGGTCAGAGATGCTGAACACTCAAAAAGGAGTAAGTAAAGGCACAGTGTGTGGTTATGCAATCTTTATATGCAGAAAAACATACTGGTTTTAAAAGGCATTACAGTTCTATGAAGATGTAGGCTAAGGCTTGGTATTGCCAGTATCTAGAATTCACACTATAGAAATATGATATGATATGATATTATATTATATTATTTTTTGTATTATCTACTGAACAGCAACACTGCGATGCTTG
This sequence comes from Aptenodytes forsteri, assembly GCF_000699145.1. Classification (NCBI taxonomy): domain Eukaryota; kingdom Metazoa; phylum Chordata; class Aves; order Sphenisciformes; family Spheniscidae; genus Aptenodytes; species Aptenodytes forsteri. The sequence goes on along the minus strand of NW_008794597.1, from coordinate 1,927,330 downwards.
CAGATTACATGTAAGAAAAGCTCTCTCTTCAGTTTTTATATGACTTCAGGGAATGGGTACATTAATAAAGCTAAACTGCAGTTAACACTATGAAGTGTGTTTTCATCTAGTTAGGCATTTTTTTAAATAATTGGGAGCAGGAAAAGAGTCCTGAAGTCAATGTCCTGGATCATCTGAGAAGTAAGAAATAATGAGTGAATTGGAAAATAGAGGTTGTTAGGCCTTATTTGGAGTTTACTTTGCTTCCTCATTGTTATCCATGTTTTTGTGTGACCCTGGCAATCAGATAGAGATCCTCTGAAGAAAAGGGCATATGTTTGTCTCTTTGCTAAGAACAAAGTACCATACGGTCTCCTATCATGGGATTATAAGGCTCGGCTTAGATTTTATGATTTATTTGGTATGTAAGTGCCCTGCTTAGAAATCAGCAAAGTGTATACATTTAATTTAAGCAAATATATAAATTTTTATTTTACTATATGTAAAAAAATATTTACATGGGATCTGCAGAAATGCAACTTATAGGTAACAAGTATTTTTAAGATAACACAGAATTTAATAAAAAATAGAAGGCAGTCATTTAACCAAAGTTAAAAATGTTTCCAAATTTACAGTAGATATTAGAAATTATTCTTTTTACTAAATTTTCGATACAGAGTCTTAGACTTACTTAAATAATGTTTAATCCTCTTGAAATTTGGGGCTTAAATATTCTGTATATGAGCCATGATCCCAGACTGAAGTTAAATCTGTGACTTATACTTTATTTAGACATCCCAACTGTAGTAAGATTGCATATAATTATCTTAATGATGGAGTACATTGCAGATTTTGAATTCCTTATATTTAGTCAGGAATTACATTGCAGATGGTAAACAACTGAACATTTCAGCTCTTTAAAGATGATAATGTATGTTCTTTCACTATACACAAATATGTAGGCATGAACGACAGACTCCTACTATCAAATAATCTTCAAAAGAGCCTATGTATTATGCCATCTAGGAGGGGGTTTTTTGGTGATGATAGTAATTCTTGCTACGTAAAAATCTGTGAACATTGTAAGACAAAGAAAAATAATAATTCCTTCTGTGTGTTTTGGGATAATGTTGCAAGTGCTATGTTGGCCTGTACTGTTAGATATCTGCATGTGAGGAATGATTTCTTCAAACAGACATTTCAGCAATTACTGTTCCATACACAGCTTAGCTGGGACTTTTCATCCCTTATATATTTTGATTTTGTTTTTCTCCTTCATTTAGGTTTTCACACGCTGGTCATCTCCACGGACTCTTTCTTCTGAGTCTCTTTGACTGCCCCCAGGCTGCCTGCCATCTGTGGATGCAACTCTATGTGCCACCCCTTCAGTTAAAGGGGTTGTGTTTGTAATACAAACATACCCATCTACAATCCAATATACCTGTGGTTGAAAACTGTATATTACAATTCTCATTGTCAGTGTGCTACAGAGGTCATGTGTACATGAAGCAGTTAGGGTGCAGAATGGTGGAGTGTGAGTTTACAGCACAGAAGCTGCTCCAAAGTAACCCCTGGGATGACTATTCATCCTACTCAAAGCAAGATAGCTCATCCCATTTTCACTCAGCGTTCCCTACCACAGAAGCAGTCTCATTCACATGGTAGGCTACTCTGCAGTCTATTCCGTGCTTAGGCAAGCCTGAGCATATGATTTTTAGCGAAAGTCCTGAAGACAACTGAGTGCTGAGGGACTGATCCTTCAGGACATAAGTGCTCACAAGCCAAGGGGAGGAAACAACTTGGGAGTCCTGAACAACAGTCCTTTTAAATACTCTGAAATATTTTATTTATGAAGAATAGTAGTCATGCATGACAGTTTAAACATTTACCAATCTGCTTACTTCAAATGCTGGGACATTTGAACAAATTGCCATGCCACACATTCCCCAATGAACCATAAAGTTATAGAAGGAAAAATGGAAACTCCAAGTAGAAAAATATACTCAGGACCTTAGATTTCCTAAAGCTTAGTGTAAGTCTTTTGGCCTTTCAGAAGTTGAAAATGGCCACAGAAAGGATAAATAATTTAAATGGATAATCTAAGTAAAACATACATGGTGATATTTTTTTTAATAGTACCACCAAGATTAAACATCTGTACTGCTGGCATTACGTGACACAAGTTATAATCTAATCACTTGAATAGAACAAATAAGTCCCCTTTTAGTGTACATGCTTGGTCTTGCTTTCCTGTAAGCTGTTAGAATTACTCACAATTGTTTTAAACAAATAAAAACTTTGACAAGGCCAGTGTTCTCCTTCAGGTTCTCTTTATAGGTACCAGCTTTTATAGTTTGTACTTCCAGATTTGTTTTTTAAAGTCCATTATATTGCTCTTTACCTAGCCCCACAACTTACTGGATTTTTTTTTTTATTTGTTTACATATTTATTTGCTGACATGACAACTTTCTGTTCTTTCTACATGCCTTTGTCATAATTACCCTTTTAAAGACACGTGTCTATGCATGTATATGTAACACACAATATTTCCTTAAATGAAGATATATTCACAAAGATGGAGATAGAGTTTTACTTAAGTACCTAAGCTCTAAAGGACAGATAATCTTGTATTAATATGAAATTGGCCACAAACTTTAGGCTGTTAATGCCTCTGAACCATGAATTATATCCTATTGCATTGTTATAAATGTGTGCTGACTTATTTATTAGTACTGGAGCAACAACTATTGATGTTCCTATGAAAGACTTCCATCTTAAACTTCTTGTTAAAAAGCCTTGGCAGTCTACACATACTTTTGAGGATAACTTTTTTGAAATGTTGTTTATTTTTCATCTCTAATGAATTTAGAATTGCATGCAATTACTGTCAGTAGGAATCACTTCAGATTTCTCATCTACACACAGATAAAAAAGACATTCCTAGGCTTCATATATAAGTACCATCAGCTTCATAAATCTGTCCATGTCCTCCATGCCATTAAAAGTTAGAGTAATCTGTTTTAACATTTAGCTCCATCTTTGTCTCTCTTGTCTTCTAGATAAGACAACTACCTTTGTAGAATCTGGTATTGTAACCCCTGTCCATAAAATAAAGCCTTTGGGATTTCCCTGGAAAATTGATGGCCATGACTGGCCACAGAGCACTGAGGATTAAAAATAAGTAATATTGCATATGAAGTGAAAGAAATGTATTCTAGCTTTTGGGTATTCATATACAACAGTAGAAAATAAAAACACAGCTGATTGATTGTTTACACACAGCCCCTCCTCCGATTGAAACCATGTGATCAAACCTGAGGAGACCTGAACACTCATCTGAAAGGACTGACAAACATCCTTCTCCCCTTATCTTTGTTTCACTCGTTCACATCTATGCCCCAGTATTCAAACCAAGCTAGGAGAGGCAGTCCACAGTCTCTGCTAGATCAGCTGAGATGGTAGCACAAAGAAACAGAAATCCCTCCAACTGAACATGCTTGGTGAATCATGTGTGGAGCAAAATAGGATTCACCAAGCACGAAAAGCAAATTCCTCATCCAGTTCTCTGGGTGGATTCTCTGCAGGACTGCTTAAGCAACTCTCTTACTGGTGTATAACATCAGTGATAGTCAACGTCTTTTAAGATCAACAGCATTGAAAGCAGAAGGTGTATTTAATAATATCAGCATGGAATCTAGCTAAATTTAAGTGTTAGCAGGAGGTCACCACACGTGTGTGAGGTCCAAATTCGTACTGAAATAAACAAGGGTCTTTCAGGAAGTTTAATTTTGAAATGGCAACTTAACCAAAACCATATTAACCTTACCCCATAAAAAAGAAAGTCGAACTTGCCTCCAAATCAAGAATTGGCCATATGTCCAATATATGATCCCGTGGAGCAAAGACTTAATGCTTGCCTGTAACAAAGCCATTCTGAACCTAGTGCATCCACATCCATTAGCACAGGCAGGGAAAAGCAGGAGTTCCCAGTGCCTGAGTGACTCGTGGTGGCTTAACTAAAGAAGACATCAGTTTCAGCCCACTCAGTACTCTCTACACAGTATTTATACTTTACTGAAATGTGAAAATATTTCTCCTATATTACCTGGGACAAAGAGAATGAAATTTAGCACTCAAAGGGAAGATAGCTGAGACCTATCAATGTAATACAAGTCTGTTCATGAAAATTTTTCTTAGTGCTGTAGCACTGACAAATAATCTATTTGCCTACTATATTAGAAGTTAACAAACTCATCAGGTTTGAAAACATTTCTGTACCTAATGAACTGGTTTTACACTGAACCATCAGTAATCAATAGTCCAGCATCTTCTTTCTGACTTCTTTTCATAGGTATTTATCTGTAAACCAAGCTGTGTGATGAAAAAGTATGTTGGGACTGAGGAGGGAAGAGGGGAAGTTGGTGACAGTATTGCCCAGTAAAGTATTGTATTGTAAAGTAATACACTGAGAAATGTTATTATTCATCATATGTTAAAGCATGGACTGGTGGATCAAGCCTTGCCTTTCAACTAAATTTGGTGCCATCCTAAAAACAGCCTATGAATTTGCTATATTCAGTGTGGGGGACTAATATTATTCTCCCTACTTCCAGAATTTAATAGTGTGTGTCTGTTGGGATTACAGCCACCAAATGCTGATTTGAGCTTTTTCAGGTAACAGAACTTTCAAACCATTTTTATGTACAAGATAGACTTGTCACCATCAATAAAGATCTTTGTCACATGTCCCATTGACTCTCTTCCGTCTCTGCTTTTTTTAATACTGTCAGATCCTGAGGAACTTGCAATTTAAAAAGTAACATGTAAAAAGTAAAGTAATACGCTCATTCCCTGAGTTCCTGCTGCTACACTGTCAGATAAAAATAAAGCACAGTAAGATGAAAATGATCGTTTCAACAATCTTATGACTGTTAAGAGAAAAAAAAAAAAATCTCTGATTCCCTTGCCTTAAATGGATTCTCTTCTGTTTACCAGAAAGGATAAAGACTCAAAGCTTTAGAATCAGATGCTGCTGTTCACTCTTAGTCAGCACCTTCCAAAAGACAGCTTCCTATTCTTAACCTGGATTTCAGAGACATCTTACTTGATCTCTGCATACCAGGAACAGCCAGGTGCTTCAGCTGGTGAAACCTGGTTGTCAGTCATTTGTCTACAGACATGTGAATAGTTTTAATGATAGTTCAATTTTTCTGGGTAAGGATGTAAGAATAATTATTGTGTGGCTGTGCCTCGGTGCTAACGTTGATAGTTGCACTTAAGTGCTGTCTGAGTGATGAGAGCTGAAGCATCTCAGAAGGCGTCATGGGTTATTCTGCCGATAGAAATCCTTAGATTATGGCAAACCAGTAAAAACTGGATGCAATATCTAGCCTAACATCTGGAATAAAAGAGAACATTTTGCTTATTTAATCCACTAAATTGTGTCAGATTAAAAGCCATTCTGAGGAAAAATATCTAGTTTTGGTCTGGAGACGTCAACAGATATAAAGCAATGCTTCCCTTCAAATCTTTTTTCAGTAGTTCATTGTCTTCATTCTTAAAAGCTCTGAAAAATCAGGACTGTTTATATTTTCATTGAGCTTTCAGAGGATCTCTGCAGGTTGGGATTTCCCTTACAATTGGGTAGACTAATTTTCCTGCTTGAACAAAGCCCACAGGAAAATCCTCAGAGAATGACAGTTCCAGCTTACTAAACACCAGACAGGTCACACTGTGTTAGTATAGCAGGCTCCTTGTGACATTTGGGACTGTTTTGTCGTAGGTCTGGAAGGGCACATCCCATTCTGCCCAACTACACTAATATTTCCTTATCCCTTTATTGTCATAGAGCAGATGACCTCTGTAGTTAAAACATGGGAGACTCCTAATTCAGTGTAAGAAAATGTTCTCTCAGTAAGACTTTTTTTTTACATTTACACTGTAAATATGGTAATTTAATAGGTGTTTTGTTTTGGCTTACTTTTTCTCTAAGACAAACATTGAATGACTTTGGTTCTATATTTTTTTTTTTCAGTTTATTCCTCACAAACACCTGTGATCTTCAAAAAATATTGAGGTTATAAATACAAGTGGTGTTTCTTCCTGAAAGCCAGAATCACTGTCCACCAACCATATGAACAGAGGAAGAACATCCTCAGAGTGGTAAGGAGATTTTGGCTGAGGCAGAGTTTGACCCCATTTGCTCTTGCAATTCTATCAAAGCAGAGATGGGATTGTGACAATTACTTGTTTGCTTGCAAACTTCAGGCACTCAAAGGGAAATTTTGTTTAAGAACTGTCTCCCACTGTAAATAACTTACTAGGACTGCATGAGTTCAAGATAATTACAACCATTTGGATTTATAGAGCAAATTCAGTTTATTCCATTTCCTGAGATAGGTGGTAGCTTTATGAAGTAAAAATTGACAGTTTTACACTAGATACTTTAAAAGCTAATTAAGCATACTACTTCATTATTTCATCTTGAAAATGATACCATGCAGATGTGAAGCTTAAGAGAAGTGTGGTGTAAGTAGCTGTGATCACTGTCAAACTATTGACCATCTGCCTGTCAGAGTGAAAGTACAAGTTGATAAAGTGAATGTGTGATAGTTACCTTTCACAGACATACCCAGCTTAGAAACTATTTTTTTCCTAAAGAACAAGTGCTTGTAGTACCAAAAATTCCCAGAAAATAGAGATCCTAGTTTCTAGGCATTTTTTATTCGTTTAACTAATAACAGTTTGTTTATTGAGGATAATCTTCATTTGGGAAATGAGAACTCCAATTGGTAGAAAATTGGTTACACCAAAATATTTTTCTTTGTATTCAAATGAAACATGATCATTTGGAATCACATCTCGGAGGTTTAATCTTCTCCTCAGATAGTATTCATTATGTCCACGAAGCAGTTAAGGCTGTATGTACATAGTATACTGGACAAAGAAACAAGCTTTCTCTGCCCTCAATTTACGATTAGAAGATGGGATCCAGCTTTGATTTGTGTAATATGACAGCCCTTTCTAAGACATCCTTTTTCTCATCAGGATTTATTGTCTGTAGTTTAATAACACAGTTGCAGGATCACTTGCCTTATGGTTGGCATGTGGTTGTTCATGTGAGTACACGAACACCGATGTTAAAGTAACAAAGGATTTCAAATTTTAGTCTGAGCTCAGCAACGAGTTTTTGTGATCAGATTTTGGGAGGAAAGTGGTGCACATCCCAGCATTTTAGGGCATAAAATGCATGAGTTCGTATCTGTCCATATATGTGCTGTGTGTACGTATTTTGCACATTAAGTCAACCCACATGGTTAGTGAATGTTGACTGATTGAAACACAAAAGGAAAACTTGTTTTCCACCATGCTCTCTCCCACCATTACTCTCTAATGCTGGACCCTTCCTGGATATCATAGAAAAACAAATCTGAAACAACTAATCACAAACCCATCCCCCAAACGACAGTACAGCAATTAAAAAAAAAAACAAACAACCCAAGCCTGTCTGTTATCCTTGCCAGCACAGAGTAGGACACACTGACACATACTTTCCTGACCTTGAGATCTAATTAGATGAGTTCTTTACACCTAGGAATGAAGTCTCACACTCTGAAAATAGTCTGAATAGTTTCAAGGACAGAAATCCCTTTGGTCTCAAAAAAAAAAACCCCAAACCCACCCCATTGTTCTGCTCTGTACACTTCTCCAAATATTAAAACTACAGGCTGATTCAAGGTCTTTATCCTGGTATTTAAAATCTCCATGGAGATTTTTCCTGGGAGGAATTTTCTGCTTTAAAATTGAAACTGTCAGCCACGAGGAAAGCTCATGCAGGTGAGAAGCAAATACCTCAGAGAGGTAAAAAATTACTATGAAATTCAGTGCAGTGGGAGATGAGACTGGCCATGTGCCTTTTCACTCTGAAAACAGTATGTGAAGCTATCATTTTCTGACTCAACATCATTTTTTCACACAACACATCCACTCACACAAACAAGCCAAAGTATACAAACCAACCAAGCTATTTCCTGTGGCCAATCAAGGAAGTATAAAGTGAGCGAAAAAAAGGAATGTTATGAGTCTTATTTCTGGGTTTGGATATGTGCAATATTTTCAGATATTAGAGACATAAGCACATAAAAAATATAAAGATTGTTTTTCACTTCTTGAGGGTCTATAGGCTTTTGAGTCATTAGTGCTATACTGTTTGTTACATACACTATGAGTTTTGTGCATAGATGCCAAATTAAATGATGTCGATTTTATCTCAGCCTTGTTCCATGAAGCTAGTGTAAGGACTTACATCACAATTTGCATCTTTAATGTATTAAATACCAAAATATATGTATGAGGTATGAAACGTCTTTACGCCCATATTAGAAACTGGATGCTGTAGCACAGAGAGGTATTTTTGTTTATGGTTAGGGTCGCAGTGATGCAGTGATGGCTAATGAGATGTTTAGAAATGTCTGGACTCCTATCATCACATCCAAGCTTGGTCTCCATGATTTGCTCCAGGTCCCATTGGCAGTGAAAGGAATGGATCCAATTTCTTGAATGACTTGTCCTGGCAATCTGGCTGGTGGTTCATCTGTTTTCTCTCAGGCATGAGAAAAGGCAATAGCCACAGACAGCAAAGGACAGCAAACTGACAAGTTCTGATTATACAGTTCAGCCTGTAGCAACAGCATTTGTTCTGGTTTTGGTTTTGGGGGAGGAAGTTGGTAAGAAAATACTGTATCATAAAAGAAACTAAGGTTTGTCCACTGTTGTTTTCACATGACAATTGGTACACTTGTGTTCTCCTTTCTTGCTGTGTCATGCATAGCTATTTTTACATGACACAAACTGACATGAAACTGTGACACTACCCCCCGAACTGTGACACCTTGTCAGCTGGAAGCTGTTATCTGGGGAGAAGAACATGGAGTTCTTGTAGTACAGGGTATTTGCAATGACACCTCCATGAGGAGGGGCAGCCTAAATTTCTCCATGCCAGCTAGTGCCATGAACATGGAGAAGGTACGTGAAAGTAATTTTTTTTTTTTTTTTTTTTTAAATGGGTGATGTTGTATCTGCTTTGCAACTCCTAGCTGGGCTTCCGTGAAAAGATCAAGGAAGACAGAAAGTTTGTGCTCTGTCTCTGACACAGATGCACAAAGAAGGACAAGGACTATTGCTACAGAAACAAATTCCCCAGGCACTGACACTTTTACTGTCTAGAGATGGTAAAATTTTTCTCCCCTTACACCATCAGAGCAGAGGCTTGCTCAAGTTGCTAACTGATCTTGTTCTGGAAAAACTGATCAGTCCCCTTACTCTAGTGATTTTCTTCTGGGACTCTTTAATTCTCTAAGGACAGCTTCTACTGCGGTAGAGAGTGTGTAGTGACTCTGCTACATCCTCAAATCTTCCCTACATAGCTTAACCTTACACAACACTGGGACCTTATTAAGGCCCTCCCCTATAATCAACCAGATTTTGTGTTCAGTGGAAGAGCAAAGGCAATGCATGTGTGCATACAGCTACAGACCTATTGCTGCTTTCATTATTGAACCTGGAGATTTTGCCGGTTGACTGTATATCTATCAAAAATACATTTCATATTCATTATGCGGTACAGCAAGAAATGGATACTGGATTGGGAGAGGAAAAAAAAGCGCAGAAGTGCTAACAGCACCCTCCAGCAAAAGCATTTCAAATGTTTAAGCCACTGTATTCCAGGAGGTGAGATTTCAGTGTCTATTATTGCTCAAAATGACTAAATATAGAAGCAAATGAAAAATCTTCCACAGAGGGATGCTAACACGAAGGGCATCATTTTCCCCTCACAGCTATATGACCCTGCCTGAATGGGGGTTAAAGGAATGTAAGTAAAAGCAGCATATGACTGATAATTCTTCAGTTTCCTCTGAGGTACAAAAGGCAAACCTGAAAGGTGTGAAGTTGGCCTGAGTGTGAAAACAAAATCATAATGAAATGTGAATAAAATGAAAATAAACAGAACATTCCCTAACCAGGGTTTACAGTGTCATCTCCAGCCCAAGACACAGCCTGAACCATGGTCTCTGCAGGTACCTCTGCTTTAGCATCACCGACTGCTGCTGCTGCTGCTGCTACCCACAGAGCCTCTTAACAAGTAGAAGCTGTTAGCTGAACTAATGAGCCTGGGAAGGTGCAATGAAATCCATAGTTCACTAAAGCTTCTGCTGTAATTCTGGGTCTTTTCTGTTCTTTGTGGTGAGAGACGCAGCAAGCCCTGCCTTGAAAACACAAGCACTTGCTGAATTCATTCCTGTTTTGGAAACCATTGGAAGATTTTCATAGCTTCAAATGAAGATTTTTCCTGAAACTACAGAGAAGGGTGTTTTATTTGTTCTTTTCACACAGTTCTTAAAATCTAGACAGCCCTGACATCTAGGGAAATTGAGCACCTCTGCACACACACCGCTCCCCACATATTTCCTAAACAATTGATACTGATAATTAATACAGGCTTTATCCTAGAGCTGCTTGGTCCAGTTGAAGTTCCAATATAACTTATGCAATTGAAGCTATAAAAATGATATATAAATATGGATAAAAACAGCATATTGCCAACTTTGCCGTGTAGTGGATTAGGCAGGTAACTAGACCATCCTTGGCCATGCAACTGGGATGTTCTGCATACATTTCATTTACATAGAAATGCTTACCCATTTTCACTGTTCCATGCTTTGTCTTCCTATACTAATATTACTATTTTAGCTGTTTTTTAATTTAAAAAAAGCTTCATTTAATATGTTCTTAAAATTTTCACATTAAACAAAGAGGAGCTAATGACATCTTGTTGTCAGATATATTTTTTCACATACCTGCAAGGCTAGATGTTACTGTTTCAATGATACTAAGCTTGAAAGGCATTTTGCCATGAGAAGACACTAGAAGATACCCTGCAGACCCAAGATATTGCTAATCTCCATACCCTATAAGACTTACAATACCTGGACATACACCAAAGAAGAAAAATTTTGCCAGATCTACTTGTATTTTTTAATCTAAGCAAGATATTAGCATTATGTAGAAACTTATTGCAGGTATTTTATGACCTGTGTAGCAAACTTATGTTGTCATAATGAGTATCGGGTTATTTGATGTATTTGTTAAAGCATTAGATCCTGCTGCATGGGAATATGAAAGCCTTTCGATTTTTATTTCAAAACATCTAAGAATCTCCCCTTTTGACCACAAAAGAAAGTTTGGAAAATGTGTGCCATGCAGATTCAAAAATCAGAAAGAAAATAGAACAAAAATATAAATTTAAAAAGTCTAGAAAAAGAAAAGTTCAAGATTGTTTATAGTTCCTGACTTCAGATTTTTTATTGTTTAGAATTGTTGAGACAGTAGTGAATTTTACTATAAGCAAAACATAGTAACACAGAAATGAATGTTAATGGTGCTTGAAATACAGTTTCTTCCATGACCTGCATGTAATTCTGACATATACCAGTGTTTAAGTCAATATACAATACAACCTTTTTAATTTCTTTTACCACTAAAAATCACGATTTCTAGTGAAAAACCTATTCTGCTAATATTTCTCTAGAATTTCCACTAATTTTTGACACCAAAAATGCCCTTTGGAAATTGGAGGACAACTTAGCAGTTATTTTAAACACTTTATATTAGTTGACTTGCTAAATCAAGATAAATTATAGTCAGCCTTAGACATGTTTATGAGCTTGTCGAGATTGTGACGGATGCACTCAACCTCTTAACCAAACTCAGTAGTTTGTGAAAAACCTATTCTGCTAATATTTCTCTAGAATTTCCACTAATTTTTGACACCAAAAATGCCCTTTGGAAATTGGAGGACAACTTAGCAGTTATTTTAAACACTTTATATTAGTTGACTTGCTAAATCAAGATAAATTATAGTCAGCCTTAGACATGTTTATGAGCTTGTCGAGATTGTGACGGATGCACTCAACCTCTTAACCAAACTAGCAGTAGTTTGGTACAAGCTCCAAAGGAGGTAAAGGCCTGAGCCATGGCCGGGCCAAGAACCCCTCTGGTTCTGGTCTGTTCTCTGAGAACCCACAAAGGAACCGAGTGGCACGGAGAGCATCGATGCCTATGAGCTTGGATCGCCGATCATGTGATTGACATATGAATAGCGGGTGGCTTTCCCAAGACTCATTTATCAAGGAACAAAAAAGTTGTGGGTACAAGGAACCTCATGCATGCCTTTCCCATCGCATGTAATTTGACTACGAGCCAACCAGTTTATTCCATAAATATGACAGCCTAGGTGAGCCTTCTTTGATCTCTCCCTGCTAGGCAGTGTGGCTGCATGGCAGTGATCTCCTCTTGAGCTGGGACACCTCTCAAGGTTGCCCCTCGAGGCAGAGAGACCTTTCACCAACGGCAGATCTTTGGTAAGTGACTGATAGCATGCTGAATTAATACTAATGAAACATTACTAATCCATGTAGCTATCAAATATTAATTACTTATAAGCTTTGTATACATAATTCCATTAGACATAAACCATTGTCCAAGTCTGAGACTAAGATTGGACCTAGCCGCACCTAAGCTCCATCAGGATTTTAGAAAGCAAGGGGGTCCACTTTGAACCTTGTGACTCAACAGGAGGGTCTTCCTTACCGTTTTCATCTCTGGTCTCTGTGTGAATCATTCTAACTCGATTCTAACTCAATTTTCCTTTGTATGTTTCTTCCATGCAGTAATTAATAGAGTGAACCTTGCCATCAAACTTATTGAACCTTGGCCAACCCCCTGTTAAACTTTGTTAAATTCCATCGAATTCCTTGAACTCTGTCAAATTATTATTTTACTTCAATAAAATGTATTGCTGCTTCTCTCTTTTGAGTGAGGTGTGTTCTACTCTTTCATGACAGAGATCGCAACCTACAAACAGCTGAAACAACACAGGATATTCCCTTCCATATGCAATCTCCAGGAGCAGTTTTAAAGTCATGAGGAGACATCAGCTCTGAGTTCCCCTTGAGCATGAGAGCTTTAAATGGCAGAACGTTGACTGCTAATTACTGGAATGAAAATATGTGTTTTCTACATGTGTGATAAACTGCCCTTAAAACGTGAGAACCAGCAAATAGGATGTGGTTTTCAGCTACACATTTTCTAGGGACTCTGTATAGTTGTTCCAGGTTAGTTTTTGCATTCATTTTGCAAACTCTGTTTTAACACAAGACTTAACTGGAAGTCACAAGAGTTGTCATTTGAGTATTTCTCACATTTTCCTTTTTATCTGAGGTATCATCCATGAGACAGTGCTACTACATGCTATTCACACTTTGGTAACACAGTCCTCATGGCCACAATGTAGAGTTTGGCAGATGCAACCATTAAGCTTAGCTTTGTGATATGAAGGCAGGATTTAAGGCAGTGTGGAAATGAAGTGCACACACTTGTAGCATTTCAAGAATCATCCCTGCAGTGCACTGGTCCAGATTTTGTTGACTGGGCCAAGACTCAGATTTTCCAAGATGCTTTGCAGCTACCTGCCATTGACTGTGGATGAAGGTACATTCTTAAATTCCTCTGGCTGCCTGGAACGAGCTGCTGGGAAGAAGTGTAAACATAGATGTGATGGGAGTTGCTAACTGCTGCCTGCCTTTTTTTACCTAAATGCTCACTTTTGCAGGATTTTTCAAAGGGGGTAAAATGCTCCAGGTTCAACCACAGGAACTTGTGGGGTTGAAGCATGCCATGCTTTGCTAAATGCTATAGACTCCCTCTGCCAGTACTTAAATGACATGATCATAATGGCCTCTTGAAAACATTGTATAGTCTATATACAAAGATTGCACTTAAAATGTGTAATATATTCGAGATAAACATTGCACTTACTGGCATGAGTCTTCAATAAGCTCCTGTGACTTTCAGGTTCCTCCCCCCACCATAGGCCAGCCAGGTGGGGTCTCACTGAAGTTCAGCGTGAGGAAACAAACTGTTCTCTCTGTCAGTCCTGTCGTAGCCATTTATATAAATGACACATTTTGGCCTTTGACATATCTTTGAATATTTTATTATTTATAGTTAGTATTTTAAAGTCATCTTCTTCCCCTCCTCTCGCCACAAGAAAATGAATGCTGGTACATTTTGATCTCATTTACATGCCACATATCTAGAATGACTCTGCTAACCCTGTATCCACTGATTATTTTACAAAATACCAATTCCTGTATTCCAAACAACTTTCCAATGAACTTAATGGGACATTTCTCCCCATTGTAATTACAGCATTAACTTGAGTCATGATAATATGTGACATGCGGTCTCTATTTTTTGGGCCATGCATTGAACTTATTTCAGAGATCTGCCTGTAGAATAAACTGAGCAATATGTACAATGATCTCTTTCTGTTATGTGTGTAAATATTGGCTTAATCATCTTTTTTTTTTTTCTTCCCAGCGGCAGTTTGCAGCATGCAGATGGACACTGATCAGCGTGCATTTGGTAGTCATATTGAAGATAAAGGTGGAGTCATGCTTGGAGGGCTGTACAAAATCAGCAGTTGCACATATTGAATACTCTTCTGCTTAAGGTCGGCGTAACTCCATTTGCAGAGTTTTGCATATGATATATTGGACAACCTGCCTTCCAAAATATTCTGCTGTATGGCTGGGATATTCACAATTCAGTGTTATGGGCTTTATTCTCTCCGCAACAAAAAAAAAATCAGAAAATCTGTGGTAAGCATTTCTGTTAATACTGTAGTAAACTGATGGGTTAGCAGATGGTTAATACTGCATTTGGATGCCCTTTTCACTGCTTTTCTGTGAGTAGGTCCTACTGGCTGATGTAGCTGTTTGTGTTAAGTTCACTGCTACCAGCTGCAGGGCATTTGTTTCTTTTGTTCTTTTTTCCTTTTTTGTAAGCAGGTGATTTGGGGTGAGAACTGGAAAATAGTGAATTATTTATAGGGCTTTTATCACTATAATGCTCTAATTACCTGATCTCTTGGTCCTTCTTTTTCATTATTGCAGTGTGTCAAACTAAATTGAAAAAGAAAAAAAAAATACAATCTCTGATAGGTTTGAAGATCCAGATTAATACCCATGAAAGTATTCAGACCAGTGTACGCAAACTTTTCTTCCTTTGAGATGAGTTTTGAACATCAGTAGTGCAGGTAGTTAAGTGCTTGCCAGTGGAGGATGCCCTGCAATTGCAGTACTCATTCTGGACCTTTTCAGAAACAGATCTTGTCATCAAATCAGTATGTTTTAATATGGGTTTGGATTGATCCAAAGAAGCAGAAGAATTTCAGTATAGTGACATGACAGGATATGCATAGAGTTTATTTAGTCTGTGTACCAGGGAAACAAACTTTCATCTTAAAACAGGTGACTTTGTGATGTTGACACCAATGTAAAGTATAATATGAATTAAAGGAAAAATTCATATGTTTTGTTGTAATATCATATAATGTTGTCCGGCAAGGTACTGAGTGCCTTTAACTCCATTGTCTCCATCTGAGATATAAACTTGTATTTAATTGTCTTCAATGTAAAGTAAGAGCTGATGCTTCCAGAAAAATTTACATATTTTTGTCTATTCTGGATTACTGTTTTATTTATTCTGTAAACAGAAGAACTTAGTGAGTTATGCGGATCATCCAGGGTAGGTGTCAGTAAAACTGTTTCCCATGCCAGTGCTGGAATGAGCATTTAACATAGAGAAATGCTAGCAAAACCCCAGAAACTGTATTTTGCTTCTCCTGTAACTGTTTTCCCTACTAATGAATACTGCAAATAATTTATGTTTTGAAATATTTGATTTTATGGTGTTTGTTTTCAGGCTGGGTTGTAAAGCCACCGTATTAAGGTGAGAACCCCAAGCAGTGCTGGGAATGAGATGTGTGCAAATGGGTGGGAGAGGGAGCAGGCTGCCAGAACCTCATAAAAAAACATCAGTCAGGCTCCCATGTCTATGCCTGGCTTAGCTTCCACAAAGCATGGTGCTTGTTGTAGTGATGAGTTTTATGTCCCCATCCAGAGAAAGGAGGAAAAAAAAAAAAAAAAAAGAACTATATGGATATGCACACTGTGGTGGAAGGGATTATTCTGTGTGTCCTCTTTGTGTCAAAACTTTTTTGGTCTGTCACAGTATCATGTGTGGAGGAGATGAATTTTTAAATCACGTCCTGTTGTCTCAAAAACTGGGACATATGCTGTTGTCCTACTTCAATGTAATAACCTATTGCATCATTCAAGAAGTTTATTTTCCCATAATTGCTGATGATTTCTTCAAGGCCTAGTCTAAATCAAATAGATTTTGCTGAAGGGTTTGCCAAAATATACTAAAAATGATTGTTCAAGTTATTGTATAGGGCTTAAAGGGAAAAGCAAATCAACAATAAAATAGATATTATTTCAAAAATATTCTTTACTTTTGAGTTTTGTTAACAATTCTTGTTTGACAGAATCATAAAAGTAGTATTGACCACATTACTTAACCCCTCCAACAATTTTGAAAATATAAACATCATACCCTTCAGTAAAAATCTGATTTTAAGGAACTAATTTAAAAATAAGTACTTCATAAATATTTTTTAATATAACATTACCAAAAATTTTATACTTTAAATAATATTCATATTAGCAAAGTATTATTTTTCTTTTGAGCAAACACATTGTTTGTTTGTAGATAATTCATGACAAAGGCAAGGACCTCAAAGTTCAGAGTACTAATTCAGATTTGCCTTTTGACTGTGCTTTTGCCACTCTTATTTTTTTCTACTGAGAAGAAAATGTTTTTTCTTGCTGACTGATGGGCAATATATTTGTTTATTTATTTAAAATTTTATACTAAGATCCCAAGTTACTGTGCTTTGAGGTTGTTTTCCTATTTTTAAAATGAAACTGCCTGTCATTTTCACTCAAGAAAAGTGGCACTAAAAGAGGAATTTCAAAGCTATTAGGACATTAAGGAAATAATTGAGTCCAGAGCTCACTGATTTCCTGTCACTGACTCTAGTTTTGAGAGGCTTATATTACACAAACGAGCCATAACATTTCCAAAAAGTGTTTTTATTAATTCTACAGAGATACTACAGTTGTTTTATAGTCTTTCCTAAATTTCTGTGGTTTAGGTCATAAATTCAAAGTGTCAAAAGTAAAAATACAAGTTACACCAATTTTTCTTAAATCTTGGTCTAATGTGTTGTAAAAGAATGACCCTGCTCAGGGTCTTCTTTCTGCTCAGGGTCTCCTTTCCCTCTTCTCATCCCTTGCAGCTTCTCTTCAAAATGGCCTTCTTCTGCCAACCATTTTTGTGCAGCTGCCCATAGATGGGTGCTGGGCTGTCAAACAGACATTCCTGTAGTTGCACAGTAGACTGGCAAAAGACTGGTTATTACAGAAGCAAGGAGAATAGTTTAAAGCTACTTTGAAGTTTTCTTCCCGAAATCATTAGTTTCTATACTGGAAGGGGGAAGCAGGACTTTTTCTCCCCTGTGAAAATCATGAACGCTTCTTTTTCCCATGTTCATCATCACCAACAACAAATTTCAAAACCTTTGGGAAAAAAAGTGACTGAGCTATTTGAATTTTGGACAAGTTATATGATTGTGGTGGTCTGGAGAAGCTATTTTAAATTCTTTTCAAGACTGTGTGTTTTTTATACATGACCATTTTATATTTCCACCTCAGGTTAGTATTGAAAGGAACATTTGTTCCAGATTGCCTTTCTATCCAGCAGTTCTTCAGAACAGCAAATGTTGGAGCATAAAGACCTTCTGTACTCATTGAGCTTGGGGTCACATTAAAAATCATTACAATATAAGTGGGTTTTAGGATTTTCCCCTGTATCCTTTTCTTGAGAATGTCTTCTGTGAGAAAACCTGCTGCTAGCAGGTTGTGTGTATGTCCACAGAAAAAGCAAGTAGCATACCCAATAAACAGTAAACTCCATTTTGTCCATAAGTTTTGTCCTGCTTTCCTGCTTCATTAACCACATACCACACTGTGTGTAAGCATTAACCTGTGCCAGTGGCTGCTCTAATGCCTTTTAGCTGGCAGGGCTCTTCCCCCCAGAGTGCTGCTGTGCAGGCAGGAGGTACTTTTGGTTCTGACATGCATTTCAAGTTCTGCTGTGGCATGGTTGGTGCTGGCATATGCACTGCTGCCATCCCTGCTTAGTGCAAGACAGAAATAACTCAGGCAAGATTTTACCAAGGTAATCCTCGGTCGAGTTTTGGTGGGGATAGACCTCACTGTCCCCAGTGTTAGAGCTGCCCTGGACCTGTGAACCCAGACCTTCCTTAGACATGATGAGCCTATGCACACTGCTGGAGATGCAGAAGAAATAGATGGTGTACTGGAGTTACAACGGTCAGGGTCTCTGTCTAATAAGGTAATGGGCAAGAATGCGTGCGGAGGAAATGTGCAAGGAAGGCTAAAAGAAGCGCCAGTCTTATAACCTGCAAAAGCAAAGGGGAACTTAAAAGGAAGAGGTCAAATGGACTGGGGTCCAATGCAGCTGCATCGGGAGTGTCTAGCCAAAGGAGAGCTCTGGCAAGACTCTGAGAGTAAGATTAATATTGGCGTTTTTCTATGAATAGGAAAGGAATGTGTGCTTCTAATTGTTTCACATAATGCATTCAAAACATATGCTTGACAGCCATGGAGAACATTTGATGGAGTGTTTACAGAATAACAAGCAGAACAATTAGAATAAGAGATCATTGCATGTCCCTGGAACTGCTCCTATTTCTCCCATACCCCCTTTCCTTAGCTCTGCTGTTTTTTTCCCATTCTTAAAGTCTTTTTAGATTGTTGCTCTTCTGGCAGTTTGGGCTGATTTTAAATTTCTCATCAAACTATTTTATTCCCATTGACAATATATTTTGTATACCCCTCTCTCTGATCCACAGATAACAAAGCCTGGCAGCATTTCTGGGTTTGAGCTTGAGCTTAACCAAACCAAACCATTTCCCTCTTGACCACCCATCATTAAGCTGTCTTTGAATAACCACAAGGCAGAAGCCTCTAAAACAGCCAGTCTGACAGCAGCAATCCCACACTTCCTGGCTTCTCGCCTTTTTTACTTGACTTCTCTAACCTGTATTTTAGCAAGTGCAGAGCCAGAAGGTCAGATTGTCCCCAGGCCAGTGTGGAGGAGCTTGGAGTATACCTGAATGCTGAACACACAAAATAAGGACTTCAGCAGAGTTCAATGTTGGTTCCAACTGGATGGCAACAAGTTAGACATTGGATGTCCCTGTGGATGTACTCTAATTACTTCTGTCTTGATTATAGATTTCCATTTGTTTGGCATAAGTCATGTCCCGTGACAACAGATATTTAATTAGGCTTTGGCTCTGGCTTCATTCACCAGAAGCTTGTGAAGTTAAATTAATTAATAAAAAGACTGTGTTGACTTTTGATGATGTTTTTGGCCAATGATTTCTTCTGGCAACTGATAAGAGTAGCTTCATGTGAATTCACATATTAATTGCACAGGATAATTTTGAATTTTTTTTTCACGCACCCCCCGAATTCAGTAAAATTTGAAATAAAAACAAATAAAAAAATTGGTAAAAAAATATGCAGAATCTATCCAGTTTTGTTATACCGGTGGGTGACATGAAAACTCGGAAGTTCAAGTCCTAACTAGATTTGTCTGTGACATTTCCCTTGATCTGAAAGATAGCAAAATGCTAGATACATATGCATTAAGCGTAGCTGCTTACCTTATACCTTATGCAGCAGCAGTATGCATGTGGACGGCTGTGCTTGTGCGTGTGGATGGGTAAGGTGAAACAAATCTAGCTAACATTCCTATATCCCTAGCTCAGACCTGGTGAAGCCCTAGTATAAAAGAAGAGGCAAAAAATTGGAGAAATAGTTATAGGACTTACTGTGCGTTAGTGTGGAGACTGAAACTGATGTAGGGTTCATGATTCATCTGTGACTGATGCTGTAGTATAAAAATTATTCCATGGCATTATCATAGGAAATACCTGACACTATCTCATGGGTTTTTTTTGTTGTTGTTTTTGACTGGCTTGTACTTTAGAAATATCAGTTTAGATACCTGGAGATTTAGGACAATCAGCAGCTTTCTATAAGGAGAGATTCTCAAAAGGGAAAACACATCTTGATGTGCCTAAATGTCTTCACTTCATATCACACATCTGATGGTAGATGTTCTCTTTGTTTCTGTATACCAAATGGTGTGATGAAGCAGGCAGGGAAAGGGAGGAGGGTTGGACAAGCAGCTCAAGACATATGTTTTATAAGTTTTAAAATATTTAACTACTGAATAGAATTTAAAATATCCTGTTTATTTTTAGATTTTGTGCATTGTGTGTATTTTGGGAATATTTCCACATGATAGCCACATGATAGAATTTACAAAAACACGGTCTCATTAAAGTTGCCTCAAAGGGACCTTTTGAAGGAAAAGAAATTCTATCATGAATATTGTTTTTTTGCATAGTATGTGAAGCTATTCAATATTACATGTTTGAAGTAACATATTGCATCTATTAGACATATTAAAAGTCTGTGTAGTATTCACAGTTAAATATATAAATACCCTGTTATTTCCTTTTCACTTTCATGGTACATCCCCCCAGAATTGTTACATATTAAAAGCATGTTGTATTATATGACTTGGTTTTAGCTGGATAGAGCATATTAACTTTCTTTTAGTCCCTTAGTTGACAAACACAGGCTTGGCTTTGCCATAGCAAAACTCTAACTGTAATCCACTGTATTTCACAGTTCTAAAGATTTTTCACATAGTCTGGAAGATCAGAATTAATTACAAATGACCTGGTTTTGTTTGTCTATACCAGTCTAGGAGATCCATGAGGAGGGAGCTGCAGTAAGAAACCAGACTGCAGCAGTTCTAGAAGAACCAGGGTTACAGTCTGTGCATGACTGCTATAGCAAAGTGAAAACTTTAAAAAGTTTTACTTTTTTCACCTTCCCAAAAGAGGAAATATGCTTAAAATTCAGCTCTACACTAGATTTGGGTAAGATGTGTGTGCAGGGTTGCTAAAGAGTAACATGGCTGAGGAGGGCAATCTAATCTTACATTCATACAGAGGTTTGTACACTGTGTTTTGCTTCATAGATAATGTGAATTTGGGCAAACCAAAGTTCAGCTATCAGAACTTTCATACGTTGGAAAATGGAATTTTCACAGATTAGATTAAAAGGATAACTCAAGTAATGCGAGTATTTTAATACAGGCAAGCATGAAATACATCTGACACTTGTTTCTAGTGCAGTGCCATTATGATAAGGTAAAAAATGATGGGAATCTCATTTTTCTCAAACCAAATATTACAAAAAGTTAGGAAAATATCTTGTAACCTGATGGGAATGCATTTCTGAAGCACTTAACAAATTTATCCTTGCCTTTGAACTTATGAAATTGTATTGGGTCTGCGTGGCAAGGTTTTGGTAGTGGGGAGCTACAGGGGTGGCTTCTGTGAGAAGCTGCTAGAATCTTCCCATCCGATAGAACCAATGCCAGCCGGCTCCAAGACGGACTTGCTGTCAGCCAATGCTGAGCCCATCAGCGAAGGTGGTAGCGCCTCTGGGATAACACATTTAAGAAGGGGAAAAAATTGTTGCACAACAGCAATTGCAGCCAGAGAGAGGAGTGAGAATATGTGAGAGAAACAGCTCTGCAGACACCAAGGTCAGTGAAGAAGGAGGGGGAGGAGGTGCTCCAGGCGCCAGAGCAGAGATTCCCCTGCAGCCCGTGGTGAAGGCCACGGTGAGCCAGCCTGTCCCCCTGCAGCCCATGGAGGTCCACAGTGGAGCAGATATCCACCTGCAGCCCATGGAGGACCCCACGCCAGAGCAGGTGGATGCCCGAAGGAGGCTGTGACCCCATGGGAAGCCTGTGCTGGAGCAGGCTCCTGGCAGGACCTGTGGACCCATGGAGAGAGAAGCCCACGCTGGAGCAGGTTTGCTGGCAGGACTTGTGACCCCGTGGGGCACCCACGCTGGAACAGTCTGCTCCTGAAGGACTGCACCCCATGGAAGGCACCCATGCTGGAGCAGTTTGTGAAGAACTGCAGCCCATGGGAAGGACTCACACTGGACAAGTTCATGGAGAACTGTCTCCCATGGGAGGGACCCCACGCTAGAGCAGGGGAAGAGTGTGAGGAATCCTCCCCCTGAGGAAGAAGGACCAGCAGAAAAAACATGTGATGAACTGGCCGCAACCCCCATTCCCTGTGCCCGTGTGCCGCTGCATGGGGAGGAGGTAGAGAATTCGGGAGTGAAGTTGAGCCCAGGAATAAGGGAGGGGAGGGGGAAAGGTGTTTTAAGATTTAGTTTTTATTTCTCATATCCTACTCTGATTTGATTGACAATAAATTAAACTAATTTCCCCAAGTCGAGTCCATTTTGCCAATGACAGTAATTGGTGAATGTTCTCTCCTGTCTTTATCTCGACCCAGGAGCCCTTTCGTTATATTTTCTCTCCCCTGTCCAGCTGAGGAGGGGCAGTGATAGAGCGGCTCTGGTGGGCACCTGGCATCCAGCCGAGGTCAACCCACAACAGTAATATGAATGCAGTACTTTTTAGGGCAATATACATTTTGTTTGCAATTTCAGATTATATCAGTAAGGACACTTTTTTCTCACTTGGGTATTTTAATATTACTTATCCTGGGTAGAGCTAAGGTTCTTTGAGTGACTTAATTTTTACATTGCCATACCTTAGTGCAGTAAGACACTACAGTATTTCTAAATCGTCCAGGAACATAAGTTTTACTGAAGTCATTGAAATATTACTGCAGTGGTTTCACAGTTGAGAAACTAGCAGCCACATTCCCAGACCTAACTTGTGTTCAATGTACATTACATCTGGGAGTCTTCTCTTTTTTAATTCATAAAATTTTCATACAGGAGGAATAAACAAGAAACCTAGAGAGAATGCTAACAGCTTATATTTCCAATAGCATGAAGCTATGTATAAATATGACATGATGCATCCACTTCCCCTATGGAGCAAATATTTGTAATTGTCAAGATGGTTGATGTTTAAATAATAATCAGTTTTTCTTTGGTGCAATTTCAGGGAGAAGTCATAATTACATATGACAAAAATGCTGGAATTGACCCTACTGTCTATAAAAACTTCCATAAGTAATCTCAGCAGGAGAGGCATGTGCTAAGAGATTATTTCAGTTTGAAAAGGCAGATATTTTTCTTTCAATGTTCATTATACATCTGAAAATAAGTGGTGTGACCTTTATTGTCGCATTTTTAGATATTCACATAATGATTTGAAATGTGGTTGTGCGAAAAGAAAGGTAGCCACACTAAGCTACTTGCTAAACAGTTCCATCAGGCTTTTTATTGAGGGTTTTTTTTGTAAGATACTAGGTGACAGTTACATCTCAAGATTTTGCATCAGAATAACTATGTTTGTATGAAACTTCTTTATCTTGTATGTTTTTGCTCTTTCATTCCATAAAATCTTATATTTGCCTCTTTATTTGCAATTTCTAGCAGACTGTTCTTTTTCAACTCAAAACATATAAACAAGTGCTGGCCGTTCATGGCCCAGTACCATCTTTGTGTAAAATATTTCATTCACAAATGAAACCCTGACTTGACGGATCAGATAAAAAAAGCAGAATACATCCTGCACCCAGATCTGCTCTGTGGCTGGAAATGGGTGGGTGGAAGACTTAGAATTCTGCTTTGTTTGGAATGTTACAGTTATTTTGCAGTCCATTTCTGATGGATTTTTCTCTGGCTTTTTCTCCTGCATCACTAACCTCAGCAAGTGAAGAGAATTACATGGCTCAGGGTTTATGCATCCTGTTAGTTCTCCAGCCCTGCCATTTCTTTCTCAAGTGCATGCAAAAAGCATGAGGAATTCAACTATGCATGAAGCAGCCCTGCAAGCCAAGTGCACCTGATACACCACATTTATTTGCAGACAGGAGGGAATGCAGGGCTAACTGAAGAAAGCGTCAGTCAGACTCTCGAACCACAGAATGGAACAGGTGCATTTTCATGCTGCAAATTAGTCCTTCTGCAAAAGGCGATGTTTCTTGCTGGACTGCTCTGTGCAGGAAAGCAGCAATGGCATTTAGCCAGAGCCATAGGAGTTACAATTTACCCAGCAAGGACAGGTACCGGTAAGCAGCCACTTGGAATCTGGCTTTGCTAAGTCACAACAGGACTTGAAAGTAGCTACCATGTCAGTGTTGGGCTCCTCTGCCTTCTATTCCTGCTCAATTTATCTGATAGTTATAGCAACAACCAGTTAGTTCTCCATCTATACATGCCCTCCTTTTCCTGTTATCATGTCACAGAATCACAGAATCACACAGAGTGGTTGAAGTTGGAAAGGATCTCAGGAGGTCATCTTGTCCACCCTCCCTGCTCAAGCTGGGCCACCTAGAGCTGGTTGCCCAGTACCAGGTCCAGATGGCTTTAGAATATCTCCAAGGAGAGAGACTCCACAACCTCTCAGGGCAATCTGTGCCAGTGCTCAGTCACCCTCACAGTGAAAAAAGTGTTTCTTTATGATCAGACAGACCCTCCTGTGTTTCAGGTTGTGCCCATTGCCTCTTGATGCCAGGTGCTAAACATACTGTTGTAGCAAGTAGAAGCAGAAATGTAACCTCTGTACACCTATGATCTATAGAAAAAGAACAAAAAGGCCATCTACTAACTGAAAACTTCGTAGTCTAAGAAAATGCCTCTGCGTTTTTGTTGTCAGTTGAAGGGCTCTTTACATGCATTTGTCCATGGGAAGTACTAGTGGTATGGTCTTTTATTTCAAGAAACTTTTCCATCAAGCTTTCTTTTTGACTTTGTCCAGTACAAAAAGAGAGCAAAATAGGCTTGTCTTCTTATATACAGGAGAGGATCATACCTCTGCACATGCCACAACCTCTGCCTTTTTACCTTCTAGACTATATATTTTTAGCTTATGCAAATGGTCATTGCTACGCTGACTTCTGTACCACTGTACTGGTTCTCACCAGCCTGTCCCTAGGAGTTACAGACTGATGTCAAATAGTTATTCGATACGTGTGTGCCCACTTACAACATAGTGTTCCTTGCTTTCTGCCTCCACCTCTTTGTCTTAAGATTTCCAATTACAAATCCTCGTACTTTCCAGGCCCCAAGAGCAATCTCCAATATACAAAAATGGGTTGTGGATTAGATGCAGCCTTGAGTAGAATTGGCTTAATGTCAATTCCAAATTTACTTCTCCTTGTCTTAGTCTCCAAGGATGGTATCTGCAGAGGACAGGCGGATCTTTAAGGCTGTATTTCAGGACCTTGGTTCTGCTTTGTTAACTCCAAAGATGTGTGATATATATGACAAAGACTGAGAGCCATTAGAGCCCCACGTTCAGTTGACAGTACCATTTTACACAGTAGTTTATTGCCTGCATGTTATCTTTTGGGAGAGTAGGAAGCATCATTGATTTTAACTTGACTTTTCTTTTGTTCGCTTAGCAAATAGGCATTGTGAAAAAACTCTCAGCTTTACCCAGAAGTCTTTTCTTTAAATATCACAGGTGATTGAGTTAGGCCCAAAATATAGTCCTTTGTGAAAAATGGATAGAGAACCATAATGTGAGTATGACTGTTGAAGGAGTTTTCCTAGACTTTACTAAAAATATTTAAGTTAAAAAATAAGTTGTTTTCTGACACTATTGAAATCTCTGAGACAGCAGTATTTTACTGCTTCGTAAGGACTGGTGAATGTAACTCACAAGTATCATTTTCATTTGTCCCAAATCTGCCATCCTTCTCTCTGCTAAGTCTTTATGTCATTAAAACTCCCATTCTTATCACAGTTGCAATCAGTGGAGCAATGTGGTGGATGAAGTAACTCATAGCTAAGCCATAGATGGAACAATTGAATAACAGGGTAAAACTGAATAACAGGGTAAAAAAGCTTTCCTAATTTGAACTGGACTTGATACTTTTTAAGCTTTCTTTTTATTTTGGAAATGTGTATTAGCTGCAAGCAGGAAGATGTTCAGTGACATTGATCTTACAAACAGCTCACAGCACTGAGAGGAGTGTGACCAGTGCTTTCATTTTTGCGCAGTCCTGACTGTGCTGTGATATGGCTCTACCAAAACACAGACACACCAAAAATGCTAGAGGGGTTTCCATTGTCCTTGGCTGTTATCTTCTCCCTTGGTCAGAAATCTGTTAGAAAAATGATGAGAGACTCAAAATAGGATTCAGCCTTGACTCCTAGTGGTGGGTCTAAACTGTGCCTGCTGATGTAAAGGTGAATGTTGTCAAAACACTCCCCATTTCGTCTCTGACATGGGTTTTAATTGTGCATTTTTTCAGTATTTGTTAATTAGGAGCAACTCAAAAAAACATAGTGTGAGGACTGGCAAAAGTTTATCACTTTACTTTAAAAGAAATTAGGA
This sequence comes from Aptenodytes forsteri, assembly GCF_000699145.1. NCBI lineage: Eukaryota > Metazoa > Chordata > Aves > Sphenisciformes > Spheniscidae > Aptenodytes > Aptenodytes forsteri. Next base: position 1,900,929 of record NW_008794597.1, on the reverse strand, counting down.
ATAAAACATCATGAAACAGGCTCTTTAAAATGTTTAGCTGGACACCAGCACTGTGCCCAGTGACAAATGCTGAATAAGCCTCTATAAGTAGCATTACCAGTAATATTTGGCCTAACCTGCAGCACCTCGGCTCTCCTAGCACTGGGTCTCTTTTGAGAAGGCCTTCCCTGTTGTTCTGCACCACACCAAACTGGGTGGTAGCCTCCACTTTGGGCAGCTGCTCACTTGGGCTGAGATCACAGTGATGTTTGAAAACTGAGCAGGTAATTTAGTCAGAATGGTTAAAATGTACCAAAAACAAATCAGGAGGAACAGGTATAATGACAATTGATTGATTAATACAATTAAGTGTGGCCATTTTGTCCATTTGTTTGGTGTCCTTAGGCTGTGATAATTCTACAGTTTGTGTAGCTGCTTTACTATTTAATGCTAAATCATTTTAAATAATGGATTGATCTATTGACATTTATAGCAAGGTAAGCATTAAAATACTCTGCTTGACTAGCTGAGGATTTTCTATCTCGCTGGAGGTCTCTGAATACATTGATAAGTAAAATGAAACTGATGAAAATTTCACTCGTAGGTCTTCTCTGACCACTGGACTCCATCCTGCCTTTTTCACTTGCTTTGTGTGTCTAGTCCTTTTCTCATTTTCTTTTCTTCCAAGTATCAGACTAAAATGTTCCAGAAAGTCGTAGCTTTAAAAATACTCTGCATTAGCTGAATGCATCGGGCATGTAAGCAGTCACTTGTGACAGTGACATTAACTCCATCTTCTTTAACAAAGCAAAATGGGAACTAAGCATATAATCTGTGAAATGAGGCTGTCTTGTCTCCTTCTTGTAGCATAGCATAGATTTTCATCCAGTTATTCCTGTATTGAACACAGATCCCTGTGTTTATGTGGTGTCTAGGCTTCAGACAAGACATCTTGTCTCTATTAAAAGAGTTTAGAGGTGGAGGATATCCTTTTCCTTCAGTATTTTCTTCCAGTGGTTAACCACCTTCATTGCCATATTGTGTAATTTCTCTTTTGAAATTATCTGAGATTTCAAGTTGTTGGTTCTTTTGTAACTGGCAGACTCTGAGTGATAACTGTGCGTATGACCTATCATCTCTGAATTTGCCTTTCAACCAAACAGAATCAAATCCATTAAGACCCTCTTTACACAGCTTCTTTCCTCAGCCCAGAAGTCTTTTGGCCCTCAACACTTCTTTAATAGCCTTTCTAAAGTATGTTTCAAATGAAAATGTATTTAAAAAGAAAGTTCAAATATCATTCTTGCCAATGTTGTGTGCTGTTATGAAAGAACCACCAAGCTTGCCATTCTCTCTTGAACCATGCAAGGTTCATGTTAATCCTCTCAACCTGAGCATCACCCTGCAAAACTGTTTTTCAGTTTTTTTGTCTTCTGTGATTTCTGCATCTTTTACACAGTAGAGCATCTATATAACCATGTGTGAAGGAGCATTTGCTAACCTCTTGGGAGGAGGTGCTTGGATGAAGTTATTGATGAGAAGGGAAGAAAAAGAACTGAAGTGCTGTAATCATGTGCATCTGTCCCACAGGCAGGTTATTGGATACTTGTGAAATAGTGGTATGGTGGGGGCAAGGTAACTCCATGAAATCTCCTAAGAATTTAAATTTATTAGTTCTTTGAAAGGCAAGTGTGTTCCTCAACAAATTCTAGTGAAGATGTATTTAGTGAGTCTTTGGAAGAGTTATTCAGCCGCTCAGGAAAGAAAAAGCAAAACAGTAGATATTTGAGATGGAAGAAGCCAGTTTAAGTGATCTACTCTGTCAACATGTTACTTCCTAGCACTACAGGACTGATCCCTTCAGTGCATTTTCTGGTTGTTTTTTTTTGGGGGGGGGTTGTTCAGGGGATTTGTCTAAGCACTGAGTGTTGGTATGAATTAACCTTACTTTGTTCTTTATATTTTATATGAAAACAACTGGAGCGCCATGCATTCAGGAAGTTTTAAATTGTGGCACTGTTATAAAGTTTCGGGTTCAAGGAATATGTTAGAAAGGATCAAGGCATTTTGATCAGGGACTAAAAGTGAGAAAAGTTAGTTGTTTTGTAGACAGAATGCAGAAGTAAAAGTTGTCTGCACCGATGAGCCAAATTTTCTGAGCATTAGGAGTCAAACTTGCAGAGATTCACCAGATTAATTTGCCCCTTCCTTTACTTTACAGATGTGGAGCCCAGTTTTGCTGTAAAAGTTCCATATGGAGGGTAGGCTCAGGTGTCTTATAGCTACCAAGAAACCAGGATGCCTCAGCAGCTCTGGTTAGTACTTTCTGCTCACAGAACATGGTGGTTGTTTTCAACAGGAGAAAACACCTGAGGATCTCATCCACATGGTATCACTGCACAGGTGTCACTGTGCACAATATTGTTGCAATACCAATTTTTTATGGGTAAAGAACACAATTTTCTGTGTTTTGTCTATTTCTATTCTGTTTACAACCCAGAAACTTAAATTCAGAATATGCAGCTTTCATGACACTGTATTTTTTCACCCCTTTTATTGCTAAACTTCTTACTGTTTAAACTTTCTTACTGTTTAAAGAACGGACCAATCTCAAACTGTTTTGTAAGCTTGAATATTACTGGATGGACTACTGTAGCTAAGGAATTTTTAGCGCTATCTTACTGGGATGTTGATACCATGGGATAGTTTTGCTCTCCCTATCAAAACAGCATGGATTTTTTCTCACATTGTTGCTTCTCACATTGTTGCTGGTTTTTTTTTTTTTTTTTTTTTTTTTTTTTTTTTTTTTTTTTTTTTTTTTTTTTTTTTTTTTTTTTTTTTTTTTTTTTTTTTTTTTTTTTTTTTTTTTTTTTCTTTTTCTTCAAGTTCTTTAATTCACTGACAGTTTAATTGATCAGTGTGACAAAAAATTCACTTTTAGTTTAGCCACTGACTCTTATAAATGCTATAGGCTGAAGAAAAGCATCTTTTCAATGGCTCTTTGAGAACTGAGACTAAAAACAATCAAAGAATACAGATATTTCTTGACTTGGGGGTATATTTGAGCACATGGAGTAGAAAAGGCTCATACAAATCTAGTTAGGCAAACAGTTTAGTTTCCACAACTCCCCAAAAAGCACTATAATAGGAACTGATATATCTGAATTTTAGAAGCTTCTTCGAAGTTTGTTTCAGAAAATTTCTGTTTTCAACCCCACAAGTCTCCACAATGTGGTATTTTTAGCTGTCAATATTCTTGCACATTCTTATTTTCTGTCAGCACCATGATATCATTGTCATGAATCGAGGGCATGCACTGGTGATGATGAGAACAGATCAGTCAGAAAAGCCCCTGTGTTACAGGCATTGGGCAGTTATGACTTGAGAACGTGGGGATTAATGGTGGAAGGCTTATTGCTTCGATGGCAGGTAGAAGAAAAATGAATTGGTAATTAAAAAATCAAAAAAGTATCTTGTCCTTTGGTGAATGCACTTTTTCCTTTTTGAGCTGTAGAATGGCAGAAGAGTTAAAAGTAGACAGAAAGATTAAAAATAGATATGCAGGTGACTTTATATACTCTCTTTTCAAGTCCTCTTGCATGATAACAGTAGTAAGCTGGTGTAGGCTTATTGACACTAATACATGATAACTACAACCAGGTTAAGAACGTGCATTCCTTTTTTTCAAGAAATGTAGTTTCTTTAGATTCCTCCTACCCAAAGAATTACATATATATTTAATCAAAATCAAAACATTTTTCATTGCCCTGAACTCAGAACACTTTACTGCAAATCCACTCAGATTAATCTGGTATGTCCACTGTCTCTCTGCTTCTGCCTACCCCTTTTCTTTAGACAGTATCTTAGGTTGGTCTCGGTGTCTTGTGCTGGAAGGATATTCCCCTGACAATGTGGTACATGACATTGCTCAGGTAAGCAAGGTCATCATGAAGGGTGCATCTGACCAGTTACCCATCAAGGAAAGCATGTGGAAGTTGCCCAAATTCCTGAGACATCCTGGACACAGTGTCAGGCTGACTCAAAACTGAATCTTTTGATGCAGAAGTGTAACAGCAACTTAATCTGAATTAGAGGGATGACATACGAAAGGGAGTTAATATTTCTGATTTGGATCTTTTATTGGATCTGTCGGTTCTGCAAGTTAATATTTTGACCTTGACTTTGTCCCTTTTTCAGGGAAAACTCCCAAGACAAAGTTCATCTCCTTTGAACTTTCTGCATTCTCCCCTGCCTTTCCTCTCCTGCATACAGAATATTATAATACATGGGTAAGGCTGAGTCTGCCCCCACCAGAAAAATCTGCTTTTTATACATTTTTCTCTTTGCTGGCCGGATACTGTTGCTGCAGTACAGAACCAATTTCATCCTTGTCAGGTAAAAGAATTTACTGCTCGATTAAAAAGTAGCCCAATGTAGAGCTTCCAAATAAAACACGTGAATTACAATGCCATCCTTACCCTTAGGCTTTAGGTCAATGCCTCTGTCCACCTTGGAAAATAGACTTCCTCATGGTTGTCCTGTTTTTTCAGTGTCCTAAAATGATTACAGGATGCTACTGATCTCAACAAAGCTGCTTTTCTTTAATGTCAATGCTAGCCAGCTCAGCTTTGGGAGCTTCAAAAAGATTTTTAGCCTCAGTCTCCCTGTTTAGAGGCACACAGATTGTAGGCACATAGCAATTAAAGCATTTTACCTCTCATTACTGGCCATCTTTTTTTCTGTATAATTCTACAAAAAGTCTGAATCACAGAAATGAATATTTTTGCTGTTAATACTGTCAGAAAAGAAGCAGAATTCTGTGAAGAGGTTGTTGAGGTCCCAAGTTGCTCATAAACTATAAGGAAATGAATATAATGGAAATTCAGCTTTGTAAAATGTAAAGAAATTAAACATAAAAAGCTGTTAAAAGCATATTATAATAATATACAATAGTCTTAATAGAATTTATGTTGCTCTCTTTTCCTCCTCACTTCATCTATATTATTCCGTGGAGAGGATAGTCTTTATCTGGGTTTGAATCAAAGCAGTGTATTATTTCCAAGAACTTTTTACATTGCTGTAGGTCCCATGTAGTAATTACACCAGACTTTCATAAAGGGATGTTAACATAATATGAAGTTAGCCCAAGATTGTTGGCCATACCCCTTGCACAATGTTCCCATATGATACTGAGCAAGTCACTCAACATTTTTTGTATGGGATCAGTAAGAGCAGCATTTAGTTCCCTAAAGATAAGCAGTACCTAATCCAGATACTTCCAGAAGAGACCTGGAATATATCAGGAGTGACTATGCAGCTCTGTGGGTGAGGGTGCAAACTATGGGCAGATTCTTCTTGATCCTGCTGGTGAAGGGACAAGGCTTAGGCAGGAGCAGACAGATCCTGTGGGTTACCAATTGGCTTCACTACTGGTGTTGTTGACAGGGATTTGACTTTCAGGATCAAGGGACCCTTTTTAAATATCAAAGACTGATGGGGAGAGGCGGGATCCACCTAACAAAGCAGGACAAAAGCATCTTTACCAAGGGGCTAGCCAACCTGCTGAGGGGAGCTTTTAACGAGGAATGATGAGGGAGGGAGCTTACTAGATGAAAGAAATGATTATTGCCCTCTACTCGGCACTCATCAGACTGTATTTAGAATATGTGGTCCAGTGTGTTCCTCCCACCCCTCCCTCCCCAATACAGGAAACAAGGATTTTGTTTCATGACTTGGACTGGAGAGAGTGCAAGGGAAGCCACCAAGGTGGCCAGGCCCTGGGAGGAAAGGGTCCGGGACTGGGGCTTGTTCAGGCTGGGGAAGGGGTGTCTTGGGGCCTCAGCAGCAGCCCCTAGTACCTATAGGGAGAGGACTCAAGAGGTGGAGCTAGGTTCTTTATAGCACTGAGAGATGACTCTAAGAAACAATGTGCATAAGTTGAAGCAGGAGAGGTTCAGACCGGATCTAAGGAAAAACTTTTTCACCCTGACGACAATCAGAGTTGCCCAGAGAGGTGCCATTTCCATCCGTGGTGGTTTTCAAGCCACAACTGGATAAAGCCCTGAGCAACCTGGTCTGATGACAGAGCTGATCCTGCTCTGAGCTGGAGAATAGATCAGAGAGGTCCTTCCAACCTGAATTATCCCATGATTGCATGGTCCTATCTTGAGGCAACTCAATTTTGCCATGCCAAAGCTGTCTGGCTCATTTTATGTGAGGTTAGATGGACACACAGTCCTGAATTGTAGATGTGATAAGGATTCATGACAGAAAATAAAGTCAGTTTTATCTATGTCAATAAAATATAAAAACTGTATTTTATACTTTATTTTTTTTTTTTTTCCAAATCCAGACCTTATGAATGTTGGTGTAGTTCCATTTTCCAAACTAATGTTGTATCCTTGTGCTTCACTGTTTCTATGAAGCGGTTAGTGCTCAGCCTTCATGCAGGTGTTACAAAATAAATGTGTATTTATGAACTGGTCACAGCAACTAAAGTAGAAGAAAGTCCTTGAGAAAAATAATTCCATAACAGGATTTTAATCCTGTGAAGTGAAGAAGGCATAGGATTACATATTTAATAAGGGAGATAAAACCTAGAGGTGGGGATCTGCTCATTAAGTGAGCATACCCTGTCCCGTGAGTTGATATGAGTCCTGTGAAAGAAATAACAGGTAAGCATGTAATTAAAACTAAATGTCCGTGTGTACTGTGCATATGTAATGGATACACACAAGGTAAAGGGGATTTACAATTGAATTGACAAATTCTGCTATAGTATTTCTTACCTTTTGTATGCTTCACTACCAACCTTAATGCTTCCTGATGTAAAAGCTTTATTTTTTCCCCAGTGTTATATCTTTTAATGAAGTCTTCAGTCAACAAGTGTATCCTGCCAACTGCTCAAAAGAGAAGCAAAATAAAACTCTCACTAATTTCACATATGAGTTAAAATTGTTTGGACAGAATTAAAGCTTGTGCAAAATTATTGATCTGACACATACATATTTGTTTGTATATGCTCCAGGTTGTGTCCGGTATTCATGAACACAGTCACTTCACAAGAACAACCAGGTTGCAAAATGCTGTCACAGATGTCAGCTTGTCTTATACTGAAACTTCTGTCCTTGGTGGCCCCTTTTAGGTTGCAGTATGGTACCATGCAGTCTAACTACAATGCAGATGTAGCCACTAGCACTGTGAGGTTTCAATGTACTGAAAGACTTTATTTTTTACATAGCGTGAAATTTGATAGAAGAGTATATACATTTCTCTGGGAGAAAAAATAAGATTTTATATATGAAATTGTAAATCACCAGTATTTACTTTAAATTTTAATGAAATCCAATATGGTACAGACAGCATAAAGCACTTTAAACCACTTCTTTGTACATGTGGAAAAGAATAAATAAATAGGTCTTTATTCTGTCTCCGTATTTTAGTTATTTAATAAAGTTTTCATAGGTAAAAAATTATGCAGGAAAATAAACTTATTTTGGAGTATGATGGCAAAGCTTCAAACCATAGCTTTACAAGTCAGAGCAGAGGGGGATTGTTTATGTATAAGCTGAGTAGAAAGAACATACAAATGAATTATTGCTGATAGGCAAATGGCTCAGCTTGTAAAAAGGTAAAAGCAGTTCTCACTGCAAAGTACTGCAGGAATATTTGCAGGCAAATATGTGCTTTATGCCTTTGCTAGAGTAGATAATGACCTTGTAGTGGCAATGAATCTCCTGATAAGACAGGCTTAAACAGTTGAGCATGTCCTAGTTTATATTAGAAATGGGTTCAGGGCACTATTGCTTTGAACCTGTGACCCATTTCCAATGAAAATGTTTCAAACAGTTGTACATAGTCCTTGCCATTGGTCTCCTGTGCGTTCACTACTGGTCAAAATGTCATTGCCTTTTAGACATTGTCCAGGTTGAGCTGGTCAGAACCAGAAAGGATTCAGGAGAAAAATAAATATATGAAGCAGTTTACATTTCACGGGCTTTGAAACTGATCTGTCCTTTTCCCAGGCTTCATGAAATTTAATATTTATATCATTTAAAGTAAACTAGTAATATTTGTTAGGCAAAGGAGAAGTGTCATATAGGATGGTATCTAGTAAGTCAATGTTTTGAAATTTTGATTTCAATATTGATAAAAAAGCAGTTGCAAAATGCTGTGAAAGACTGAATATGTTCTACTTTTTCAAGTTTTTGTATACCATTTACATGCAGAGGGTGTATTCCTATGTTACCTGTAATGATGAAATGACTGGCCTACTAGATGAAGGGAGAGCAATGGATATTGTCTATGTGGAATTTGGGAAGGCTTTTGACACTGTCTCCCATAAGATCCTCACTGGGAAGCTGATGTATGGAATGTGTGTTTCCTGCTCCACGTAACAGGAAGTATGGACTGGATGAGCAGTCAGGGAGGTGGACTGAGAACTGGCTGAATGGCCGGGACCAAAGGGTGGTGATCAGTGGCACAAAGTCTAATTGGAGGCCAGTAACTAGCAGTGTACCCCAGGGGTCAAGACTGGGTCTGATCCTGTTCGACATCTTCCTTAATGATCTGGATGTGTCTGGGCAGAGTATACTTTCAACAGGCTTGCAGAGACACAAAACTGGGAGGACTGGCTCTTACACCAGAGGGTCATGCTGCCATCCAAAGGGACATTAACAAGCTGGAGAAATGGGCTGACAAGAACCTCATGAAGTTCAACAAGAAGTGCAAAGTCTTGCACCTAGGAAGGAACAACCCCGTGCACCAATTTATGCTGGGGGCCACCCAGCTGGAAAGCAGCTTGGAAGAAAGAGACCTGGGGGTCCTGGTGGACACCAAGTTGAAGATGAGCCAACAAGGTGCCCTTGCTGCAAAGAAGACTAACTGTTATCCTGGGCTGCATTATGAGTGTTGCCAGTAGGTGAATTGATACTTCCCCTCTACTCAGCACTGGTGAGGCCACACCTGGAGTACTGTGTTCAGTTCTAGGTTCCTCAGTACAAGAGAGCCATGGAGGTACTGGAGAGAGTCCAACAAAGGACCACTAAGATGATGAAGGGACTGGAGCATCTTTCCTATGAGGAAAGGCTGAGAGAGGTGGGACTGTTTAGCCTAGAGAATAGAAGTCTCAGGGCGGATCTTATTAATATATATTAATACCAGAAGGGAGTGTGCAAAGAGGATGGACCCAGGCTCTTTTCAGTGCTATCCAGTGACAGGACCAGAGGCAATGGGCACAAACAGAAACACAGGAGGTGCTGTCTGAACATCAAGAAACACTTTTTTACTGTGACGGTGACTGAGCACCTCCACTGGTTGCCCAGAGAGGTTGTGGAGTCTCCATCCTTGGAGATACTCAAAAGCTGTCTTGACATGGTCCTGGGCAACTGGCTCTATAGGGGTTGGACCAGAGGTACCCACCAACCTCAACCATTCTGTGTTTTTCTGTGTTTCAGGAGTCAAAAAAATCCACTATAACTTGAGTACAGCTACATACACGTGTTTCCTGCTCCACGTAACAGGAAAAGAATAAAAATAAGAACCCTTAGAAGTTGTATAAGCTTCAAATCTTTCAAAAGTAGAAATACTTTTTTTTTTTTGCATGCAGAAACAATCTGCATGGAGCTACAGTGCAATTTAAGACTGGTGTATGGTACGTGTGAACAGATAAGCATATCAGAGGAGGAATGGAGCCCTTCTGGGCTATGGCCTTCCCCCTAAATAAAGCGTTGTTCAATCTACCCTTAAAAGCATCCATGTTTGCAAAGTCTGATAGCCACACCACAGGAGTTTGTGCCAATCAAATGCTTCCCTTACGGCAGAGAACTCCAGAAGGGTGATATAAAAAAATAGCCAAGAGACACTTCACTATGAAAAATAGTTCCCAAATTCATTGCCAGACTCAGGAAATGAAAAAGAAGAGATTTGTTTCTCTGTTTCTTTAGGAAGCAATAACAAAAGGACAATGCATCTATATTCGCACAAAGAAAAGGTTTATCCCTTCCTGAATTTTTAACATCAAGTGAAGTATGAAGGAAATTCAGCCATGTCTGTAATAAAAAAAGAAAAAAATCTAGCTTTGTTTGTTTTTAAGTGTGGTAAGGAGAAATATATTTAGAAACCAGCCACAAGGCAGTAAAATTGATTTCTGGTTTATCTGGTATAGCTCTGAGTCTCTCATTGAGCTGGGAAATAATTGATTGCTTGAAGCCTTGTAGCAGTAGTTAAAAATTGATAAATGCTAAAGCCAGCACAGTGTTTTATAGGTTCTCAAGAATTGTGGAGCCTCCATATTTCTTTCTCATCACCAGCTCTAGATCATGAGGTGAAATTTAAAAGACGCTTCATCTTAGTCTTAGTAAATTATATTCAGCAACTCTGAGACCTTTCGCTGTGGGAGACAAAGCAAAATCTTTAGTTACATAGTACTGATCAGTAACGTACGAAGCCAAGTGAGCTTTTTGCAGGTCAACGTATTGTTTTAGATCAGCTGATCAGATTACATTAAAACCAACAAAACATTTATGTCCGTAATCATAGTTTGTTAAATCAATGTCTAGAAAAATTATTGGTATTGATAGCTAAGATGTCATCCCATGAAATGAACTGCTGCAAAAAATTGCAGAATTGGGTCCTATTTAGCAAAGAAATGCTGAAAGATTTCATTAACATAAGTTTTCATTTATTGGTGCACAAAGTTGGCTTTTTATATCAGCTGACTGCTGACTTTTATACTGGGGTAAACTTTAATATTTTCATTAAAATATAGAGCCAGATCTTCTCTCACCCCCTTCCAGATGCTTTACATACTGTCAGCAAGAGAAGGAGGTCCAAAAGTTTCTCAAGTGGTCATTTTGGATGAACATCTAGACTTTCATAATAATATATAGAGATGTCACGTTGTAAAGAAAGAGAGATTAAATTCTTTTATTTTAGATACTTACGGGTCTCCTGCACTGAATATAACTTAAAACAGATATTCAGATTAAACTAATACTTATGGAGTCCTTGACACAGCCCCAAGCTGTAACAGTAAGATGGTTTATACAGAGAATCTAGTTATTAAATGACTTATCTATAGTAATTCTTGTCATCTTGAGTAGTCCATATAAGAAATCTAGGACACAATGTACTATGTACAATACAGCTTAGAGCTGTGAGCTGAAAACTAAATTTTATGTGAACAGTGACTGAGACTGAACTGCAAAACTTTAAGGTAGTTTACCAATATAAACACCTGAAATGAATTGTAAAATTCACTTTTACTTCATGTGTACAGAATCAGACTCAAACTACATGAGAAACAAATCACAATTAACTTTTTGTTTTAAAATTGTTGGCTATATGCACCATAGTACAAATAATCACAGCATAATGATACTTTTTCCATATCAGATTAGTAAATACTTATCTTAGTTTCATAGCTATGGTTCACTGAAATAAAAAAGCAGTAAGTGAGAGAGACCAATATTGAGGCAAATTTCACTACTAGTTCCTGAACTGAAGAGAAAATACAGCAGGCAATAGAGCTCAGACTCTGCCTTTTATGTCTTCGTCTTATATTTAGAGGTAGGGCTCAAATTATTTATTTACTGACTATTTTGCTTAGCAAACAAAAACATTTTAAATTGTTTCTGTAAACTGAGCAGCTCAGTACTTATCTTCAACATTGCTGGAAACTTCTGTGATCAAACTGCAGTTTCCATTTGCAGATCAGTGAAACAGGTGATTAGCATCAAAATAGCTTGTTTATTCATAAAAATCCTACTTTTTAAGACTGTGGGCTTATGCTGATCTTCAAGTTGGAGCACCTCCTGCATGACACAGGCCATAACATTTCACATTGCAGTCCTTGTAGCAAACCCAATTGCCTTAGGAACACTGTTGTATATTGGTATTTTTCTTGTCAGTATTATTAATGTTTTAGAACACGTCCAGAATATCAGTTAATGTGATGAAGACTTAAAATGTAATTACAATAATAATGAAAGTAAATCCTTCTCCTCCATTTGCTCCCTTTCTTTTTCTACTTTAGGACTGGTTTATCTGCTGCCCCAAAAGAGAGGATAGAGCGGGAAAGAAATACAGGCAAACACAACAGTATTCTGAAGGAGCTGCTTCCTCACTGAATCACAAGGCACTGAATAAACACTAATTAAAATGTCCCTGGGGGGACTGATTCTTTTTTTTTAATCAGGTTCTCCTTCCCCCATTTCACCTCCAAACCATACTGCAGAGTCATCTGGAGCTCCATCAGAGCTGAGGGGCCATCGAGCTCTCAGCCTGCACACACGCAAACTTTTCTAACCCAATTAACTTTAGTACTCCAGTTCTAGTGGTGTTGGCAAAACAGATATTAAACACATAGCTTTGTAGCTAAAAGTGCTAGATTCTCCCCATGCAAATACGTGAATGTGTGTGCTTTTCATCAGCTTGAGCTAAGAGAGGTATGTTAATATAATCAGCATTACCTAGACTTGAAGGTATGCTGATGACTTGCCACTAGGAATTTCTTGCTGAGGATAGGAATTTCTTGCTGAGGATTGTTAATGTTGCCTTTAAAAATACATAATTTTACATGTATTAATTAAATTAAACTAAATTAAACTAAATTAAATACACTAGTGGAATTCCCTCCAAAAGGCCAGAGACTTCTGCTTGGCCCAAACAGCTAGAGTTTGGATGCTATGAGATAGATAAAATATAAACTCTTTGACCTTTGCTTGCCCTAATAAAATGTTTCTTTGAACAGTTTTTAAAGAAAAACCTCTTTAAACAAGAGAAGCTTGAATTATCAGAAATCTAATGTCTATTACCCAAATCATTAATTTTATATGGACACTGAATTTGCCCTAGTAAAGAGTGGCTCAAATTGAGCAATAAGGTTCCAGTGGATCCCAGATGATGCTTTGAGTTGTATTTGAAGCATATATTTAACACTGGCATCATTCTGTGCCCTTTGCACCTAGTAAGAGTAGAACTCTTTCTAAACACTCAAAGTTCAGGACTTGCTATCAATCTTCTGATTTCCTGCTCTCATCTTTCTGCAGCTTTTTGGGATTCAGTGGGTACACAGATTCATAGGTGGGTCACACTCAGATGCAGATGTGCTCAAAAATATATACCTGCACAAATGCAACACTGTGCTGAGATACTGTGCAAACAATGTGTGTAATTCATCTTCCGAATGATATATACCATTAAAAGTAGACAAGTAATAGTGTAGGATGCAAAACAAACAAGCAAAGACTATTTCTTGCTGTAGCAATCTCTTGCAGGTTAATAAGCAGTTTGTAGGAAAAATCCTCTGATTTTTTTAGAGAGACTAGATTTTAAAGTTGTTAAATTTGTAATTAGCTTATCAAAAAACCCTACTGAAAGACAAGCAGAAAACCATCAGTTCCTACTCAAAGCTCTGAGGTATGTCTTTATCTAAAAAGAAACATGATGAATCATCACATTTGCACAGTTCTTTTCTTTAAATATTTTCCATTTCTATGCAATTCAGATCACTCTGTTGCAATAAGAATATATTGTCATTACATGACTTAAAGTATTGTCATATAATATGACAGCATCTTTCATTATGGAATCTAATTTCATTCTTTTGAATTTAAATTACTTTTCCTTACTCATTACATGTCTTTTCTGTAACTTTCATTACAGGCATTTTTCTTTTGATAATTCACAAACATCCATAACTTCTGATAACTTTGTCTCCAAGGACAGAAAGATAAATAGGGTATCCTTGAATAGTTCTAATCTTCCTGATCTTGAAAATGCAACTACATATTATGACAGGTGTTTAGCAGCATACAAACATAAAAAAACTGATTAATTGCTCTTTAAACAAATCTAGCATTACAAATGCAGAAAACCTCTAACAGTGAGCTAAAATCTTCAAGTAGCTGTCAAACATGTTTCCAAACAATATTTAAAACCTGAACTGGGTTTATCATGCTATGTTGTAAGACTCCATAAACTGGAATCTTATAAAAGTCTTAAAAAATTCTTTATGTTTTATCTGAAAAAGGGGAAAAAGAGTAAAAAAAAAGGATTCAAGCATATGCAGATGTCTATATCAGCCTGTGAAGTCCACAGAACAACGCGAATAAAATTCGCTAGTGGGATCATCCACCTAGCTAATGTGGTGTGGTACCTGCTCTGCATCATGGCCTGATGGTCCGTGTTGCACACGTGACCAGGTTCAATCCCAGGTGCACCAAGAACAGAGGAGTACATGATGGGATGTCCCAGAGAAGACAGCTCACTCCATGCAGCACTTTGGTCCATGTAGTGCAGGAAATGAGATTTTCCCCTTTATTACCAAAAGGCCGTCGGCCTATTGACCTGACAGAGCAGTCTCAGGACTGGGATTGCCTTGGGCTGAACTGGTTTTAGCTTGTTTTCACAATTGCCTGGTGGTCAAGCAACTCCTCTCCCACCTGTTTGAGCTCCAGCCCTGAAAATACTGTGTATGGTAAATTTCTGACAGCCCGATGTAGCCACTGTGTAATGGGCAATAACACTTTATGGCAGTTGGGGCTGGGGGAAGCTGTTGCAGAGTGCCAAGGCCCTTTACATAGCTCAGGGCCTTTCACTGCAATTCTATATCCTACTTTTCACTGCAGCCCTGCACCCTTTCACCCATGCTGCTCTGGTAACATTTTCCAGGGCCCCTTTGGGAGTATTTATCCCTGGTTGTTCTCATGCTGCTGTTCTTGCACTGTTTTTCTCACAGCCTTGAATCTGCAAACATCAATACTGCTGTCATGGAGGGTTCTCGTGGGAAATGACTGACCTCAGTGTAAGAATCACCCCTACTTCCTCCCTTTTTTGTACCCCTTGGCTGTAGTATTTGGTTTACATTGGGAGATCCAGTGCAAAGCTTAACAACAACCAGCCCCTGATCAAAGTATGCTCCAGCAACCACTACTTGCTGTGCAAGCAGGATCACAGCCCTGGACTTCAGGTGAGAAGATTTTGGCCTCCTCAGGGATCTGCTTGGAAGAATCCCAGGTGACACAGCCCTGGAGAGAAATGGTCAAGGAGAGCTGGTTAATTTTCAAGGATCAACTCCTTCAAGCTCAAGGATGGTCCATCCCAACATGCTGGAAGTCAAGCAAAGGCAGCAAGACACCTGTGTAGATGAACAAGGAGCTCCTGACAAAACGCAGTTAGAAGAAGGATGCATACGAGAGGTGGAAGCAGGGTCAGATGACACAGGAGGAATACAGAGACTCTGAGCGTGCAGGGATTGGATTAGGAAAGGCAAAGCCCACCTGGAGTTGAATCTGGTGAGGGACGTGGAGGACAACAAGAAAGGTAAATCATCAGCAAGAAAGAGTAGGAAATGTGGGCCCTCTGCTGAATGAGGCAGAGGACCTGGTGGCATAGGACATGGAAATGGCCAAGGTACTCAGCCTTCTTCACTTCAGTCTTTACTGGTAAGGTTTACCTTCAGGAATCCCAGGCCCCTGGAACCAGTGGGAAAGTGTGGAGCAACAAAGACTCCTTCAGTGGAGGAGAATCAGGTGAACCATTTCCAAACATATGAAGGACAAGAGGTGATTGGGGGTAGTCAGCATGGATTCACAAAGGGGAAACCATGCCTCACCAACCTGATAGTTGTTACAATAGGATGACTGGCGCAGTGGATGAGGGAAGAGCAGTGGACATTGGTTATCTTGACTGTAGCAAGGCTTTCAACACTGTCTTCCATGATATCCTGTGACTGTTCACTCAACTCCTGCTCAGGTTTTGGCCTAACACACAGCTCATGCTAAGGCCTGATATATGCTGGGAGCAGTGCAATTAAGTCAAAGCGAGAGCAACATGAAAGCAGGACATGATAGACAGGAATGGGTAAAGGTCATTATGCAGCTGTTATCACCTGCAGCTTGCTGTCTCCTGCAGCCACCATCATTACATATTAATTGTCTGGCAGTTTCTTCATAGTCCAATGACTTATGGAAATGGTATAGACCAAATCTCCAAGCTGGAAGGTATAAATATGTCAGCTTACCATAAAAGCTTTTGAAGAGAAGCTAACAGCAGCTGGACTGCTGAGGCTTTTGTGTTTGCCTGCGTGATACAGGGGACGTTTACACTGTGATGGAGGAGGAAAAATGAGCACTCTTACCATTGGCTAGGTAACTATTTTGCTCATAGGCGCACGAGTTATGAATTACGAGTTACGAGTTACAAGTTGTGAATTAGAGAACTTGTAAGTTAGAAACTTCATGAATTAACAAAGTGGTGAATTAGTGTATTCATTTTAGACTAGTCTGTATAAAGGGGATTCAGCCCTTGTTTGACATGTTTGTTTTCTAATGAGCTCATAAAATAAAGTTTAATTTACGGAGTCTGTTGCCCTGTGAACTTGAGAGATCCAAACACATTGTGACGCATCCTCACAGACTAACTGATGAAGTACAGATTACATAAGTGGTCAGTGAGATAGACTGAAAACTGGCTGAACTGCCAGGCTCACAGGATTGTGAACAGTGTCATGAAGTCCAGCTGGATGCCAGTAACCATTAGTGTACCCCAGGGATTATATCGAGGCCAGTACTGTTTAACATCTTCATAAATGCCTTGATGATAGGACAGAGCACACTCTCAACAAGTTTGCAGGTAATATAAAATTAAGAGGAGTGGTTGATACACCAGATGGTTGCACTGCCATTCAGAGGGACCTCGACAGGCTGGAGAAATAGGCTGACAGGAACCTCATCAAGTTCAACAAAGGAAAGTAAAATGTCCTGTACCTGGGGATGAATAATCCCATACACCTGGACAGGCTGGTGACCAACTGGCTGGAAAGCAGCTTTGCAGAAAAAGACATAGGGATCCTGGTGGACACCAGGTTGAACAGAAGCCAGAAATATGCCCTTGGGGCAAAGAAGGCTAACAGCCTGCTGGGCTGCAGTAGGCAAAGCACTGCTAGAAGATCAAGGGAGGTGATGTTTCCCCTCTACTCAGTGTTTGAGTGTAACGTTATAGTTGGCAATGAGGAGATATTCTGTACAAAGTATGTCTATAGGGGTAAAGTCTCTGGGAAGCTTACTTTGCCTCTGCTCTGAGCTGGGCAAATATGTGCCATGAACATTAGACGTATAATTAGTTTGGTGTGGTATTGGGCCTGTGTTGATAACCCTGACTGCAAGGCCAGATGTATCAGGACAGGCACAGCAACATGGTTATATGATTATACAGCTTCTGTAGCTGATGCTTATCTAGCAGCTCAGGATATAGCAGGACCCTCCCCGGTATGCTGGCACCCATCCCTAGAGATGTTCTCTTCAAGGCTCAGGTCCATTTGCAAAAGTGGCTTAAGCATCATGTCTTGAACTCATCCCATGTAGCTGAGCTGCTTTAGGTGGTAGTAAGGTCACATTTGAAAGGTTCTTGGTTCTCCCCGTTGCCAGTATAAGGTGCTTAGAACAACCACAGATATTGATTTTGTTGCCTTGGTTAGATGCCACAGGCAGGGGGATTGGATCTGCCAATGTTGAATAAATCTCCTAAAGGCCTGAGTGGCTTTTAGAAATAGTTTGAAGGACTTTAAATTAGTTAGATTCTTAAGTCACTTCAACAGTTTAAAACTGGACCAAAGAGGTTGGAAAAGCAAGACTACTTTCACAAAATTGCACAAAATAGTTGACAAATCTGAATAAAGAAAGCTTTCTCCTCAAGGCACTATCTGCTTTTAAAAATTAAGAACTTGGGTCCAGGACAATGACATAGAGTTGTTTCAATTTTTTGTAGGATTGCAGTACAAGTTAGGTTTCTAACTAGGATTTATGACTTTCTTTGTGTATTTGGACCCCAATTCACAGCCCTGTGAGAAGGTCCATGGAGGTTACAGAGCTTGCAGACTGGGAGCATCTCTATAATGTTTAGTAATGAAAAAGGCAGATTTAGAAATGAGAAATTGTAAGTAAATATGGCTGCTTCACAAAAAAAATAAAGATAATGTCAATTTCTTTTTATGGGCTGTTAGATTTTTCTTTGGATTCAACATTTTTATTGCTGCTGAAGGGTTTTTAGTGCTGAAAAATGAAATATAGAAGTAATCCTAAAACATTGAAGTTTGGGAGAATGGCCACATTGGTAATTACCCATAAGCCTTCACAACACAGCAAGGAATGTTTCTATGATTTATTTCTATTGCTTAGAAAAATCTAGAAAGCCTGTACAATATAGCATGCCCTGGTATTAGCTTTACCTCAGCAACCTTACTGAAGCTTAACTTAATGAAGTAATAAATTCAGAAATGTGTTTCTGCATGCATTTGTTTCATAGATTTATTATAGATAAATCCACTTATAAAATGCATCAGGATGAAAAGTCGACACTGCAGAAACTTCCTAAATACTGGTGCATGTATTACAGTCTCCATTACCAATAATATATAGAAGGTAGAACATTTACTTTAACGATGATGAACAGAGGCTAGACACAGATTGACTGCTGTACAATACGTCAGTATGGTTAAGTATAATACTCAAATACCTGTTAAAAGGAAAAGGATATTGCCTATATATAACAGGTAAATAATTTCATATTTGTGCAATATATTTGCTCTTGTTCCTATTTAACCTATATGGAGACTATAGACTTAAAAGCAGTTAGGCAAATCTACTTATATGAATATATGAATAGTCTAGATCCTTACGAGTTTGCTCCAGTGCTCACCAGATTGAGCAGAAATATTTTCATTTACATTGCATCATCCCCTTCTGGGTGAAGAGTTTAGGGTAAAATTGTGACTTGCTTAAAAAGAATAACAAGTTTCCACTAACATTTCTGGAACCCCACATTGGCAAAATTTTGGCAGACTGGGCACACAATATATCAAAACATGTTTTATTTTGTAAAGCATGGGTATGCTTATAACAAAAGAATAACACTTTCAAAGGTTTTAATCTTCAACCTTGACGTTAACAACATTAGTAAACATTTAACAATGAATATGTCTGTGAGAAACCCTGCCAGTGAAATCACCACAATACCTAGCAAAATTTTACTCATCACCATAAGGATCTCAGCACTGTAAGAGGAAAAGGAACACATGGTCTGTCAAATTAATTTTAACTCAGTATCACCTGGACTTACATTAAGAGTTAAAGGTAATTCAGAAATGTTTTTTGCAATGTTTGGGAACCTCCCCTTCCCTTCTCCTGGCTTTTTTTTTTTAAGAAGCTGTTTCAGATGTGCTGGAATGCTCCTCTATGCATGGTGCTTCAGTGGTTGTCATTTGCATGGCAAGGTTTTGGTAGCAGCGGGGCTACAGGTGTGGCTCTGTGTGAAACTACTGTTTTGGTAGCAGCGGGGCTACAGGTGTGGTTCTGTGTGAAACTACTATATCTGATAGAACCAATGCCAGCCGGCTCCAAGGCAGACCCACCGCTGGCCAAGACCAAGCCTATCAGCAACGATGGTACTGCCTCTGCCATAACATATTTAAGAAGGGGGGGGAAACCTGTGCAACAAACTGCAGCTGGAGAGAGGAGTGAGAATATGTGAGAGAAACAGCTCTGCAGACACCAAGGTCAGTGAAGAAGGAGGGGGAGGAGGTGCTCCAGGCGCCGGAGCAGAGATTCCCCTGCAGCCCATGGTGAAGGCCATGGTGAGGCAGGCTGTCCCCCTGCAGCCCATGGA
>NW_008794597.1:1870247-1880717 GCF_000699145.1 Aptenodytes forsteri | reverse complement strand
AGGACTCACATTGGAGAAGTTCATGGAGAACTGTCTCCCATGGGAGGCACCCCATGCTGGAGCAGGGGAAGAGTGTGAGGAATCCTTCCCCTGAACATGTGATGAACTGGCCGCAACCCCCATTCCCTGTGCCCATGTGCCGCTGCGTGGGGAGGAGGTAGAGAATTCGGGAGTGAAGTTGAGCCCAGGAATAAGGGAGGGGTGGGGGAAAGGTGTTTTAAGATTTAGTTTTTATTTCTCATTATCCTACTCTGATTTGATTGGCAATAAATTAAACTAATTTCCCCAAGTCGAGTCCATTTTGCCAATGACAGTAATGGTGAATGATCTCTCCCTGTCCTTATCTCGACCCAGGAGCCCTTTCGTTATATTTTCTCTCCCCTGTCCAGCTGAGGAGGGGCAGTGACAGAGCGGCTCTGGTTGGCAGCTGGCATCCAGTCAGAGTCAACTCATCACACTGATTCAGGTAAACCATATTTAGCTATCTAAGCCGCTGAGATGCCTCTTAAAACTTTATCCTTAAAGTCCCTACAGTATTCCTTCTTAAGCCAGCCTCCCAGGAAAATATATTCCCTGTGATGTATGGTGGGCTTCAGAGCATTTGGGGAGGCTGGTTGTTGTAGTAGAGTGTACCTTTCATGTGAAAAGAGCCTGGCCTGAATAGGAACCCAAACTGTAAGAAGACTATGTTCTCTTGAGACATTAGGGTTGCACAGGTGGATGTAGGAATCCATGTTAACTCACTTGAAAAGTTTTATATCTATCTGAGGTAAAAGTGAAATATTTTCAACCTAGTTGAAATTAAGTTTTGACAATTTTATTGGATTGCACTGAAAGCAATATGTTTCTGCAAAACATAATTTAGTCAAATCTGTATTTTCAGAAGAAAAGTGTTTTATCAATAAAACTTTCCACCAGTTCTCTCCTTTATAGACATAGTGCCTGCACTTCATGGTTGCCCGTTGCTTATGATGCTAAGCACATGAAAGTATATGCATTTTCAACTGAATTTGTTCAATAGCCCAGTGGATCTCATTTCTGATTTTCTTTCTAATTAACACCAGAAATGAAGATGAGATATTAATCTGTGAATTCATACAAGTTGAAGAAACTCATAACCATCTGCTTGTCTTATATAAACATTCTTTTTGAAATCTCCTATAACAGCAGGTATTTGTGTGCATGTTTGAGCGGGTACATACTTTTGACTTTAACATGCCCATGGACCTTTGAGCTGTACTTTCCACACACCTGTGCATGCATAGAAATCTTAGAAGGTATAACTGTACATGAATAGTAACCTCTATCAAGGCCTGTTATGGAGGTGCACAAGACACCTTGAAAACATGACTTGAAATGACAGCTTCAAAATGGTTTGTCTGTATCAGCCCCATTTCTCCATCATGTCTCCATGTAAAGATGAGGTCATGCATGGCCTCTGATGTTCTAAATATGGAATTATGTACACATTCATACTGAAGAAGAACCTTTGACAACAGCTTCATTTTCAACAGTGTTGCAGATTTCAGTGCATTGCATTGAATCTGGTAGAGAAGGCTGCAAAAATATATCATTGTACTGTTACATTTAAACAGACTAGCAAAATTAAAAGGAAGTTAGGATTATGCAACTGGAATTATTTGTATGGTAACTACCATAAATTTGTGATTACATCCTGGAAATGCTTAGTAAATAAATTATTTTTTAAAAAAGAGAAGGTGTTTCCATAGGGTGGCTTCTTCCTTCAACTCACAGGCAATATGCAGCCTTCAAAGGAACTACTGAACATTTTAACCATTTGAAAACAATGTGATGTACAAATTTACTTGTGAAAATACTGACCTCTTGTTCTTTGCAAGTGCACATATGCATGTAAATGAGAACAGAGTTTGGCCTGGAAGTTACAGACACAGTCTACACTGTTACCCAGCATTTACTAAGAACATCTGCAGGGTATCCTAAGACTCTTTTCTGTGACTGAAAGCAAACTCTATGCTTTGGGATCTGAATATAGTAATTCAAAGCCTCTTCAGTACAGATAACAACTGCATATTGTTTAGTCTGTGAGACTCCATTAAATGACAAAACCGAAAGTGCTTTTCACTGACGAAGGAAGTGGTTCGCATTATTACAAATCCCAAGGAGCCAGCTATAGTTTTACACAGTTAGCATATGGATGTTTATACAATTGCATCTAACTGCAGATGATATTTTTGAACCATATTTAATGGTTATTGGATTAAGTTCCATTCACATGCATACCCCTTATAAAGAATATGTGATGATAGTAATAATCTAAGGAAAAAGAGGTAAACTTATTTTAATATACATAAGTTACACACAGATCATACTATGTGTGCATATATGTGTTCAATCCAACTGTGGTACACTTAAATACTCTCAGAACATGTGATCTAATCTTGTCCTCTTTATAGCTTATTCTATTCAGCAGATTTAGATCCAAATATGTAAATAGCTATGCTGTCTGGCACTGCATGTTTTGGCAAAATTTGGTTCATGTTGAAATGAAAGAATAGCTTATTGCACAGCTCTCATATTTAGGGCTTGGGATTTCATCTTTCTGAGAATGAAGCCCTGCTCACAACCTGCAACTACCATAGGTATCATTTTGGTCTTATTCTTTTTTAAGTTCCCCTGTCAGATTGGTTTCCCCTTGTGTTTGCAACTATTCCCACCTTGGAGTTTTTTTGTAAATATTAGAACAGCAGGACACACCTGTTTGTCCTGGGTAAAGAAATGGGCTTGCTATTTTTGGTATAATTGCTCAAAAATTCTCATAACTAACAAGAATCTCTACTATTCAAGGCCTGATGGACCAGAAAAGCTGCCTGGATCATGGTGGGAGAAACACTGGATTTTTAATAAATTCAATAATTACTAGAAATGATAATACAGTATGTTGTGCATTGTATAGGAAGAAGGTTTTGTATCATCATCTGATGATTACAGAGATGATTACAGGTGCTTGACCAAGTCCAACAGTAATTCCTAATGAGAAATTCAATTAATACCACCCCTCAGTCCAGGGTACAGCCTTGTAATGTGGCTCAGCCCTGACCTCTGCTCCTTTGACCTCCTGCTTCTGCCAGCAAGCCTGCCCTCATCTCATTCACCCCCACAGAACTGTTTGCACTGATGATTCAAGAGTCTTATTTTACTTAATTTTAGTTTTCTGAATTGTGGTCCTGATACAAAACTCACTGTAGTGGATTTTCGCTCCCAGACGGATCCTTTGCATGCACAGAAGTGCCTGTTTTGTGGTCACATTATCCATACAGTTGCTTAGTATTCCTAACAAGTTATTATCATTTCTTGTTATAATCCCTGTCAGAAGCTATGTGCTTGCCCCCAGATATCCCTGTTCTTGAACCAGTAAGCAGAATAGCTAATCTTAAATATTTTCTTCAAAATTGAGAATCCTTTGATTTTTCAGTGTCATTTAAACTAGTGTCACAATCAATACAATAGGCTAGCATATTTTCGTTGGTTTAAATGTTTGACACAATTGTATAGTGATTGGCTCAGATATAGAAAACTGAGGTGCTAAGTAACATACTCTCAGGGTAAGTCTATTGTAGCATATTACTTTTACTCAGGACCATTGTCTGGCAGAGTCCTAACATCATGGAATAGCCTGAGCCTATGCTATTAAACTTGTAACCTCTAGAGCAGGATAACTACCTCAAATTGCCAATGTGGGATCATCCTTAGCCTGTGCTAACTCTTGAACTATGTCTGCTTATTGTCTGGAAAAATGCTAGATGTCCTGACCAAAACTGTGGCAGGGACCACGCAAGTACCAAGAGAGTAGAGGCAAACAAGTCCATTGCCCACGTGTGCTTCCTGGTGTCGGTAATTTCCTCATGTTGATGCATACTATCTGTTCCAAATTCTCATTAATTCAGAAAATATCAAACCAATATAAAATTCTTTTAAAAAAGAAGGGTTGAAATTAGTATGTGTCAGTGGGTTCTGAAATACTTGAATATGGCTTCAACATGTAAAGCACAGTATATTAGCTCTATATACTAGAAACAACATCGCATTTTCATAACAACAGAATAATTTCATGAACTTAAGGTCAAGTTTTTTCTTCCCCATCCCCTCCCCCATTAAGTTTGAACTGTTGTTTTGGGGAAAATACAATATTTGGTTGAGGGAATAATATGTCAGTCATTTCAGAATTAATTTCTGTACATCAGCCTTGTTCTAGAGAACTTAAATCTTTGCAATGAACATCCCTGTAGGCACGGTTTTCTTTCCTGAACCCTCCATATATAATTTTATATGACAACTTCTTGTGCATATTTACTATAATAATGATGATGCACAGGTGAGATAACTCACTTAGAGGCGTGAAATGCATGCAGGAAGACTTCAGGTCTGATATTTAACACTGTTCTTGTTTAATGCTTGGCTACAGAGACAGTAGCATCTTGACTCAAACATGCAGTGCAGCTGGCGTATGCAAGTGTTGAAGCAGTCTTGAGACTAAACACTACTAAAATATAGAACCACAGCTGGCTGTAGAATACCAGGAATGTAACTTTGGTGTTTCTTGATATTTTGTACTCTTTATGGTGAAATACTATTAACATCTTCCCACGTTTTTTCTAAGGATAAATTGACACACACCTCAGACACATATTCAGCCTCAGTATTTCATTCTTGTTATCATGTGTGCGGGATGTGAGGGGACATTTCCATCTGCGCGATTACTTTCTCTGACATTGCTGCAGAAGAGTGCCTGAGAATGCTTCTTATACCAATTACATCAACTATTTCTTTTGATCACACTAAATCATCTGCAACCGTTTGTGTTCCCCGTGTGCTAGAAATGCAGCTGCTGCCAAGGCTGGAGGAGCCTGAAGTACAATGGGGAAAGCGATCAATTGGCATTTGCAGGAGGGGCCAGTCATCAGAGCAGTTACATGAGCACCTCTTGTTCTCCAACACACCAACGACGGCTGTAACACTACCTTCCCCAGGCCTCGAGAAACCAGCTACAGTATGCCAGTGACACATTGATTGTGGTTTTTGTTGGAAAGGAAGTGGGTCTTGTAACTTCCATTTCTACTACCACACACGTGCTAATTCCAGTAGTGACAGCTACCACCAATGGATGAGGGGCTCTGCACTGCGCTGGGGGTAAGAAATCACAACGTGACCAGAAATCAGCTGAAGAGCTGTAAGTGAGAAGACTAATGGGAGTGGCTGCCTTTCCAAAAATCAGCATTTACTGCCTGTAATTGCACAATGAGATATAAGAAAGTCTATTTTATGTATAGGGTCTAGCAGATGCTTTGAGTGCCTTCTAGTTGGGTTAAAAGGTGACCTTTCAGATATCTCCAGTGCCAGAGCTGATTTCACACATCATGCAATGTCCAGCAATGATTTTCAGTGCCTTTTGTTTTCAACATTTATAGAGGAAAAACGTCGTGAGGAAAGATAGATACCTCAATTAAAAGGACCAAGCCCCATCGCTGGGGAGGGCATTGTGTGAAAATCTCTGATGCCCATACAAGGTGCAATCCAGGACAGTCTCTAGTGTCAGAAGAGTCACAGAAGTTGCAGGTCTCTCTCCACAGCCTGCACATGACAGACCCTCTGATGGGAAGGATGACCTGGAGAAAAGGAGCAAACCAAACAAACAGCATGACACCTAGGAAATTTGGTACCTTGGCTATCTCCAGGTGCCAGAACTGTGGAGTGGGACAAGTTCGGGTCACTGAGAAACTGGAGGAGCTAGACTTGAAGCTGTGGAAGTTGAGAGAGACACAAAATAGTCCCTAGATGCTTGCAGTAGTGCATAGCTTCAATAACGTGTGATTTCTACTTCGAGCAAGACTCTGATGGGAAAATGCAAAGGGCAAAGAGGGTCATGAAAAGTCATATGGCAGAATAGAGTAAGGTGAGGAGCAGGAAACAGGGTTTTCTAGCTATCATCCTGCTGGGCACTAACAAGTAGCACAGTTTGCAGAGGATGGCTCGGCCAGCTGGGGTCCAAAGGAGGCCGTATCTCTCAAACCACTGTGTCAGTCCCTGGCAAGCTTCAGTAAACTTTTAAAATGCATTTCACTGCTGCTGTTAGCAGTGAAATGGACAAATGCTCCATGTCACCAACTAAAAGTAAGGGTCATTTACTGGGGAGCTTAGAAAAAAATAAATTTCCAATGAACTGGAAATCCTACTGTTTAACCAGCTCTAATGGTAAGCAGAGTGCTGTATCAATTGCTTTCAACACAGCAACTGTCACTTCTTTTGGAAATTTGCGTCTTTTAAATGCATATTTTCAATCAACACTTTAGACTTCAGAGCTGTCACTACCTTCACATGCCACTGCCATTACTGCAATCACAAGTCATTGCTTATCAGACTGATTGCCAGCAGTGCACTTCTGCCAAAACTGTCAACGCAGGTGCTTATAAGCTTTAATAAAATAGTTTAAAGTGTGTGTGTGTGCATGTGTGATTGGGGGAGATAGAGAGGGAGAGAGAGAAAAAGAGACTAAATTGCACTTTTCAATGCTCAGGTGGTAGAGCTGTTAGAGTATTACACAACAAGGACAAACCAGAATGAAGTTATCAACTATTCTGATTTAAGAAAAAAAACATACAAACCCCAAACTCTCAGGTAATAATCGAGTTTGGAGATGTGCATCTCTAACACCCTTTTGGCATGACATAGGCAACAGAAGTCAGGAAACCTCTACACATGCACAACAACTCATATTTGTGACAACCTAAAATAAGGATTTGAATTAGAGTGTGTTTTCTGCAGAGAATCCTGTTCATGTGTAGCTGAGTATCACCAGCATATAAACTGTTTGGGTTAAAAGTTGTCAAACGGTAACTAACACCACAAGTTGTACAAAATTATCTGATGTCTCTAACAACATCTGTCAACATTATTTTTTTATTGTAATCTCATACCCCTAAAGATGGTGGGAAAGGCGTGACCTTCTGATTTAAAATAGCAAGTGTGAAAAAGTTTTGAAGCTCCATTGCAGATCCCACATGTATAAGACTGTCATAGTCCTTGCATGTTAAATCATCCTGTTATAAAGGTCTAGTTTATGAGTACTTAGCCAAGGTAGACTATTGGTACTGAGCAAGGTTGACAGTATAACTAGAGCCGGTTCAAAATTTTCTGATATTTGTTTGCTGTTGAAAACGTTAATTCATTTGACTAAGCATGTTTTGCTGGAAGAAATTTCATTAAAATTTTTTTACAAGTCTTGTATCATTAATTTGTTACAAAGCATTTTAGGTATTTATAAGTATTGTATCATAAAACAAAAATGATTTGCAAAATAATGTTTCAGTATTATTTAGTGAAATACTTTAATCTTTGCAAGATAAATTCTGAAATAATAAGTGGTTTTTTCCTAAAATTCATATCTGTGATGAGATGTTTGGTTAAGTTCCAATAAATGGATTTTCTCTCACCGTGACTTGATTTATACTCATTTTATTTGTCTCTTCCCTGAAAAAAAATGTGGGCATGCAAGTTAAAAGCAAACATTATAACTGCATTCTGGCAGAATAATACCCCATCAAGTTGATCGTACTTCATGCAATCCTGGAAAACCAAAACACTAAATATTTTTTGTATAACTAATACTAAAAATATCTCAGTTATGAGACTGATGACTGGGTTACTCTTAGACACTTGATAAGACTAAAATAAAATAAGCAAAAAATAATGACTTGCATTCCCACTCGTTGTGCACATCTCATATAAATATGTTAAAAGAAAGCCTACTGTGAGCACAGTCTAATCCTCCCAGGTAGCAGTCCTCAATATCTGTGTCACTGACACACTAATGTGCATGAAAAGAGGTTCAGACAAACTAATGGTCCATGGCTCTTCACCTCGTGGTATTTGAACCTCCTCTGTGAAAAGTGGACCTAAATATATGGAATACGTAGGCAAGATTTTGTATGAGTATTTTTCCAGCAAAAAAGAGTTTACAGCTTAAACTGGCCTCTGTTCAATACTGCACACACCTAGCATAGCCTGATGTCAAAGTAGGCATATTACTTTGCTACAGGGATGCCATAATACCTCTGCTGGTATTACAGTGGAATAGATGAATGAAAAATGTGATTTAATATGAGTTAGTAAATCTAGGGTAACTGAAGTTTGTGATTAACTGACAACTGAATGCGGCAAATGGCTTTTTTTTTTTAATTCTGTACAATAGAATGATAGAACTAAAAGCAATTCCAACTTCCCTTCCTTAAACAAAGGAACAATCTCCCTACCTGGAAGTCTATTTACTGAGGTGTTTGAGGCATCTTTCTCAGCCTTCACTGCGTACCCAGCTGGCTCCTTCTCCAGTTTTTTAATACCTGCTCTGGATGCATTATACTGTGCTCTGGAAGTCATTATACTGTAGATGTTATCGTTGGGTTCTAGAGATGTACAAGTAGCCATTTTTGTTTTGTAGTTACTAATGTTAAATGTGTTTTAATTTTATTTTCCTTTGTGATTGAAACCCTTTGACTTTCCTCCTATCTTTCCCCCATACATACAAAGTCAAAAGTATTTTAAAAAATCACATTCCAGTGGGGGATTGTCATGACACACTAATCTCTTTCTAAATGTGAAGCCATGGGTTTATAGCACAGCATAGTTCCCTTGGTTTGTGTGCTTTGAGTGATTTAATTTCCTCAGGCAGGATGATGGCATGATTTACAGAAGCATTACAGGATCACAGTTTATTGCAAGCCTATGTGAGAATGCATGTAAGTCCAGCAGCTTCTGCAATGAAGCTTAGGAAGGCTACACTGGTGTATGAAATTCTGGAGTTTAGGTGGGGGGTTTTATATATCTCCTTGTCTTTTTATAAATCTCTGCAACATCAACTGCCATTGCAATCAACGTGGTTTTAGGAGATTTCAAAGTCGGATGAGAAACAAATAGGTAGACAGATCAATGAAGTGATCATGCAAATCCTTGTTTATGTGAGTAGGTCATACTAGAGTAGCCTAAATGAAATAATGGATTTAATGCCAATCCAGCTGTTAATAAGAATTCTGCTAATAATGCCCAGCTGTGACTGGGGTGATGGCTTTTACAGAACAAGGAAAAGTCCTGTAATGCACTTGTCTGTCTCACTGCTCTGAGTCCAGCCTCCCCATCCAGTACCTCTTTTTGACCATTGCATTTGAAGTGAGATAGCAAAATGTGGTCCTGCTTATTTTGCTCAGCTACTTTGATATGTAAGTTTTATGTATACCAACTGAAGATCTCTCACTTTCTGTTTCAAAACTACTAAGTCTCTGTTTTCTTCAGTTTAGAGTAACATCATCCTGAAACAAAACTTCTGTTGGGCACCATTGATTTGACTGTAATACACAACACACAATATTCAGCAGGACAACATCATGCAACATTCAGCAGAAAATCCATTACAGTAATGTGTGATCCTTTTTAATTCTTATCCCACAATGAGTAAGATGCAAGATAAGAATCTTCTCAGTGTCAATATAAATACATTTTTTAAAGGACAATATTTGTTATAAACATGTAATGTAAAATGGAATAGAGATGGTTACATCCTAAACTCTCATTAACAAGGCTATAATTCCCATTAAGTGTTTTGTGTGTTAATATTTTCCTACACTGAGTCTATATTTTACTTGGGAGTCCAGAATGTGCGATGGATCATCCTGAAATCTGCTCAGTAGCTGATGAAATGATCTCCCACTGCTCTTCTGTTATTGCTTGGAAGCGTGCTGTGTTCCAGCAGGGAAGTCCTGTGGCTAATGGAAGGAGAGCAGAGGAAATCCGGTCATTGGCAGGGTGTCCAAGCCTCTGACAGAAGCAGGCTGCTGCAGGCGATTTTAAGTGGTGCACTGGGACCCACCAGGTGTTCAAATCTCATAGCACTCAGAAGATAAAGTACCTGCATCAGCTACTTAAAGCTCTCTCAGCAGAAAGTTTGCACACTGGGAACACAGAGAAGATCTCTGAATTACTGTGTAACCAGAATAAGTACTCAAACCTTTTTCTAGCTTGTTAGGACTGAATTAACTCCATCTGTAGCAGTGCTATATCAAATATTTTTTTAAGTAGAACCAGGGATGTGAAACATTGTAGTGGCTAAGCTGACCAGGATGAGAAGGGCTGAGATCAGAGAAAAAAAGTAAGATGTCAACAAAAATAGCCACATGATGAACACTAAACATCCGTAGGACTGCTTCAGCTTGTAAGAATTTAATTTGAATTTGAATTGAATTTGGCCTGTGTGATTTGCCTCAGAACTTTTTGGATTGTCTGTTGTCTTATGAAATATCTATGTGATGCTTCTCTTGCTTATCGTACTACTACCTTACATTCAAAAGCCATTACCTGAAGCCACTAAAAATAACAGCTGCAAAAAAAATAATTCCCTTTAATTTCTTGTTCTGATATACTCCTGGGTGAAATTTCAATTCTTTC
>NW_008794597.1:1824316-1870076 GCF_000699145.1 Aptenodytes forsteri | reverse complement strand
TAATTCCCTTTAATTTCTTATTCTGATATACTCCTTGGTGAAATTTTCAATTCTTTCTGTCAAAGCCACAAAACCAAAACTTACTGCTTTATGAAAGCCATGCTTTCTTATGATGCTTTCAGCAGCTGGAGCATTAAAAAAACCTGTGAATGCAAAAGATTAATAATAAAATTATGAAAACTTCAAACAATTTTTTGGCTGGGTAAGAATATGAACAGAGCAGCTCATCTACATTGAGCACCACTACAAGACCTTGAGACTATGGTGCAGCTTCCGTCTTCAAAACTGATTCCCTGAATTCATCTGGAAAAGAATTGTAAGACTGTCCAGAATAATGCCAAACTATGACTTTCAATATTTGAGCACCTTAAAATTCACCCCTCCTTCCCCTGAAATCAGTACAGCTTTTTTTTCTCCTTTATATAATTCTAGTCTTTACAGCTATATATGTGGCCTTAATTTTCTGAATAAGTGTGTACTTAAATAGTGTGACTAAGGAAAAGTTCTCTACTGTTACCTTCTGCTGCCTTCAGATGGGCATATTTTCATATTACATGTATGTCTCTGTGTGTGTGAGAATATATGTGACATACGTGTATTCCTTCATAAATAACAGTTTCCACATACAATTTGTTTTTTTTATCTTGAGCAGGATGTCCTATCTTGCAGTTTGGATACTCCTGAATGCTTTGTTAGGTTAAATTCACTAAATCCAACATTTAAGTACCACCTTGGGTCTTCAGACTCTCATGAGCCTGAAGATGGATAAAGCTCACTAGTGGGGAAACCAGCTTCCTTTCTCACCTTGCCTAATGACTGATGACTTAAACACTCAGGTCTCGTACTTCCTAAATGAATGCCCAACTGCAATGAATACCCAAAGACAGTGCTCTGGGGTTCATCCCTCTGTTATTCTCGCTCAAGTTGTTCAAATATTTAGAGATTCAGACAGAAAATGAAAATGATTCTGTAGTTTGAGCATCCACCAGGGACACCCAGAGCCTCTTCTCAGCTTTCATACAAAGCAGAACAGCTTCATCTGATGAAGACCTATTCCAGAATACAAAGCAGACAAAATGAGAATTAAATTTTAGGAGCTCCACATCCTTAATGGCAAAGAGGATAGGGTGCTTTGCCTGTATCTTCCTGGGATTCTTTGAAAGGCCGGCTTCAATATTTTGTAACTACAGAATATTCCTTTTTTTTTACTTCTCCTTACTACAGTGGTTGATATAAGCAAAGTTATTCTCATTTCCTAATGCTATCTGACAACACTTAATTAATGAATTTTCATATTGCCTTGATTTTTCTATTGTCTGTTCCTTATTTTTATTCACATTAGCTATGCAAGTCAGTACTGTTATATTCTCTTGATTTTTGCTGTTCTTCCTATTGCTGTAAGTTCTTTACCTCTCTCTAGAATATCTGCTTTTTCTTCCCAAATAAAATTCCCTTTCATAGGAAAAATTCAGTATATTTGAAGCTATTGTAAGCAAAGGGTACATTCTGGAGAAGTTTTTAGTCTCAAAAATAGGAAAAAATAATCTGAAGTCATCAAATAATTGTGTTATATAACTTGCAAAAGGAAGATTTTTTTTATTAAACAATTTCCCTTTTTTAAATTCCATTCATTATTTTGCCAGCAATTCTGCTACCATGTTAGAGAATAATGCAAGCTTTTTTCTCTGCTGATTAATTCCAATCAGCTCAAAGTTGTACATAAGTGAGAAAATACTTTTATTTGTTTTGTTGGTGTCCCTTTCAAACATTATTAAGATCTTGGAGAAGCCTGAAAGAATTCAGGTGCTTCCTCCATTTTCTCCAATCCATGACTCCACAATCTCCATGACACTGAGCTACCAGTACCATATATTTTATTTCTATACAACAGCCTTCATATATGATTTCACAAAACCCATTATGGAGACAGTTATCACAACCTACATGGGTAATTATGGTTTTACGGTGGGATTTAACAAGCAAAACTGGCAATACCTGTGAGGGAAGAAGTGAGAGGATGTCAGATAGCATAGTGTGGCTAAAAGCCACCCTGCCCAGGGGCAAGGGAGCAGGGCAGGCACCAAGGCTGAGGGTGCTCAGTAAGGAGTGAAGAGCTCTTCACAGGCTGAGGGTGATAGGAGAATGGAGGGAGCAACCTGAGATGTAGGAGAAAGTGACTGTAGATGGCAAAGTAACTGGGTGTGCCCGGTATTTCTCACTCTTTGTGAGAAAAGAGTGTTGTGTTGTTCAGAGATGAGTTTCCTTCCTTCCTCCCACCCACCCTCCCTCTCTCTGTTTCTCCCTCCCTGCCTCTCTTTTTTCCTTTTTCTCTTCCTCTCTTTTGTAAGGGTAAGGGGTAGGAAGATGAGCAAATTGATATTTAGACTCTCCAATTTCTATTTACAGTTCTGTCCATTGTATAACATGGACAGAAGTTTCAAAGTATTATTTAGCACAGTCCCATGTCCCTTCACGTGCCAACTATAATTAGATGAACAGTGGATGTTGCCCTGCCCTCCAATTCCTAAAAGTTTTTCTGTAGCAACAGGTCTCAGGAGCTCATGTGTTGGAGGAGGTTTTTATTCCAGTGCTGTGAACATTCACCCACCCCAGCACGTGTCCTTGCTATCACCTTCAAGTTGCATCATTACTGACACTTTCTGAAATACCGCCACCAATTTTTTTTCTATGACAGACGAGGAGAGATGCAACTGAAATGTATTTTTAACTCAAAGCCTGATGAGGAGCTGTCTTTTATTGCAAAGCTCTGGATTACAGGACATCAAGACCAGGAGCTTCTCTGTTTTGTAACTTCTCTACACCTCGTTATCAAGTTTTAGCGTGGCCCACCATATCATACAACTTCCTCACAAGACAGATGCCTGCTTTATCCTGCTTTCTTCAGTGAATGTTTGGTGTCATCTATTTGGCCATATTTTCTGTTGAATACAGGACACGGGTCCTGCTGAGCTCTGGAGTCTTTCTCACTTATCCATGTAACAGCTTTCATTATTGGGCTTCATTTTTTGGAGTCTGTACTGTGTATTCTCCTTTATTAATCAAGTGAATGGATGAAGTTCTCCCACATTGCTCGCTTCCATGCGAAAGGAATGGAGGACATAAGGAGACATTTTCCTCTGTGCAGGCAGTCCAGCACGATGCCTCTGCAGCACAGGGACGCCTGCTAAGAGAAACACCTGTCACCACTGAAATCAACAGGAATTTTGGCATTTACTTCAGTGGATGTGGTGTTGAATTCATCGGGGTTTGGTCCAAAAGTTAATTGGCATCCCTAGCCATTGAGCTGATTAATTCGTGTGGCTCACATAAATGCCAACGCCAGTAAGGGACAGAATCCCCTTCGTAACTGATCCAATGAGCAACCTATAAATGTTACTCATAAACACACTCACTGGTCCTCACAGAGACACTATCCCTCTTGTACTGGACGGGAAGCCAGCACCCATTTACTATGTGTGTCTAGAGATAAGGCCAGAATGTAACCCTAAGCTGCCTTTGCTGGCCATATTGATGACTCCCTTATGCCATTTCACTCTGCTGTCCTAATTTCTGTGCATGCTTTCAGATATTCAGTGCTCACTGACACACAAACTGCTTAATCTTCCTCCAATTTAGCTTTTAGTATCATCAGTCTCTCACCTCTGTGCAGATCACTCGTTTCAATTTCCCAGTGTGCTTTTAGTAATCAGGTATACATTCGTTTCATCTACTGCTTACCAAAACGTTAATGCATCTGTCTCTGAATCTCTACAAGAGACCTCTCAGGGGATATTTCAACTTATTTATTTATTCGGTGAGTGTAAGGCTTGTTTAAAGGTACTGAAATGGGAGAAACAGGAACACAAGACTTCTAGTATTATGCTTGGCAAGTGCCAGACACGTTCCAGTCCATACTGCCAATATATCTCAGTTTTAAACTGAGCTTATCAGAGCTGGCTGAGATGTTACACATGGGCTCCTGCTAAGAAATTGTTGGGAAGAGTTTCCCTCAGATTCCTTCTCTCTGAGTGTTCACTGTGATTCACTGCAAGGGACATGGCCATCATTTGCCTGTACTAACATGAAATTTGTACTGTTTGCTAACTACACCAGAACTATGGCAGGCAGGAGCAGAATCTTAACCTGCCAAAGGAGGGCATTGTATTTGCTCCTTTTTTAAAGGTCTTGCATTGAATTTCCAGGCTAACCTGCAGCTGGAAGCAAAGGGGAATTCCTCACGAGGAGAAGTGTGGGAATGATGGTGCTAACCAACAAGGCAGATCATGCTTCTACTACAGCTCCTTATGACTGGAGTGTAGCAGAGTTTGTGTTGGCTTAACTGCCCCCCTGGGAATTGGCACAGAAGCCACAGGCAACAGAGAATTTGTTTAATATTGATGTGGGAAATACTGATTGCTGATCAGAGAGAGGAAGTGTGGGACGTGTATTAGTATTTAGCAAGAAACATCAGAAAACAACAACAGAAAACAGCTTGCAAATTGAAACAATTTGAGACATGATTTTGGTATTAATTTTACCATTTCTAACATCACGTTTCTAACATACACTCACTCCTCCCCAACTGAAAATTAACTGACCTCTCCTTTATCTACATTTAAGAGTTCTGTTACTTCTCATGGGTGTTTTCCATTCTTCATATATGCAAATGATGCTCAGAGCACCCTACTGGTCTTTGCAATATAACATGGCCCTTCTACATGTCTTTTTATAAATGCCTGAAAATATCTTGGTGTGCATTTGCTGCAAAGTCTCGGCAGATGGGGATTTTGGGGAACTTTGAGATTCATGCAATTTTTTTAGCACAGCCATGAGTCTAAATAGTCACTGTCTTTCCACAGACATTATTTTCAGGTGTATGGGCATGTTTAGCAAAGGGAGCAAAACTTATACACATGCCCATTTACAAATAACACCTGTATAAACCCTAGTAATATAAAATTGATGGGGCTAAACACAGAGGGAAACTGTTGTTACTGTGAAAGCATATTTATATCAGATAATAATGAAAGTACAGTTCTGCTAACAGTGGTTTCCATACCAATTTCTTTATTACAGAAGAATTACATTACATAATTACATTATCTCAGAAGATAAACTGAAGCAATTTGTAAAGTAGTGAGTTTTTAATGATATTCTGAGCGCAGTTCTCAACACACTTCAGTATGGCTTGACACTTGTTTGGGTACTGCATGACTGTATTTATCTTT
Organism: Aptenodytes forsteri; assembly: GCF_000699145.1. Lineage (NCBI taxonomy): Eukaryota > Metazoa > Chordata > Aves > Sphenisciformes > Spheniscidae > Aptenodytes > Aptenodytes forsteri. The sequence goes on along the minus strand of NW_008794597.1, from coordinate 1,864,848 downwards.
TGAGTTACAAGCAGCAGAAGCAAAATGAAACAATCAAAGTTTAAATTGAACTGAATACTTGAAAGACACTATTTATGAAGAAAGCATATATGCACTGTGTTAATTTTCTCATGTAGGACAGAGACATCTAAGAAAAGTGTAAACTTGCTTGCTTTAGGCAGTTCTTTAGACTGTAATGGACTTTCTCCTCTTTGAAGTTATGGAAGAGGGCAGGCTGGAATTCTCCTCAAGCAGCCCCGGTGAGACAGAAGGCAAAGTCCTTCTAGTTTCCTTTAGGAATGAGCTGTTCTTTCTCTGATGCCTCTTTAAATAAGAAACTTGCTTATAGAAAACATCATGCTAGTGGAAAATCCTTGACAGCATTAAATCAACCATCCTCATGCCAGTTGCCTGTTAGCCATATAGATATACTTTTGTCTTTTGCTGATAAGCACACTGAAATCTGTCAGGATATATTCTGTTACCTCCTTTTAATTAAAGATAAAAGTCCAGTATTTTACGTTACTGAAACTGAGCCTGACTACCTATCTTGAGAAGCTGAGCTATTGCTGCACTGAGGACTAGGAAATGTTGTTTATCAAACTGAGCAGAGCTGAAATTGGAACAAAATTTCTGGACATTTTTGGAACAATAGCTCCTTTCCCGTCAAATCTCAGGACAAAGTAAATATCATAGATTGGTGATAAACATTTTTTCCCTACCAATTTCATTCATGCCTTAAAGGTCTTTTGTTAGCTTGTTTCTTGCGGAATGCATGCCGGAAGCTGTGAGAAACTTTCAGGGTAAATAGTTTCCCACAACAATAACCCTTCATGGATCACAATTACAACTATGGGCTTTTATGCTCTTGTTTCCAAAACTCATCATGAGAAAATTACTGGCTGGCTGCTATTTCCCATCTCCCTTCACAGCACCTTTAGTTGTCTTCACACTATATCACAGAATCATAGAATAGTTTGGGTTGGAAGAGACCTCTAAAGGTCATCTAGTCCAACCCCCCTGCCATGGGCAGGGACATCTTCAACTAGATCAGGTTGCTCAGAGCCCCGTCCAACCTGACCTGGAATGTTTCCCTTCCTTAGATCTAGTCTCAATCTACCCCCCTTTAGTTTAAAGCCATTCCCCCTTGTCCTGTCGCAACAGGCCCTGCTAAAAAGTTTGCCCCCATCTTTTTTATAAGCCCCCTTTAAGTACTGATAGGCTGCAATAAGGTCTCCCCGAAGTCTTCTCTTCTCTAGGCTGAACAATCCCAACTCTCTCAGTATCATTTATAAATGTTTATGAATATCTGAGTAAGAAAAAAAGGAAATTGCTTCTGCATTTAAAAGTTATTAAGAATATTTTGTAGAGAAGGTTCTTCACAAGTTGATATTTTATATAATAAATTCATAAGTTTTTAATCACTCAATTTTTCAGAATGAACATTTTAACTATTAAAACCTCCAAATATATGACATCAGGCTCTAAAATATAGCTATGTCTTCAAAAAACACTGTGCAAAATGTTTCTACTCAGATTTTTTTTAATTTAAAGAAAACAAAACAAATAATGATTCATAAAATTATACTAATCCGGACAAAACTACATTCAACATAAAAGTACTAAATGTCTTGTCAAGTGACATACAACCTCATCATCGAACAAGCTTTGCAAAATGTACTTTCTTCGTTCTTATTTATCTATCTATGAAATGTTAGGCATGCAGAAGAAACCCACAGATAGATGTTTTATATAGCCTTAATAATTCTCACTTGAAAGAAGAATATTCCATATTATTTGAAAAAGTAAAAATGAAAATGAAAGCAAAAGAAGTCTCTATGCTGCAAGCAAATATTTTGCAAAGTTCAGTTGCCAAGTTCATTTGCTAAGTTCTGTTTCCAATTCTTGCACATGCAAATGTGTGTAAAGTAAGCCCTTCTATATCCATAGTCCCAAATCTAGCATAGTTTAAGTACATGTTGAAATTTAAAAAACATCCCTGTAATTTTGTAGACAATAATATTTTGCATTTGCAAGTTTTATTTTCACAAGAAGAAACCATTTCAATGGATTCATATCCACTCAGAATCTAGGGATTACTCTAAGAGCTTCTGCAGAAAAGGGCCTGAGTTTGGTATGCTATGACGTACTATAATATCATTTTCAATATAAAATAATATTAACCTTTTTTAAAAAGAGCTCCACAACATCTTACTGACATAAGTAAACTTCCAAATGAAGGAAAATTTGGAACAGAAACAATCGAATATGATCACTTACCTAAACACTATGTAAATTATTTTATGTTTCCAAGTATATCAACCATAGCAGAGAGACTTGCTTTTTTTTGAAATATTTCTAGTACTTCCTTATTCTTCTCTTGATTATCTATGCTGTGAGTTTAGTGTGCTCTCTGTGGTCTCCACCATTGTAAACTGTTCTTACTGCCTGAGTTTCCTGATTTGTGACCTGATCTGATTTCTGTGCAGCCCTTTTTTGGGTACCATTTGGATAAGCGCTGCAGATTGTGCTAATGCTTTTATAATTTGTGCTTGCTTTGTTCCAGTTGTGATTTCACAGATTTCCATTTATCTATCTGTAATGCCACAAAGAGTGTATGAATATCAAGTCCTACTTTTTCAAGAATATACAATACACAAGAATCCTTACACAGAGCTGCCACAGGATTTCTCAGCGGATAGATAGGAAGTCACAGTGAGGAAGACAATTGTTAGGTGTTAGAAAGCATATAGAAATATCTGTAATCCGTTAAATACATGTCACAAGGGAGCTCAGAATGCCTAAAGGAAATTGTGCGACAGATTTTAATGAAATCTGGGGAGAAGATTCTGGCATGCAGATGCTGCTGCTTTTGGAATAAGGGGTTAGGAGCTATTCCAGATCCAGACCCCTAGAAATCAGAAAAGAAAATCTGTAGTAAAAGTTTATATAGAAACACAGAGGTTAAAATTAGTTACATTTTGATTTGAGGCTCAGTGAAGAAGGCAATATCTCTATGACGTCTCAGGTTCCAGTTTTTTCAGTTCAGTCAGTATAAAATAAGTATAACTCCACTGAAGCTAATGCACTGGCACTTATGTAAGGTTGGTTGAAAGCTCAGACTTAGAAATACAGTTTTAACTGGAGTAAATTAGCACGGCAAACTAACATCAGTGGATCTCTATATATTTATTCCATTTGAGGCTTTGGTAAAATTTAACAATGGATTACATTACGATGTAATATACCTATATGAGCTTTCATTTAGATTCAACCTATACATATTTTGCATGACTCCACTGCACCAGACTGATTGTACAATGCCAGCCTAAAGGCTGCTTTTCATCTCCAGAGCAGCATAAAACAGCAAGGGTGTATAAGTCAAGCTGGCCCCTGGAAGCAGTGCAACTTGCTTTATTTTGTCATCCAGGAGGTTCTCCAAACAGGAACATAAACTAGTATAAGAGTATCCAAAAGGTAAACAAAATATGTAACATAACTTGTGAACATAATATGGCCTAACCTGTAATGTATTATACTAGTAAAACTATGCAGCCCTACCAGGAATGTTTAGGATCAGAGTGCAGTATGCACTGCACTGCACTCATCATTTTTAATAGACTTTTGCCTGGAATTTATAGGTTGTGAAGACAACAGAGATTTTCATCTGTTATTTACTACTTGTTTTGCTCTTCTGTTGTGTCTCCAGGCTCCCAGTTATATACAACACAGACCTCTTGGACTGTCCTTCAGAAAATCCTCCACAAGAAATAACATTGTTTGGTCCCATAAGTGTAACTTTAGTGCTAAGTTTAAAGACATTAATCAGGGGACCTTTGCATAGAGAGTTGTTATTTTTTGTGTATAGTCTAAATTATTTCAAAACTTCTTACAAAAACAAACTGGTGATAAAATTAGACCCAGCGTATTTCAGCTATGTTAATAGAAAATTACAGTGGCCAAGACATCTTGTATGTACCTCATTGTTAAAACTCAACTATACTAAAATCTAATCCTAAGAATTCCTGTACAAGAAATAACATTGTTTGGTCCCATAAGTGTAACTTTAGTGCTAAGTTTAAAGACATTAATCAGGGGACCTTTGCATAGAGAGTTGTTATTTTTTGTGTATAGTCTAAATTATTTCAAAACTTCTTACAAAAACAAACTGGTGATAAAATTAGACCCAGCGTATTTCAGCTATGTTAATAGAAAATTACAGTGGCCAAGACATCTTGTATGTACCTCATTGTTAAAACTCAACTATACTAAAATCTAATCCTAAGAATGTGGATTTTTATGCAATTGCTATGCATTTTTTCATCCATGTTAACTTTCAATATCTTTCTAAAGAAAATCAAAGTAGCTTTATTACATCCATTGCAGAAGCTTCCAAGGACTGCTGGTCTCCGGAACAGTGCTCAGTTGCAGGGGCTTTATATGGGTGAGCAAGACAAAGGCTTTTCTGAGACTGTGAAGTCTATCATATGGTCGATGCACAGGTCAACAGACAAGTGAAAAACTACTGTCTACAGAGAGAGAAGGAGGACAAGGTAATAATGGAAGAAGGTATGCTTCTAAGCTTTGGTCTATGTGAAGCAGAAGACAACACACAGTGGTGAGAAAATCCCTGAGGAAATAGACTATATTCCAGAACTATCCAGTGCTTGCAACCACTGTCAGTTTAGACTTTGACTCAAGTATAAGAAATGACACTTCTCCACACCATAGAAGTACTCTATACAGCAAGCAGAAGACAAACTCATTAAGGAAATGAATCTGTTATGTAAAGCAAAGGTGGCTGCCTCTGAAAGTCAAGTCCATATGGTCCATGAAGTGTTGTCAGTGATACTAATCTACTGTGGTAGATTAGTCAACAAAACTAGACTTCTTCCATCACCAAAGCTAGTTCAGCTATGGCAACACCACACCACAATCAGCCATGTAGATGTACTAGCTCGTATGTTTTCTAAACTGACTGGGGATTAAAAGGTGTTTTGGGGAAATTGGCTTTTGACATATAACTGCTGATCACATTGGCTCACCCGGTCTAGTTCATCATCTTCATCATATTGCCTTTTCTCCAGACCTTAAATTATGACTAATTTATCACTAGCTGTTCCCTTAATAAAGCTTAGGCTCATTTTAAAATAGAATCAACCAGAAGTAGTTGTTAGAAAAATAAAAAATTTAAGACTTTCCTCAGCTATATGTCTAAAACGGCACACATATTCTATAGCTATGTCCAGCTTATCTAACATGACATATGCTGTCAAAGAATGACAGCCGGGTTTCTGCACTTGAATTTAGTTATGTAAATATGACTAAATCACTGATTTAAACAATGTTTTAATGTTATTCCAATGTTACCAAAAACAGAATTTTGCCTGGAGGTTTTTTTTTTTTTTAACATCTGGAATTCAGAAAATAATTATCTTAATTAAGATGTATAAAGAGGTGTTGTCTATTTGGTATTTGTATATTTAGCAATTTCAGAAATGTCTATTTCATTAGCAGATGCATGCCTCCATTACCTTTTTTTAGCTTTTCCCATTGTGATACAGAACTTTTTTTTTCTCTGAGTGTCTTTTAAAATGCAAATAAAATGGTCTAAGACTGAATAAAGATGAAAGTTACATCTTGTCAACCTCTATGGTGAAAAACAAGGATAAAAAGAGAGGCTCAGGGAGAAGGAAAAAGAATTAAGTGCACCTTAGTGAAGAATCTCATTGATGACTGTTGTCAGCTTCAGGATAGTGTCATGACTTTTCCTTCAGGAAAGCAGAGATTCATCTATTGTGGGTCATGCTGGAAGGCCCGATCAAAGATTGTTTTCTTTGTTTCTCATGAACGGAAATGAACAAATGGGTACTGTGCAGGGTTTTCTGTAAAATCAACTTCCACATCTGTGTCCAGTATATTTGCCACCATTGCCAGCAGTGTGAAAGGGGAAATGCTGAAAATCGCAGGTGCAGATATAAAACCAGCCCTCTTTTCTAAAAGCTACTCAGGTGTTTTTACTTTCAAAGCCTATGAGGAGCTTTTCATAGAAGTTCGTAACAAATTTTTCAAATAACTTTTTTTTCTGTAAAATCAACTTCCACATCTGTGTCCAGTATATTTGCCACCATTGCCAGCAGTGTGAAAGGGGAAATGCTGAAAATCGCAGGTGCAGATATAAAACCAGCCCTCTTTTCTAAAAGCTACTCAGGTGTTTTTACTTTCAAAGCCTATGAGGAGCTTTTCATAGAAGTTCGTAACAAATTTTTCAAATAACCTTTTAATACAAACAATTTAATTCAACAAAACCCACATAATTATGAGCAGTCTCAAAATACATTAACATCATTTCAATAGCTTGATTTGAAGCTGTCATAGCATTCTAAGACAATAATGTGGTGTATGGAATAGTAAAATGAATGACAGTCTGTTTCTTGGAGGTGGTTGACTCCCGTTACGAGAAGTTAACATCTATTTTGTCTAGTATGGTATGACTATGCAGAAAACCAAAGATGTCCTAATGTGTCGTGTTGTCTTCTTTCTAGAGACAATGCTGTTAAGCTAAATCTTTCCAAAATCAATAAAGAAAAAAAGGTTTCATTTTGCTTTATTTAGACTAATCAAATGCACTTCATCAGGAGTTTTAAGGGCCAAATCCAGACACATGTTAGAGCCTGAGAAAGGAAAGTTTGGACTGGTCAGAGAAATGATAGTATGGGTTAACTTCCCTGGGAAGTTTTTTTCCACCTTTCCATGCTGAGTTTAACAACCCAAGTCAAGTGCTGACTGGCTTTACTCCAGGTATGCAGTGAAACCAGAAAACTATATACCTGGCTATTCCCAGAGTGTGCTTTCCCAAACAGTGGCTCTGCTGAGTCCAAGAATTACACTTTCTGGTGTTAATGAGGTATAAATTCATACAGTAGCTGGTAATTTTGGGTGCAGTAACTTGTACATTTCATGATGCTTGGAGGAACAGCAATGAAACAATGTACGGGATTACCCCCCCGTCCTTTCTCTTTTGTTCTTGGAAGTCACTTCCTGAAGGCCACATGTTTCTTTTTTATCAGATTGTATTTTATACTTGCATGAAATAAAGCTATCAGTCAGTAAGTTGTGTTGCATTGACCAGAAAAGACAGCCATATTTGCCTTCATCAAGCTTTCTTAAAATAAACACTGACAATGCTAATCTTACCAATGTTGTTTGGCCATGAGGCCTTTTCTTTCAAGCAATCTGTGAAACAAAACATCTATTTAGTTTCACTCATAATTGCTAATTATGTTTATTACTAATTACCTTTTCCTTTACAGATGGCTTGTGAGGAAGAACTTCAGGTCAAAACACATTTCCAAGTCTTATTTTTCACTGACGTGTCTTTAACTAGCTTCTTCTCCCATCTGCAACTCAAATAACCCAGTTTGTTTTGTCATTTGATTAAGAATATTCACTTTTAATCGCAAATATATCTCAATATAACGTGTATCACCATAGACACTGAGCATGTCATAATCTCTAGCGTAACTTCATGTCAAGCCTGAAAAGTAAATGAAATTTCTACATTTATTATCAGGAGCTGACACACAGAGAGGCTCAGGACTTACTTTAACAAAAGATTTGGGATCAGACATTTAGAGTTCCTTGCTGCTGAAGGAAAACCAGGACGCAAAGGCAGCGGTTGCCCAGGCTTCCTACATCAAAGATAAGGACTTCTGTGGGTTTTAGGTACTTCTAGGGCTAGATGGTTCACTGTAGACAGAAGAAATAAAGGTAGAGAAAGGTAAACCAGTTTCAGACTTAAGAAACTAAATCCCATCTAAGTTCTAGCTCATCAGCAAAATCCTTTATATCATCTGGCTGTAAGCTAACCTCTTGTCTTCTTTCTGTGTCAGAGCAGAGGTTGAATGCTTGTTTGTAACAGTCCACATCATCACACTAACCATTAGCTGTCAAATACTATGTGATTGGGCCCTTCCAAGGCTATTAATTGCAGTTCAAGATATAATCCATATAAGCTAGTACACAGACATTATTTTGATATGTTTGGCTGCTATGCAGTGACTAGCACAACATTGTATTTTATAAAATATTTTTTTTTGAAAATTCATGTAAACCTTAAGTTAGTTTTCAGGGGAATAAAAATGAAATAATAAAGCAAAATAAAATGAGGAACAATGTTTTGAAATAAGTTAAATTCTATGATAAAACCCCATAACTTTCTCTTGAATAGCAAGCAGTGAATTTATGTGGTACATCACTGTTAAATTGCATGATAGATAGAATTTTTTAATATTTCAAAGTAAAAAGCATTCTGGGTTGACTATCTTACTGTTATCCTTGAAAATATATGTTTCGGTTCCTGATGTCAAAGAAAGGCTATCCAATTATCAGAATTCTTCAGCCAAGACAAGATGGATAAAAAGGCTTTCTGAATATGGCAAAGTCTTCCCTGAAGTGTGGGCAGTCCCCCATGGTCTTCAATCAGTCAAACTGCATGTGGAAGGCCCCTCCACCTACCTCCTTGGGATCATGCAGAGGGAGCTCCAGCTAATCCCGTGAGCACTGGGTTTTTAAAGGTGGTTCTTAGACTGCTGGAAAGAAAGGGTTCCTCATCCTTGCGAAATATTTCCCTGGGATCGAAGATTCTGTAAATGAAATAAAACAAAGCAGAAATATTCAGACTGGGGTGATTTTTACTCTTTTCCTCTGTAGTTGATAACAACACCATCTGTTCGAGGATTTTCTGCAAGCAGGCTGAATAAACTGTTCACTCCAGATTGTTTGCTCCGCTCTATATAGCAATCTACAATTGTTGATTAATTAAAGTGCACAGTTCCCCAGTGAGAAAGGTATGTACTGTTATTCCAGATGGGGAAACTAAGGCACAGAGAGTTTATTTGACCTGTGAAAAGTAGCTAGAGAATTCAGTTTTAAATAGTAGATCACTGGAGCAACCTTTCCCCGTCATTACATAGCAGCCTGAAATATTCTGTCATATGCTTTCTTTTTACTATTTTTTTTGAGCAATAAAAGTTTGGGGAAGGAACTCTAGTAAAAGGTCTTTTCACGTACCTTCAGAAGCAGCTGCAACTGCTAGTGATAAATAATGAAAAGCATACATTGCCACCTGATGTCAGACTGCTTTGCCTGGTTTATACCCTGAAATGTTGTAAGTCAGGGGTTTCTTTGACTGGATGGGTTCCAAGGTGGGAAATCGTAGCTGGATCTTGCAAACACATACCAGATGATCTCGACTATTGCATTGATTCTTCTGCCCGGAAATTAATTAAATAAATATGCATTTGATGTTAAAACTGCACATTCCTCACTCCTTAAAATAAAAGGCATGGCTGAAACAAAGGATTAAAAGGGTTAAATTATTAACCTGGTGCCTGGTCGACAGGAATGCAACCCATGAGTGAAAATTGTCACATAAGCAGAAAAACTAAATAGGCTAACAAATGAAGTTTGAAGACAATCCAGGAGACTCACAAAATGAAGACAAATGCACCTGCTTGCCACAGAAGAGCTAGAAAATAATTGCAGACTTACTTACAGATTATTTGTATAGAAATATTTATTTTCATGCTTTGTGTGCAGTTCGTGTATGTACAGCTCTGTAAACTGCATTTAGATTAGTACGGATGATTTAGCATATAGAGGATTTAAAAAACAATAAAGGTTATAATCACTGCACCCCTAAGCTTACACTGTAGTTTGAACAAGGATGGTTGTATGGCAATATTTCAGGAAGGAAGAGATATTATTGAGAAGAAGCTTTGAGCCTTGAGAAAGTTAGGGAGAAAAGAGCAGGTTCTTGGCAGTGTAAAGGCGAGACCCACAGCGTGGCTGAGTTTTGCAGAGCGCCTGCAATCAGGAGAAGATGCAGACAGAGTAAAGCACGTGCTGACTTCTGCTGTGTTTGGTGGGCGATCTTGCTGTTACTCCATGACCATGAGTTGTCGTTAATGGGAAAGGAGCTCAGCAGGGCCAGAAATACCAACGTAGGAAATAGAAACTCAGATGATCTCTCATGCATTAGCAACAAAATTAAATTAAGAGGACACACTGTGTAGGGTTAGAGATGAAGGATGTAAAATGAGAAATGAAATATGTGTAAAGTAGAGCTCACACTGTGTAGGGTTAGAGATGAAAGGGCAAGACAAGATAATGAAATATGTGTAAAGTAGAGCTCTGGTGCCAGGGTAAGACAAGATAATGGTTAGATGAGATGGGGGCATAACAACAACTCCCTCCAGAAACTATCATTTGGTTCTGATTACTTCAGCTTTGGATAGAAAAACTTAGAGATAAACCAACAAACAACTCGGGCAATGGGTATGTTTGAATTGTGATTTCCAAATTCAGGATAAACACTACCAAATTAAAAAGAAAACTGCAAAACATACCTGGGCAAAGGCACCAGAACAGAAGAGGATTATTTTGGAAGTTTGCCACAGGCCTTTGCAGCAATGATATTTTCTCCATTGCTTCAGCTACTCATGACATATGATATTAATTGATATTAATTGATTATATTCCCTTTTTATGATTCATAGACAGTTACAGCTCTGACAAGTTAATTCTGCATTAACTGTTTTTTTATTTCAGTATTTTCTTCTGTAACAGAGACTAAATTATTCTCTACTTTAGTACTAAATTTAAAATGTCCTATTCATCTCACATCAAGAAAATTATCACTTCTTGCATCAGCAATTTCAACTGGCCTCTGCTGCATGAAAATTGATGCTAACAACTGGTAAACCGCCAAGTAAACCAAATGGTACTTGCTGTGCTGTTTTTGCATTGTAATAGCCTGTCCGCAAACATACAATACCCTTCACAACTAAGTATGTCAGGCTAAATTCTGATCAGACTAATTCTGGTGTAGATCCAAACTGAATTACTGCAATGAGCTGAAGAGCAAATTTTCCTTTTACCAAACATGTAGGTTACTGGCTTCATTCCATGTAAAATGCTAATGTTGGTTGGTGAGGCTATCAGTTGTGGGGAAAAAATGTGAAGAGCTAAGTTAAAATAGTTCATGGTTCGTCTGAGATGCTGGAAAGAAAATAATACTCATGAGAATAGATTTTATATTAAAGCAGAGGGCCTGATGGAGATATGAATTACCTAAAATGTAGAAAGGCCTTAGTGATAACAGTATGGTTTGTGCAGCTGTAACATTTTCAGAGCTGAGAGTCTTGCTGAATTTGGCGGCATTCTAGTAAAGAAACTCAAGTTCCTGTCCCAAAGGTCTTGCAGTCCAAGTAGTTGAGAAAGAGGTGAATACAGTGAGGAAAGAGATGAACAGAAATAATAATGAATGCTTCATTTCTAAGTAATAGCATCAACAACGTCTTCTGATAAACAGATGTTAAGAACTCCTTCATGTTAGATTTCCATTCATCATGGAGGAAGGGATATTTTTTTTTTTTAAAGAGAAAAGACACCCTGCACAGCATTTTCCCCTGTATTAAGAGCATTAAGCCCAGAAATTCACAACGAGGTAAAATATATTTAGTTTATTCTGCAAGACGGAAGTGGATGATTTAAAAATTCTATCACTCGGAAATGGGTGCACACACACACACACAAACACACAGACACACTTTCTTCAGAGAATACAATTTCATTTTTCACACCATGTGCTCCCTCCACAGCATTTTATTCTTCCCTTTGTGCTGCCTCATCAAACCAGGATTTGAGTCTTTTTCTTGTAAGTTGTCCCATTATTTTTTGCTTATAAAGTGTTACAATTTCCATGTAGCAAGATCTTTTGTACAGCTCTGCGTTGTTACCATGCTGCTTCACTGTACGCTGTTTGACTTATCATTGTTGACAAAAAAAACAGCTTCTTGTACATATATAATGAAAGCCTTAAATGTTTTCCAAATATCCATCTGAAACATGTTACTTCTAATTAAAAAATATCCTGCAGATTTACTGTTGAGACTAATGATGTAAAAAATAAAGACATCTTCCTTAGTGCTTCAGTAGTCTAGGCAGTGGGCCAGTCTGATGTGTATGATATATCCACTGTGACTTTTTTTAGAAAGTGTGGGGCAGTTTGTGGAATGATACTAAAGACAGTAAGTTTTCCTTCAAGTGGTTTGTTGATAGTGGCATCACCTTGTACTGTACTTATCTTCTAGCTGCTCACCATGTTTCTGTGCTTGTAACTTCAGTCTAGTGCTGGACTAAAATACCATGAATCATGATATGCAATGGAGTGTGGTTCTTCATTGGGTCTTTCAGGATTGCAATGACTTAGTGATGGTATCGTACAGCAGAACCGCCATTTTCTTTGTATTTCTACTTTCTGCTGGGGACTGCGATGTAAATCTGGACAAAGAGGGCTTAATTGTCCACACTGTGCCATTTAAATAAAATGTAGTGATGTCAACAGACTTAAAAAAAGCAGAGGGAAGGATTTTAGTTACTAAATGCTAGCAAACATGTACAGAAGGAAGGAACTGGCTGGAAGGATTAGACCTGTTCCCTGCTCTTGCTTTGTGATAGAAACACTAAAGAGCAAAGTCCAATTTCCAGCTCCACTGGTTGGGCAATGAACAGAGTCTCTGATTTCCAGTCTTGCTGTATTCATGGGCACTTTACACATTTTGGTTTCATGCCAACATTGTACAGTGGTTCAGGTTGTTTTTTTTTCCTCTCTGTTGCTTTCCCTCCTCGTGCATCCTTGGAGAGCTGACTTATCTCCTCTGCCAGTGATGTGTTCAGCTGCCCAAGCCTGGCTCTCTTGGGCTCCTCTTACAAAATAGTCTCCATTACTCAAACCTTTCTTGTAGTTCATCTCTGCACGTGATCCTGTCTGAACTTACTTCCTAGACTGTAAAATCCTGAGTCCTTAGCAATATCACTATTCTTTAACAGCTATTTCAGCTATTAGGTTCTTTGGCATTCGTTCTCAGTGTCTTCCACACTCTTATACTGTACTGTAAGGAAACAAATGTTCAATGCCTGCATTCCATTATCGGAACCCATATGAGTCTTTTTTTCTCATTCCTGTCTGAAACAAAACCTTCTTTGAGCTTTTAATGAATTGCATTAAGTTCCTCTTTCTCTGTAATGTTATATTCCTCAGTGATTGGGAATTGGAAGTGAAAATAGTCAGAAAAGTGCTAGGTTTGATTAGAGCCATCTGCATCAAGCCTTAAAATCTTGTGGTAAAATACAGCATACCAATACTTGGCCCGATGTAATTGCAAACTACCACATTTGCAGTGTTAGGAATACAGATAATTTGGATCAGTATTTGGACTTTTGAATACTATGGAGTCTGCTCTGAAGCCTTCAGAAGAACATCCATTGCTCATCACAGTTACATATATCTTTCGGGTCCCAGCAGGTGAACTCTGTTATTGCAGTGATTCCTAGAAAATGTTAATTTCTTGACCATTTGGTTCTACAGTTCATTCTTCTAAATAGTTTCCATTAATGTCCTTGTATGTGCATCTCAAAAAGAAATGAGTGTTTGTATGTGCTTAGAGCATGCATGAACTTCTTTTTCTCAATCTTTCTTCCTTTTTCATATCTTTCACTAGCTCTTTGTCTTTCATTGGAGTTCCACCATGCTACCAATTATAGAAACAGGAATGATTGACTGTGACTGTTACCAATGTATTCAAGCTAGTTCAGTAATAAGATTCATCCAGTAGCATTGTCCTCCAAGCCAGGGTATGTTTTACTCATCCAGACCACCATTTGAGGGCTGAACGTAGCAAACTGAGTACAGTGCTGGAGAGGTGCCATGAAAACAGGATAATTGCTTGTTAAGCATTATGCTCTCCTGCCTCAATGTGAGAACCCAGTTTTTCAAAAAAGGTATGACATATATGATATAGGAAAACCTTTATAGGGTGTATATTTATATATATATACTTCAAATGATATATAAAAAATGATACATACAGAGAGTTGAAGCTGCAAATCCACTTCTCAGCGGGTATGAACTGTTCATTTCATTAATACTGCATTAATAGCAAGGCAACACCATCCTTGATTTTAGGCATCCAACCACGTGTTTACTTCTTCTAACTGCCAAAGACCCTGGAGGAAAGAGTTATGTACCCCTTTTCACATAATGCTACAACCTGTTCCTAAACAATTAAACTGAGTACAGCTGGGCTAAAGGTGGTTTGAGTGGGACATGGAACAGATGATGATGCTGTCCGACAAATGGTCAGCTGACAAAACCAATGTCAGCTTCAGTGTTTCTTGCTCTATTTTTCTCTACTTCTTTGAAGCTGAAGGCATATCAAGCATCTTAAATTTGAGAAACAAAAGAGACTTCAGTTGAGAATATTTAAGTGGTGGTGTTGATTTCTTTCTTTCACAGTTGCCAGCTCGGTTGGATGAAACTCCTATATAATGAAGAGGATTTTCCTCCTGCTACTTGAAGTTCATATTAAGCTCAGGCTATTTAAACAATTTAAATGATTTGTCCTCACTGGCCCCCTGCCATTCCTAGATTTCCTTTTTCCTTATGCTTAAAACAACTGTGAAATATTACTAATAAAGTCCTTGCAAGTCCTATATATAATACTTCAGTTGCTGCCAAGAACAGGCTTAAGCATCACCATCCAGGTGAGCATATTCAAGCTGCATGGGGAATGTCAGACAGTAAGAAAAACAAACAAAATGTGTTGTTTGATTTTATATGCCATATGCTCAAATCTGTGAAAGCAAATGACCTGTTGACAGTAACAGATAACCAGTTATATAATAATTTAAAAGACCATAACAAAATTAAAACAAAATCTACCTTATAAAGTATTGGTTATAACTGAAAAATTTCGTTGTAATAAGTCACCCTGGGAAGGAGGAAAAGCCATCACACAGAGTATTGCTGTTTCAAAGACTATCAGAATGTCTCAAATGTGAGACAAAGTTAAGCAATGAAATACACTAAGGGTTGGAGTCTGCCTTCTAACAAGAAGCAAATCAAAGTTATACATAAAGGTAAACACAACAGCTGAGTTAGCATTATTAATAAAAAGTTCAGCAAAAGGCTCCCCAGGGCTGAATACTGATATGTAAGCCAATGTGGAAGCCATATGAGAGTTTATAAAATTTATAGTAAAAAAAAAAAAGTTTGTGATGAGAGAAAGCAGCTGACAGGCTGAAAAAGTCCTGTCTGAGGAGAAACTTAAGCAACATGTTCATCCGTGCATTTACTTTGGCATTCAATCACCACAAAGTCTCTAGTATACACATACAAAAGAGTGGATATGAAACAAGGTAAAAAGAACTAAATAATTTGAGAAAATAATGAGACTCTAGATGGAACGGGGAACCCGGGCAAGGGCTGAGCAATAGGCTCAGGGATAGCTACACTTGCAGTGGAGCTGGTGATGGACTGCCTAGCCCTAGCACTTACCCCAGATGTGGCCAGAGCCCAGGCCCCCCAGCCCTGTCCCAAATGAAGATGTTTTCAAGGGACAAATCTTTTTGCAGTGTACCCCTTCCTTGATGACACTTCAGGTGCCCACTCCCAGTGGGGCTCTCACCTTTGTCTCTCTCCCAATCCTAGCAGTTATAACCTTTACCCAAAAAAATGGAGGCGCATTATTCTTGGTCTGGCCTTGTGCCACACTGTCTTGCTAAATCCCAAGCATGGTGTTCAAAACTCAGTGTGTGAATATGAAGCCGGGTTTATCTTTGGGTTGCCATGAAATTCAGATGTCACTGTGCTTTACCTTCTCATTACTGAGGCTCTACTGCTTGTAATCTGCTGAAGCTGTTTTTGTAAACTGGCTCCTGGGTACTGAAAACATTAATTAAAGCAGCAGGCCCATGACTATTGAAAAGAAGGCATTTCTAGATTCAGGTTGCTATTTTTCCTAGGTCTGATATATGTTCATAAGCATCAAAGACTGAAGAAGGGCAAGAAACTGTGAAGATTCCACTCTTCATGTTTTCCCCAAATACTTAGGTAAAGAAAAACAAATTCTTCCTGTGTACAGAAATTATAGACAATAGTGGCACTACTCTCAGACATCTTAACACAAAATGGAACAGAGACACAGCTACTATCTGTTAATGAACTGCTTGTAATTATTTGCATCCACAGTGCAGTGCAATCGCTAACATTAATAGTGTGGATGAGAGGAACTGTGGGAAAATGGAGGTTATTCACTTCTAATTTTAGCACTATAATGAATACCTAACTCCTCAAATGCACTGAAAAAATGAACTTACCCACTCTGTATTTATCATTACACCACTCATTAACATGGTGATAATTGACTCTATGTAAAGTTTCACAGTCTGAGGCACTATAATAATTAATATATTAACAGGTTTTTTATAGTCATTATTCATGCTAGTACATTTGACTTAGGACTGTTGCCTGATTGTTTTATAAAACTGAACATGCCACTTCACTGATCAGCAATCAAGATTCAAGTTTCTCAGTCATATAACTTGTGGAATAGCTGGGAAATATCTGTTACGAATGTAAGTAATTCAAAATGTGCTGTAAATTTTATTTCTTCATTCTTTTCCCTTGGTGTCTGTATGTTTTTCCTTCTTTTGGCCTCCTTATTCTCTTCCATTCCAAAGCAGCCTCAACTTTCTTATTCTTGTCATGTTTATTCATTCTGTTGGAGAGAAGAATTTTCCACACCTTTCCTTTTCTTAAAAAATATTTTTATTAAAAAAAATAAACTATGTTAATTACTTCTTATGTTTTCTATTCTCTTTTCTCAGAAACTGTTGGGTTATAATTTTTCTTCAGAACTTTAAAATGACATGCTGAGAAAACCGTGGATTCATGACTGTCTCCTCTGCCTAAGGTCCACTGGATTTTGACATTCCTCAGGGGATATCAGAGCTTTGCAGGAGTGACAAATAGCAATGGAGAAATATCAAGAAGATTCAGAAGTTCAGCTAATTCAAATCTCACCTTGTCAGACCCAAGTAAATTATAGCAAAGTTCTGAGACAGACATAATTCTGATTTGTGTAAATGAAATGTAAATTTTGGTGCCCAGACTTTTGTTTCAGGCTCTTGAAAGAAAACAGCTGCAAGGTCTGGTTTTATACTGGAAGTTCCCTGTTGTTTGGGGATATGTAGATGACAAATACGTTTGCATAGCTTCTAGAGATACCTAACTCCTAATGAGATAGCAAGTACTTTTGCTTTTGATGAAAAATGATGCCACTCCTTCTAGAGCAGGAAAATATTCTTTTCGGGCTTTGCTTTTCAGAAAAAAACCAAACCAGACCTCTAAAAGTTCAGTCCTAAAGTGTATGACTTAACTGTGTTAAGAAACAGTTTAACTACACCTCACAGGGGCATCCATTCACGTAACTAATGTCATAACAGTCTTTAGAGGCCAAAAAATGCCAAGTCCTCTCCTGACAGAGTCATGTGGGACTCCTAGTCTACACTGCATCATGGTATATGTTATTAAACTTAGGCCCATAAAAGGGAATAAGGCACAAGGCATCTACTTATACTTTGAATAATGCATCCCTGTAACATTTCCAAAAGTTTTGTTTTTCTGAATCTTTGTGATGGTTTGTCTAAAACAGTAATTTTTGGTATTTACCTTTTGAAAAATTTTCAACAAATTTAACTGTAAAATTTAGATAAGGTCATAAGAGATTGCTGGGATGGGACAACCCACCCTCTTTCTGTATTTCCATGTTCTGCAGAAAAGCTGGCATTTCCACCATGTGCAACAGGCCACAACCACCTCCTTCCTCTCCATAGTCTTCTCCCTGTATCTGACAGTTCCCGAAACATCTACAAAGTTTACAGAGTTTATTATGTGAATAGAAAGGCATATACAGTTGGAAAGAGATGTAAAAGAAGATGCCTAGATTTTTATCAGTCTCAGAATGGGGTTAATTCCATTCTCAATTTTTCTCAGCCCCCCACTGAATACAAATGTGGAAAGCGAAGAAAGGTTTAAAATAAGCCTTGGGGTACATAGGGTTAAATACTGCAACCACAGGTGAGATAGTGATGACACTCAGTTATCTCCTCAGAAAATGTATTCTATGTTTGGGATAATTAAATCAAATATAATTTTTTAACCAGGTGAGATTTCAAATGTTTTCTCTATTCTCCCAGAAGAAACAAGAAAAAAAATCATATTTGACCTGGCCACTATCCCCAATTCCTGTTCTTATAAAGCTTGATAAAATAGGCTTATCTTGGTCCCTCACTCAGTGAAAATATCACAGAACCAATTCTAGCATTATTTTAAATTAATAATTCCAGTGACAGGGGCCTATTAAAAAAAAAAACAATCATCATCTTATTCATCAAATGGCATCTTTGTAATGTTTTTTATTATGCCCCAGCTGATTTGACTGAAGATATTAAACATTATTTCTGTTAACACTGAATAGACAATGCATCTCTGGGAGAAAGTTATTTTTGTTCCCAAATCATTAATATAATTATTAGAGCCTGAGGATCTCCGAACAGGCTAAATGAATTAAACATACAAGTCTTACAGAAATTTGGAGAGGTGGATATCAAAGTACTGACATGCTGTTTTAAGCTCCCATGGCAAAATCTCTTTGGTTCCTGAGCCTGGAAAGCTGAGTGATGGCTTTCAGATTCCAGGCCAATTTCCAGGCATCGACTTTACGAATAATAACTGAAACCTACTTCTCTGTAAATAGGGTAGATTTGCCTAGAAGTTGTTAAAAGGATAAACAGGGTGTTTCTAATTCCATATTTCAATGTAACTTTTCAGGGTAGAACATGTATGAAATATAATTATTTTGGAGATCAGTATTTTTCTTTTTAAACTACCTAACATCATCACAAAAGGAAAGTGAAACGCATGTTAGTAAGTTCCAGTCTGTTAGCACCACAAAATTAGACACCTGAAAAAACCTTTGTCAATCAATAACATCATCAAGGTCAGAGTCATGAGTCATAAATTAATAGAGAAATTGGTCCCAGTGCTATTGTAAATGAAACGGGGGAAAAAAATTCATATCTTTTACAGTGATTGTGTTCAATCATAAAGTAATTACATTCTTTTAAACAAAGAAAAGGAGAAAATAGAGGGGAAAACCCCATCAGAACATGCAACAGATAGGAACTGTATAATACAGGTTGTTTCCCTGTGTGTCCATTGCAATCTGTAATCACAGACTTTTTTTTTTTAACAAAGGTACATTGTTATCAAGTTCATGTTTGTGTGCTAGCAAGAAGGGAAATGTGAAAAAAGGGATCTCGGCATTTTGATAATATATTTGAAGATTCATTTTTATTTTTATGCATATACTGTAGGTTCAGAGTAATGAGCATTATTCAGTAAATAAAAATAAATAGTAAATATTTTATAAATTTTTTTGATTAATATGATTTCCTTTTTTCAGAAACACTAAAGGTTGACAGGAATCAATTTCAGACCCGCTTTCTAGCTCTGAGCATAATGCTGAAGGAAACAGGTGGAAGCAAAACTAGCAAGCATGCACTGTAAATGTTTGTGGTGTGAATATATGAGGACTGAAACTATGCCAATGCAGCTACGATTTCACCATATTTTATACATTTGACCCTTACACTGCCTGTATCAATACAATACTTTTGTCTGTATCTCATTAAGTTAATCCCACTGCTGTGGGATGAGATGTGGCAGTCTGCAGAGCAAGTGACCTTAATGAGCCTTTATGTCTGTATCCCCAGCCCCTCAGTCACATGCGCAGCACAGGCTCAGTTAAATTCTGAGTCATCATTTAGGCTATGAGGGTTTTAGAGCATAAACAGTTAATTCAGTAACATAAAAAATATAAAAAGACAGATAGTGGTGTCTGTTATCAGAGATGAGACCTGGCAAATGCACCTGGCAAACAGAAAAGAGAGGCAATTAATCAGTATCAAGCACCACATACAAAGGCAATGGAAAGAAAACAATAACAGTATGTGGTGCAGTTTCTAGTGAGAATCCTAAACAAGTATGAATTCATTTTGTCAAAAATTGAGCCCAAAAGAAATCCAGACAAGGTCATTGGTAAATTCCCTCAAAGCCCCTTTAAGCACAGATGATGTGATAAAGGTTAGTCCACTCTCCAGTAGGCTGCGATTTTACTGGACGTTCTCATTGGACACACAGAGGAAAATTCAAGGCTAATATAAAGAACGTTCCTGCCAGGGTGACAGGATATAGCTGAATAACTGGGAACCATCTGTCAGGCCTACCAATAAGTTCCATATAAGTTTCTCACTCCTTTTTTTTTTCCAAACTACTGTTATCAGCTTCTTTTAGACCAAACTGATAGCAGCTTATTCATAAAGTTAATTAGCTAAACAATATAATAAGGATACTATGTGATTTATAACCTACTGTAGTCTTTGAACATAACTGGTTTCCCCATGCTCTTACAATGCGTTTAAGAGCTAAAAGCAGGCCTATGGGATATATGCCTTTGTATACATTAACATCACATTGCAAAAATCCCATTCTAGAAGACACAGAAGAAATTCCCCACCTCACATGCCTTTTCATTAATAGAAAAGATTTTTTTTAAAGCTTTTTCCTCCTACAAAAAAGCTTCCACTTAGAGACAGGATTACCTTTATATTAGATACTTAGCATCCTTATTAATGCTCTACTACTCCCGGCTGAGTTCATCAGTCACTACTATAATAAATATTGTTTATTAGAGCTTGGTTCAGTTGTATAGAATTTTTCAAGTTTGACTTATCCTTACCAAAAATCATGTTATACAACTGGTATTACTATTTAAGATGCAGATGAAGTGAGCACTTTTAACTAAAATAATATAATAGCTTTAGAAAAGTTCAGCCTATCCTTCCTTTACATAGCCTTCCTATAAGGCTGTGTCATGGTCGGTCTTAGTCCTCCAGCCTGGCAATGGACATCAGGTGTCTACTATCAGATGTGATTACAGAAATGCTAATGCTGGCATACTTCGTGTAGCAAACAGTTCTTAGGTCATCTTTTGACCTTTAATAGTAAGTTCTTGCTGAAAACCAACTCTGTATCACTGGCAGTGCCATACTCAGTGGGCACATCGTAGGGTTTAGGTGTGTTCAGCAGCAGCTTACTCTGGTTCCAAGTTTTGTGGCAATTCAATCTTATGCAGAGACACACCTAAATACTAATTGCCATAAGAAGCACAGTATAATCATTTTTTCTCAAACCATGACTAACAAAATGGAGAAGGTTTCTCACCTTTTTCACAATAGCCTAATGGAGAAGTCTTCAGTACTCAAAACTTGAATGGCTTTGGACCCAAACTTCTCTTATCGTAGAGGAGTGCCACACTGTCCAAGCTATAGGGGAAGGACATTTAAAATGATACTGAAACTGGATGAAAATACGTAGAAATAAATGGAGTCAGAAAAAAAGTCCATCTTCTTTCCTGTTTAAAGCCCTGCCCAAAAGTTAGGGATATACATCTTTTCACCTGGCTCCTTCTAGCCTTTTGGCTTTTGTATTCTGGCTTGTTTGTGCCCTGTCACAGCCTGATAGTTATGCTGCCTACTTGGGATATAGGAGCTGGGATGAAGACTCACACTTTCCTAATTGGAGGCCAGTTCAGAACCAGTGTCTCCCATTATGTGCCACCATACACTGGCCATTGCTTGACTGCTGAAAGAAGAGGTACAAATTGCTGCTTCCTCCTTTGCTAAGCACCTGGTCGCAGACCTCATCACCCAACATCCAGGGGTGCACAAGGGTACTTAATTTTTAGCTTGGTGCTTCATTGACTCACTGTGTATGAACAGTAGACCTAGGCAGTTTCTAGTCCAGACCTTAAGCTTCCTCTATTACCCCGTAGAAGTGCCACATTTTTGCCACAGACATTGGCATCTAATTCAGCTGGTCTTCAGCACCCTGCTGCTGCAATAGTTGTTTTATTTTTAAATGTTGAAGTTACCACAGGTGTCTGTCTTCACCAGTTGGAAACTGACCCAGAGATGTTTAATTTAAAGCACTGAGTACTGGCACGAAAACAGAGCCCTTTGGCTTTGGAACCAGGAACTCTTGATTCAGAGTAGCCAGGGAGAGCCTCCATGAAAATAAACCACGTTCCAAATTAAACTGCCACCATCAGCCAGAGACATGACAGCCCAAATAAATAAAAGCAGAACTATTTCTGCATAAACTCCATTAGTAGGCTGAGCCTGAGTCGAAGACCACAAGGGACCCTACAGATGAGAAATTTCTCAGGGGACAATCCTTTTTCCAGCCCACACTGTCCTCATGCAGCCCCTTTCTAGCCCCACTCCCACTGCAGCTCAAGCACTTGTCTCTGTCCCAGCCCCAACCCTAGTACTGGGCTGGGCCTGAGTGCAAACCCAGAAATTTTGAAACAAAAGGGTTGTGATTTTGACAATCATTTAGCTAATTTTCATTCAAATAAATGTTTTAGTGGAAGAGAGATCTAATCAAGTCAGATTACATGCAAAAACTGAATTAAGTCCTCCAATAAGAACCCATGAATTCTTTTATGTGTTTATTGCTATATAAACAATTCGCATTTTCCAATGGATATTTCCTTAATAATTTCCCCTAGTCCTACAATAAACAAAGTATATCTAGAATTACATACCCGGAAGAAGAGATTTCAAAATAGTCAAGCTTGCAGCACCTCTGCTGACTTCAGTGGAGTTCTACCAAGAGATTAATTTTGATTCTTCTTCTTTAAACACTGAGACTACTTTTCTATAACAAACCCACAAAGAACATAAAACAAAGGTAGAATTATTACAGTCATATGAATAATAGAAACAAAGCTGAAATTAACTCAATTTGCTAAAGTTTTTTTTTAAATCATTGCAATTTAGTTTTCACATAAAACAAAGGTAGAATTATTACAGTCATATGAATAATAGAAACAATGCTGAAATTAACTCAATTTGCTAAAGTTTTTTTTCAATCATTGCAATATCTTAGTTTTCTAGTCATCACTGAAATTTTTATCTGGAGAAGTGTCATCGTACCAGTAGACAAATAATTCCATGCAATATCTGCTATTCAAGAAAATTGTCTGTATTGCAACATAATTATCTCAGATGACATACTGACTGACTCCTAATTACAACAGATATAGCTAATTACTTTGGTTCATTCTGTAAATAGCTCAGCATGTATTTTTATGAGAATTCAGTAATGACACATTGCTCAGTGGGACTGTATATGTAAATTGATTCTCAAGTTTTTTATGCATAAAGTTCTTATTTTTCTACATCTGTATAAGTTTTCCTTCAAACTTAACTTCTTAGAAACGTAATGATGGTGAACAGAAGAATATCCAGGGGAACTCAAGTGATACAAATTGGTACAGTTGCGTTTTTTGGACACTGTTCTCAATACCTAAACAGGAACTGAACCCCAGAGTCAGACTTGCCACCACACCCCCTTAAAAAGCTTTCTTTCTCTGACAGGGACAAGTGATTCACCAGTCCACTGCAAATGGATCTGTTCTGTAAAAACTGATCTGTTCTTTTCCTCCTTGAGTTTACGCCATGGAAAAACAGTGGTAGGTGAAAGCTGTGTAGTGCTTCTGCTACCTGCCTGCAGAAGTGAGGCATGAGTAGGAAACTGCCATGATAGATACAGAGAAAATACCCAAATGCAATCAAAATTCAGTGGAAAATGGATGGAAGCCTAAGTCTACTAAAAAACAAATCCCACCTGCATTGTTTAGGTCCGACATCAAGCCATAGTCTGTCAGCAGAAAGTTATGCAATAGGAGACATCAAATGTGCAGCTTTCTATTCTGCCAAAAATGTTGATTTTTTATTTGATTTTGTCCTAATTTGGCCTCAAAATGTAGAAATGTAAAAAAATGCAAGAAGCTAGTATCACAAAATATTTTTATTCAAATACATTTAAACGGTTTAATCAGAATTTTTAATGTTGGTAATATGAAGCAGTATAACATGTAGTGGACAAACTAAGAGACTATAGTGACTTTGGAATAACTTTTTTATTCTGAGTCATTACAGAAATTTAAAATCAACTATTAATTGAACTTCATACATTTGTGCTATAGATAAAAGCTCCAAAAATGTTCCTTGACCAGTTTCAAGTGTATAGCATTGCATCTTCTTCCCTCCTAGTATGTTTTCAATCAAGTAGTTCACCAGTCTGGTTTAGGTTCCACATTTTTTACTGGAATCAAGAGTTCTCAAAGATTTTCACCAACTCCTGATGTCAACCAAAAGTGAGAATAATAAAAATGTATTTCATTCATACACAAACTTGCCTTTATCAATTCTACATTGCATAATTTATTATAAAGTATAGTGGGTTTTTTTTAAAAAAAAGAAAAAAACCAAATCAATCTTCATCTCCTGTTTGAATTTTACTGAAGCCAGCAAAGGTGATCCAAGCATGACTTTAGTATCTTCTCTTGCACTAAAAATTGACTGACAAGAAAGCACATTTGTCTTTTCTGCTGCGGTGTATCTGGAAAGTACTTGTAAACAAGTGCTACTATCCACCTGGTCCCAGAAAAATTCAAAGCATTTTTCTTATTAGTAGTACGTTACTCCAAATGCCCTGGCCAAATTTACATCCTAGTGTGTATTCTACTTTTCTTATTGTAGACTGAACACAGTCCTTACTTTTTGTCCAAGTTCTGCTACCTACTGCCAAAAAAACCTGTTTTACATCTCCAGAGACAGCTGTATTTCAGTTGCAAAGAAAGTGATATAATTTGTAAAATGCTTTATATTCCATTAGGGCAAATAGCAATATATAAGTTGAAGACATTTTGAAACAGCTCCTCAGGTGGTACACACAATGAGGTTGCTTCAGAGAAATTATGAAGACAGGTGGTATAAATCTGCAAGCACCTGCCTCAGTATAATCTCTTGGGTTGAGGATTGATTCTGTTTCACTGAAAAAGGGGGAAATAACAACTGTGATAGAGAACCTGGCAAAAAGACTGTGACTCTGCCTAAATTAGAATTCTATTTTTGTAATTGCCCCACTCCTCTCTATCATTAATTAGACCATTAAAGAAGTTGTCTCACATTTAGATGCACACAGCTGTGGCTTCAAAGCATTTATAAAAACAGAAATGGTGCAAGCTTTTAAATCCCACTTTACACTTTCTTATGTGTCTTCATATTCACATAGACCTCTGTAAAATCTTCGTTACATAGCCATTAAATAAAAAATATCACCTCTTGCTCAGGAAGTTCTTGATCACAGGTTGCTTGATGTTGGAGAATATTCTGAGAAACAGCAATAAATGAATATACGTACACACATTCTTACCCTGCTTTTCCTGTCAGAGACTTCATTGCAATCCGGCAATTGCAATGCTCTTTGCATTTGGATGATCATTTTTTGACACGGACATTCAAAGTTAGAGCAAAATATGTTTCCTGAAGTACCTCTGCAACATCAGAGGACAGTAGTACGTCTCATTATTCTTTACTTCATTAAACACTACACCCTTGTCAATTAAAACATGAATTGCCACAGGTGGCATCTGCTGTGGCAGCTTTAATCAGTGCTTCCCAAATGTTTTGATCATTGATCACCTTCAAAAATTTATCAAAATCCATTCTGTAGAATTCAATTAAGAGTTTAAGTAATGTGGACTTGCAGTTGTCTTGGAGATTGTTTACCATGCTTCTGGTTCAGATTTCTACAGAATGTTTGCAATTTAACTTTTCATTTGTAAACAGCAAATTGCCAAGGATCAAGTCTCAACATGACAGGAACATAAAAAGGAATCAGTACTCATGGAAGATTCTGAACTACAAAATCCTAGAAGTGATAGATCATACTGAATTTAGAATATTGAGTTCCCAATGAATCTTTAGATCAGTGAGGTTAAAATCAACGGTCTATAGTTTTTTTGCAATGTCACCCTACCTTTTATTACTCCACTTAGCAAACGACAACTCATTAAGATGACTATCTCTGAGTCTTATCTTACCTTACAAGGTATTTTTCATGTCTTGAGGTATCATTAAAAAGAATGCTTTTATGGCTTGATTTATTCATGTAAAATTAATGAAGCTAAAATGTCACATTGAAAAATTATGTTTACAGAAAGACTGTGATGTTAGCACAAAAGAAATACATTTTAAAGGCATAGAAAAAGGTTAGAATTTATTAAAATGCAGCACCGGCATTGAAGCATAGATGCAAATACAAATGGAAATTAATATTGGACAGCCAGAGATGAG
Source organism: Aptenodytes forsteri (assembly GCF_000699145.1). Classification (NCBI taxonomy): domain Eukaryota; kingdom Metazoa; phylum Chordata; class Aves; order Sphenisciformes; family Spheniscidae; genus Aptenodytes; species Aptenodytes forsteri. Next base: position 1,838,694 of record NW_008794597.1, on the reverse strand, counting down.
TAAGAATTAAGATTAAAATATTTCCAGATTTCTGGTGGGAGTTTGTTATTAAAGAAATATTTTTTCCATTCAAGTTGGTGATATGATATTATTGATCTTTGAAATGGTTTTACTTTAGTATTTATGATGATATTTTGTTTTAATTTATAATTTCTAATTATTTCAGAATGGCACACAAAAAGGAAAAATAGAGTGACTACAACAGGTTTTTTTAGGAAGTAATCAATTGCTGACTGATAGAAATTGACAGGCAGATTGCTAGCAAATTATTTTAATTATCAATAATTATAACTATTTTAGAGACTTACATCACCAGAGGGTTGCCTGTGATTTTTGTAATAGGAGAAATTATTAGGATTTTCTATCTTCTAGCAAAATTTTCTCAACGTGGAAAAAAAAAAAGTCATGCAAATTACGTATGATAAGGATCATCTCAATTTCTCTCTATGCTATTTTTGATATATTGTGCATGTCAACCAGTTGTTAGACTTCTTGCATGTTCTGGCAGGTACAATGACCATATTAATGCTTATTTATTTCTATTACCAACACCTCTGTGTGAGCTCTTGTCGAGTATTAAGACCTCTTTGTACAAAATAAGGAAGAAAAAAAGGGAAGAAACAAAACAACCTGGACAGCTCATTCAGATTTGGAAAGATTTTTCTTATATTATTGTAAATTTAAAAAGTGCTCATGACAGCTGGTGTGTTTTTTAGAACTCCCATGGAGACTCAGTCTCTGACCATAGTGCTCTAGACAGAGTTCAGCAACTGTTACTGATGCCAGTAAATCAATCAAGGATATGATGTGCTGTATGAAATGTTGGGAGAATTTTGTTTTACAATAACGATCTGCAAGACAACTAGATGAAGAGGGGATATAAGCAATAATTTAACTTACACTAAAAAATGGTCTAGATTTCAGAAGTGTGGTATCCTACTGGTGTGGTGCTCCCAAGGGAAGGCAGAAAGAGGTGTTAGGAAGAGGTAGCCGAGTGATTTTCCAATGTAACATTATGATGTTTCCTTGGCTATCACATAGTATTTACATGTGATGTCCACATTTTTCTTACAACATTTTCTAGTAAGCAAATTTAATCCTGCTGTTTCTACTTCTGTGTGCCATGTTGTTATTTCAAGGGGGTCACCATCAGGTAGGAAACGGTTATCAGGTCTGTAAGACCACGCAGTCTAGCTTGTCTGGTGAGGCTGCCATCAAGTGAAGTCCAGATATCCATGCTGCAGACACTTCCAGCTAGGAAGCAGATTGAGAACCTTAGTTCCTTCCCTCTGACACAGACTACACCATTAGTGAATATTAGAGTAAGGTGTGTAACTGGACAAATTGCTATCTTTCTCTCTGGTTGCGAAGTCCCCGGGGAAGGAGACTTTCTCTAGTACATTTATCACTTGAAATTATTTTAGTCATTAATTTCAGCAGATGACTCTGCAAATCGCTCACAAAAATCTAACCTGAGCCTGAAAAGAAATGCAGTGTGTATAGTACACAAAGTTCCTTTTTCTTGCTTGTGTCAGTATACTTTCTAATTCACATTAGTATCTACAGTCATGAATTTGAATTTTACTTACGGCTGTTCTCTGGTATTGAAGTATTTGCAAAGTGGCGGAATAATCCTCTCTCATGTCAAAGCGTCTCATATAATCTGTCTTGGCCTTCCTCCTAGATGCTTGACATTGCAATAACAAGATATTCTCATTCATATCTATTTCTTGTGAACATAAGGTTTTATTTTGCAGTTGATTTCAAGAAAAAAAAAGGGGGGGGTAGGGAATGGAGAGATGGAGAGTAACTATTAATTGCTGATCACCATTAACCTGTAAAAAAGCTGTTTTGTTCAAGATGTAATTTGGAGTAGTGATAAAGTATTAAATGTAATGGAGTCCTTTGAGATGTAACATGGGAGATTTATTTAAAGTAACTTAGCAGGAAAGCCTGACAAATAAAAATTGCTTTATGATTGCTTGTACCTTTGTTCTTCATTTGTCCTTCTCTACTACTTCTTATCCTCTGTTGAGATCTTTTTCTAATATTTTGGTACACACTAAGACCAGGAAGGTTCATAAACATCTAAGATTAACCTCAGCTATGCTTTTGCTATCTTCTTTAGAAAAACAAATCCAGAGAAAGCCTTCAGCTGAAGTGATAGTAGTCTGGTAAAGGGTCATCCCTTAGGAAAACAAGATCAACAATGAGTAATGGATCTGTAACCATCAACCAGCTAGCCCATCAGAGGTAGCCCGAAAAGGACAGAAGATGGAGATGAAACATCTGAAAAGATAGCCTTTATCTTTAAGAGATGGCTGAATTAAAAGCACATCTGGCTGTTAACCCAATGAGAAATCCTAAGCAAGTACATTCAAGTCTTTTGCATTAATTCTTCAAGTCATAATGTAAACCTGCATCTTCCTCTTCAAACATGTTTTGCTTTTTTACTTTCCTTTGAACTATAGACCAAAGATACTTCCATCTTTACACTCCCATTAATCTTGGTATAGAAAACTCATGTACGTTTTCTTCTTTAGCCAGCAATCTATTGAGCGCTGGCCCTGGGACAGAATACAGATTCTGCTATGAAGTGTCATGAAAGATTGGCAGATGAGGTGTCATTGACTCACACTGATGACCCTTGGCCAGCCAAAGTAACATCTGTTTAAGGTGTCAAGGGAATAGAAATTGCTAAAGTATGGAGCTACTGAAAACTGCGTTCACATGCATTACTGAAATGTAATCATAGCTATTGAATTGTTTGTCCAATAAGTCTGGATCTTTGTAAAATATTTATTTTTCATCTGAGCTCAAGAAGGGACATTGCCTAAGTGCCAACTGTTTATAGAAATAGTAGGCTTTTGCAAGAGGCCTGTTTATAAGATTGCTGTAAATGCTTAGTCACATTCTTCCCCCTAGTATTTTTGCTACACATTGAAGGAAATCCATTATGTTGCTGACCTTTCCCTTCCTTTGGCCTCTGGTGACAGAAGTCTACAGGCCACCCAGATTCATGAGGAGACCAAGGGCCTACAGAGACAAGGAGGCAGAAAGCCTGGTGGATGCACCAATTCCCACATGTGAACACACTACATAATGCCAGGACTGGGTGGGACATACTGTCTGGGCCTCTTCAGCAGCCATAGTGAGTCTTCTCACTAGCCTCACCAGCACATTAAAGCCTTCAAAAGATTTGACAGCATTAAGAAACAGTCTAGCTTTTTTTGTAGCACCATGAGCATGCCTCCAGACCTTCATTTCCACCGCCATTCACAGATGAGCTCAAACATTGCAGCAGAAGTAGAGCTTATGCATGCATTCTCCATCTCCTGTAAAACACCTCCCTCCACTGACAGATGTGAGGGAGACTAAAGGCATACCCTAGACTATTATTTAAGAAAAGTATGTCTTTCTGCAAGCTATAGTGTAATGTCCCATCCTCCACCATGCCTCATGAGGCAAACCATGAAAAGTAAGAACATATTTGAGCTGCACTGGATCTTTTCCTTTGACAGTTTGGTGGGAAAAGGGCATTTTAAAAGGAAAATGATAAATAATCTGTTTTTACAGGGAAAGCTTCCCAATGTGATGTAACTATGATTTTCATAATTTTTCATGTATAATTTTTGAAAGAGGCTAAACTGTTTAACAAAAGGAGATGGAGAGTGATGGAACAGAGCCCAGTTTCACTTCAAGTCTTTACATTTTGTAAAAGAAAGGATTCCTTTTGATTTTTCTTAAAAAGAAACCTGTGTAAAAAGTCTAAATAATAGTGGTGCAGTGCAGAAATAACCTAATTTCTAAGCTTCCTGGAGAATTTGCCTCATTCAGGGACAAAAAAGATCTAATACGATTTGGAAAAAAATTCAACTGTCAGCTTTAAGCATCAGTAAGGTTAGTAGGAATTGCTCTTGAGCAACAAAATTCTGTTATACCACACCTCAGCATTTTGATAGTAAAATAATTTGTTTTTCTCTTCAGTTATTTGAAACCAGTCTTTCACTAGACATACAACTGATATAACATGATTTACTTTAGACAACGCTAGTGGGTAGAAAGAATATTTTGATTTGTGTTCTCATACATTTAAGTGCCTGCAAGGCAGATAGAAACATCTTCATTATTTCCAACAAAAATGTATCATACAAGGTAATCTAGGCTTCTCTCATTTCTGTTTCAGGATATGCTTAGGCCAGCTTTGAACAAGTTCTAACCATTAGAGTACAGTAAGTACAGTAAAGTACAGCATTTTCAGAACACTTGAAAACAATAATAAATATAATATTTCTGATTAAAGACCATGTGAGCTTGATGTGAAGACCAGTTGATGTGAAGCCTAGGACTATAAAAAGGAGAAAATTACTGCAGTCATTATTTTGCAATTTTTTGTTTTTACATTGCTCCAGATTCCTTCAGTACACCTTATTAATGGTTAAATGTTTAATAAGCACAACTTATTTCATAAACAGCAATAAAAGGACATTAAACAGCTTTATTTTCAATAAACTATCCCTCCCAAATGATAAGTATAATTCCACTACATTCTGAAACCAGAGCAACTCATTTGAAATCAGTGGAACCATGCTGTCAGAGAGAAAACTACTGTTCATGGGAGAAACATGCTTTTTTTCTGGGATACATAAGTGCACTTAGAGATCTTGGGAGAAGGGAATAATGAAATTACTCTCTACTGCTGCCCAGAACAGGTTATTCACAGAATCTCAACTTACTGAAATATCCTACTGCAAACAAAGGTTTTAGGTCCAAGTGGGGCATGCCAGTTGGCATCTACTACATTCTTAGAAGTACTTCTTGTCTAATACACATATAAACATGAAATTACCTGATATTAGAAACTCAGTAAATAAAAATATACACAATTCTAAAAAAATGAAAAGTCTTACCAAGATTCATGAAGCAAATAAGCAAGTACCAACTGAAAACACAAACTATTCTCAATCCAAATTGCAGTGCAACCTGTCGTACTGGGCAACCCACCTTATTTCTCATCCTTTTACTTACTGTTGCCTTTCAGTGAAATTGTTTCATTGCTCTGGCTCAAGTTCTTACAACCATTATCCATTTTTCTTTCTATATTAGACCTACAGATTGACTGCTTTGTAGATGACAGTTATAAAAGTTCATCTGAGATTAAAATTTGAATGCACAAAAGTTGTATTATCTAAAATTGTTATTTTCTTTGGAGGTCTCAGACCAGGTCTCATGGATCAGCTCCACAGATTTTTAAAAATGTATTTTTGTTTTTCAAACAGTGTAATGTTGGAGTCTCTTAACATCAAAATAAACAGACCAAGGGGAAAAATTATAAAAGTGGCTTTGAAAGTTTTCCTTTGAAACTCAACATTTTAATATGTCTGAAACTTTTAAAAAGAGAGATCAGATGTTATTTCAAAATGCAGAATTGTAGGCTGAAGTAAATCCTTATACTGCAAAGATACATTATTCCATGTTTTGGGACATTTCATTGAAATCAAAAGGACTATTTACAGGGCCAAAGTTGAATTTACAGGCAAGCCTTTGTAAATTTAGGTGTCTAAATAAAGGGAATATAGTTTCTTTGTGTTTTTATTAATCTCTTATCCTTTTTCTAGTTTTGTTCTTTTCAATAATTCCTAAATAGTCCATTTCAGACCATTTCATAGTCTAATCTACCTGACCAGGTAGATTAGAATCCTATGGGACATTGTTCAAGTAGGCTTGACAGATTTCTTTTCTCAATCAAAACCAAACAAGTATATTTAGTCATTGAAACTGTTTTTACAAGACTGTATATTTATTATTGAAGTCTTATATCGCCAATACAATCCCACTAGCCACTGGACAGGAACAAAACACAAATAAAAACAATCACAAAGGAGAGAGATTCAATGCTTCTATAGCCCTGTGGTGGTTCTGTTCCTTATGCTCTGTAGAGTGATGAACTACAGCTACAACTTAGTCGACAACACATATCAGTGTAGTTGCTGAATAATGTTCTGGAATAGCTTTATAGCCAGATTCTGCCCCAGATATATGCAGACAGGGGTCTCCAGCTGAGGTGCATCACATACAAAAAAAGAATTCAATTTTCTTGTGCTCACGTCATACTAATATTCCTGTTACAAACTACAAATCTATATCCATAAGCTAAATCAGCTGGTCACAAACTTTAAAAGCATTATATTTTTGATTAAACAAAGACTCGGATCCCATTCACAGAATTTACTCTATTACTTTGACCCAGGCTAGATGATGAGATTAAAAACGGTGGTAACTGAAATAATTTAAATTCTCTTGTCTCTTAAGTTACCAACATGGCTTTAAAAGATGCAACTTGCTAGTTAACCGCTAAAAACACTCTTTTGGGTTGTATCCATTGAACCTATTCCTCTTGCAATTAAGAAACCCAGATTTACTAGGGCACAGACCTGTTCAATTAACTTATTTGATAAGCTCCTTCTCTCCAAAGCTCTTCTCATCTTTTCTCTGAATAAAAATGTGATAACTTTTCCTCAAGCACCAGTCAGATAATTGCTATCTCTCAGGGAGCAGCAAGGACAGGCTGCTCCTGCAGGGAAGATGACTCCAGCTAAGGCAGTGCCTTACTGATGGAGCACAGACCCCAGTACCTGAGCCAGGTGGGTAGAGTCAGGCACTGGCAGCAAGTTCCACTGACAGCCCCAGGCACTGCAAGAGGATGAACTACAGCCAAGGTCCAGCCAAGAACAAAAGGCAACTAGGCCAGAGATGAGGCTGGAGACAAGGTCACTACAGACATCAAAAGGGTCTATCCAGGAGAGAAGCTATTTAGGGCATGGGTCTAAAGTCCATCCAGAGGCAAGGCCAGAAACCAGCACTCCTATAACATAGCTTAGGGAAGAAACAGGTCCCACGCCTGGGCTTAAATGGAGCCCTGGGGCAGTCGGTGGGGATGGGAGTCCCAGGTGAAGCTGCCCAGGGCCATTAAGCCAATCAGTGTCCTGACAATATCATTCTTTTCTGGATTCAACTGCAGTAGAATATATGGGCCCAAACAAAGTTATCATATTAAAAGAATGTATCTGATTAAACTCATCTTCACTGTTCCAGTATCATCTTAAAATGTGATTATACCACAAACTATGGTGGGCATAAATGCTCCCAGGTGAAGCTGCCCAGGGCCATTAAGCCAATCAGTGTCCTGACAATATCATTCTTTTCTGGATTCAACTGCAGTAGAATATATGGGCCCAAACAAAGTTATCATATTAAAAGAATGTATCTGATTAAACTCATCTTCACTGTTCCAGTATCATCTTAAAATGTGATTATACCACAAACTATGGTGGGCATAAATGCTGGTGATAAGTTTTGTCCAACTTGTTTATATTCATTTTATATGCTTGTTTCTTGCAAGTGTTAGGAGGGTGAAATTTTATTTATAGGAAAATATCCAGTAAGCATATTTCATTGTAGTACACAAAAAGCTGAAAAAAATGTCTTAGAGAAGGTGAAATAGAGCAAGAAAACATTGCTGCTTAAGCTGCTAACTAGAGCTATAAAAAGCCCCCAAATTTAACTGTTTTCTTTACAGAAAGGTCTGAGTTGGTCCATAACCGATTAGAGACATTAGTAAGAATGTTTTTAAAATATATTACTAATATTTAATTGATTAATACTCCTACTTCATTTGATCTGCAGACATACCTGTGGCACATACAGAAGTGACAGAAAATGCTTACTTAGTTCTTTACTAATGTAAGGACTTCTTACATTATTGATTAAAGGCCCAGGTCACTTCTTCCAATAAAGTTAATAGAAAACTTACGTGAGTGATGGAAAATATTAATCTTCCAAAACTGTAGGCAGAAAGCAGGGCTGCAAAGATATTCCTCTTCCCAGATATTAGTCAAGCTCAAGATCCGAAACAATGCTGATGCTCTTTTTGTGCATACTCTAAGAAAGATGTGTAAGAACACTCCCTACTATCTATGAATTATATCCTTTTCAAAATGTTCCAGCGATGCTAATAGTTTGGCAACACCTCTAGCTATTAATCCAAGAATTATATTCCTAATCGATACAAGGTAGTTACTGATAGAGCTTCTTACTGGGGAGAGAGCAGTAAGAGTCACAAAAATTAGGTTGTTATTAGAGCTGATTATTAAGCTCATAGGGGGGAAAAAAAAATAAAACCAGCTTAGGTTGGGTTTTTCTATCGAGCTACGTTCCTAAATCCCCCTGAAATGGAGTAGAAGTTTGGTCTATAACTAGCTTATGCACATTTGAAAATTGTATTATTGCTGGTCTAAGTAGAAGTAAAGCAACAACCTTAGCGTCCAAAAATCTAAAAGCCCTATGGCATTAACATAGAAATAAACAAGAAGAACCATAGGAATACAGCAAATCAAAATTAATCTTTATGCTACTGTAAGCTCAAAAGAGTTCTTTCCAATAGCTCTATTGATTTTTCCATTTTTCCTTAAGGGTGTTGTCAAACTTTTGGAGCCATCACTATAATATTTCAAAAATGACTGGCCCAGATTTTATATGAAAAAGTTTTTCACTGTATTATGCTCAAATCCTCTTATTATTTGCTTGCCAAAGCTTCTGGTAAAATTTCTTTACCTCTTTAGGATATATGGAAATCCTTGTCAGCTTTTTGGTCCATCTTTTTAATACGAAGAATAATTTTGCCCATTAAGTTCAAATTTCCTTGGAAACGTCTCTGGTGGCAAAAAAAAAACCCCCAACAACTCATTTTTTATTTTTCTTAGTTTTTTTGGTTGTTATTTTAGTTCAAAGAGGCTGCAAGCCAGAATAACTCTTATTGCTAGCCTAGCCTTTTTTTCCTCCTAGCTGCCTAACCTGTTTACATGCTAGCAGCCCAACTAGCTGTCACTTCAGTTTAACAACAAAGACACCTGAATAAAATGTATTTTAACTAAGCCATGCGTCCCTCCTTCCTCCATCTGCTCTTGAGTCCCACAGCACATTCTTTCACTCAAGTCTTCTGCCTCACAAGTCAGACTTTAACTGGCAAGTTGGAGATTCAGACACATAATGGAAAAAATTAGCTGCCAAGACAATATCTGGTGTTTTTTCTGTTTCATACTGCAGGGTGGAGTCATCCTAATGTATTTAACATAGTCTCAGCAATAAGAAAACGTTAAAGAAATCAAAATAAATCATTTGTGGAAGAAGAAACAGATGACAAAGCAAAGTGTGCTTTGCTTAACTATTGACTTGTGTAGCTTTAGTAAGAGACTTTATTGGTAAGCACTATCATAAAGAGGGGAAGGCACTGAGGCTTTATTAAGAGGGACCAGCAAGGTCTCCTGATCATCATGGGGTGGAGGGTAAATCTGTATTGAAGAAAGTGTCAAAATGCCACTAACTCCTCCCAAAAACTAACAGAGCACCAACGCAATTTATCTATACCAGGTCTGATAAGACATTATGGCCTGACCTGGTCTTCTTCATGATCTGGACAGGCAAGGAGGCCCTCGCGCTGTAGTTCACAGAGTAGACCCAATGGCATTACTGCCTCTCCTTGTAGCAGCTGCAGCTCTTTCCAATGGCAGCAAAGCTCCAGCAGAGACCAGGGAGGAAATAGCTGTGCTCCCTTCCTGGCATCTCAGTTGCTGTAATGAATGGGCTCTCTGGGAAGTACAGTTGCTTTAAGATGTTCTCGCTGTCAGTGAGATTATTTTTCAGAGATACGCTAATTAAGCATTGGAAACATGCATGGAGATTAGCCTCTAACCCCCACATGATTGCTTTACTCCTGCGTTGTTTGAAAGAGGCCAAGAAGGGGACACAGAAGACTGCCCTCCTTTTCATCTACCATGGAATAAGTAGGCTTCGGTCCTTACTGAACGCAAAGAGCCAGTGCTCTCTAGATCCACCACTTTCTAAAAATCTTGTCATATAAAGCAGGGGCTTCATAAAAAAGGATGCAGAACCAGAACGGCCAGCTGAAGCAATTCTTGGATGAAGCTTGTGAGAAGCAAGAATGTCTGAGTATGCACCTTGCAATGCCTAAAACAGTGCTGGTGAGCAACCACAGACAGTAACATACAGAAGAGTGACTGCTGCTCACAGTGGAGACATCCTGGGTTCCTGGTGCCCTTTCAGTCCCAGGTACCCATGAAGTCCACAACCCAGCACCACAGGGGCTTGGGGAATGGGGAACTAGAAAAGAGAGACTTTACTATCACAGTGCAACCATAACGGTCTTCCTGCAGGTCTTTGAGCAGGAAATGAGCAGTGTATGGTCTATAGACAAAGGAGGCACAATAGAGATTTATTAGACCATATTGTTCCTGCAACTATATCCAGCTATTCAGCTAATTCTTTTTAGCTGATCTGACACTGACAGATTACACGTACCATGTTGTGTCCTCAGGAAGTTTTAGTAATTACCTGAAACAGCCTTTGGAAGTATGTAAAGATCAGGGATTAGTTAAGCTACTTCATGAAAAAATGCAACCAGTCAAAATATCAGTTCAAGTGAAACATCATTAATGACTGAAGCCACTTTGGGCTATTGAGTTTTGAATTGGGCCTTGAAAATCCTAGTTAGGGATTCTTGGGATTCAAATAAAGGCTTAGACTGGAGAATTGAAGGAAGCAGTAAGCTAATCAAATTTATGAATTATTTAAAGGTTGGGAAATGAAACATTAAGCATATTTCAGGAAAGGAATAATAATAAGAGCTTGATAAATTGAGAAAATTAGACTGGCATCAATTATGTAGTTGAATAAAGATATATACAGGCACTTAAATAGAGACAAATAATGAGATGTGAAGAAAGAGTAGAAAATGGAGGATAACTATCTCAACTCCAATACCTTGGATAACAGATTATACTTCAAAACAGGTAACAAGAAAGCAAATGCAGACTTGAATGGCATTATTAGGAGCATTATGTGTAAAATGAGCAATTAGTATACGTCCCTTTATTTTACACTGTTAAGGGCCCAGCTTCAACATTTTTGTCACACTTCAAAAAGAGAATGAACAAAGTAGGGAGTTCAGAACCTTGAATGACAGAGAGTGATTAAAAGTTAGGAAAGTGAAGCTGATGATAAAAGAGCATGCTTAGACTCAAGAAAAGATAACTCAGGGAAGACAAAATCATCAGGAAATAACAATAAGGATGTTATAAAAAGACAGGCATCAATTATTCTGACTTCTCAGTAAGGACAAGAACAAAATAAAATGTGCTTAACTTAAACTGCAACAGAACTATTCTGTTTAAACTTTACGAAAAACAATTGTCAAATGCCAAAAAGTTAGCATAGTGCTAGATATTATGGTAAAAAAGGTCATATATCTACCCAGAGTCTTAGAAAGAAATCTAAATATCAAACAAATGCTATGGGAGCATTCTCACATGAGATTGCTATTAACATGTCTCTTACTATAGGATTCTAAATGGAAGAGGAAGGTATGCCTTGTTGCTAAAAGGAAGAGTAATTCATCATTTAATAAGCTAACTTTTTAAGTAAAAAGTAAGAACAGAGACACATACTCTCTCAGTAAATATTTATGATTCATTCAGAAACTATTTTAGAATTAGTCTGGATGAATGTTATATAGATTTTGATTTGATTAACCATACATGACTTTTGTACAGTCTGTTCTAGTTATCTTGGAGAGTTGGTAAGGCAAATCTTACGAAGTTCATGAACTTGGTATAAAAAATCTACCTAAACAATTTCCTAACATGTGAGACAAGTCTGAATTCAAGTGTGACTTGCAAATATTTTTCAATTGTTCTGAAAAAAGGAAATATGATCTGTATTTATTTTAAGGGTGACCACATGATCATTCGTACCTGCACATATAATTTCTGTAGGAAATGTATTTATTATGTTGACATAAACTATGACAGCCTTTGCTCCCAGTGTACCCTTCTACGGAACAGATTGAACCCAAGCAGTTCAAAGATCCCTGACCATATTTATCAAATAAACCTGCATGATTTCTTGAGAATTTAATACTGATTCTTTTAAACATCAGTTATATCTACTATCTTAACTTAAAGAAATTTTGTTAAGCATCCACAAATAATTTTATTTCCATTCTTAATTCTATCTTTAGTGTTGAGGTATTCCATCCTAATTCAGAAACTATATTAACCACATTTTTGTCAATTACGTGCCTATATGTGAAGCTACTTCTGCCCAGATGCTTATTAGCACTGCAATGCTGCAACTTTGAATGTTGACCTGTCTGTTTCACTAATGACATCATGACCATGTTATGGCTGACAGAGTAACTGGATTGTTCTTGCTTGCTTGTTTCATCTGATCCAGGAATACTGGAATGCACAGTACTCTCTTGTACGCATCCATAATGACAAAAGCAATCTGTTGGGATCATCATGATTTTGCAGTGATTTCAGCTAAGAGCTTTTCTTTATAAATTCTTTTGGTAAATATTCAATTAATACATGTTTTTAGTTGGTAACAGGTTTTACAGAACAGTATTAATTGCTTTTGACTAAAACAAATAGCAATGCTCATATTTTCTGACATTTAGATAACTCTATCTTCATAGCACCTTGCTTTTTTTCCCACAAAACCATGCAACTGGGAGCGGTTTAAGCTTAAATTGTATTTAGTGCTTGAAATCCAGGATACAATTCCTGAGTGCATTTGTACAGTAAAAAATGCATGAAGCAGTAGGTGGACCAGAGGGTTTATGAAAGTAGGTGAACCAGACAGGGTCTATGAAAGTTTTGATCTGACATCACTTTGTAGTATATGTATCCCTATAGTAAGGGATTTCTCTAAATTGAAATGGACTAGTAATTCTAATCTACACACTACTCAGCTGTGCCTGCTAATTTTAAATGAAAGCCCTAACAAATTCTCAGAGTTCCAGGTTAATCCCATCCTGAAATGGAGTTTAGAAATCCTAAACACAACCAGTTCAAATATCCAAAAGTGTATGTGGGGAAGAAAAAAATCATATCCATAAAATCACTCTCAGTAAAAATCACTGCAAGCAGAGATTCCTAATCAAAGAGCCATCTTTCACCCACAATTGTCTAGAAATAGTTTTTACTGTAAGACTAAAAAAGAAGAATCTCACGAATAATTTTAACAGTAATTTACAATTAAGCAGATGCATTATGTAGCTCATGCACCACAACTATACACAAAGCTATAAAACCCCAGAAGCTTGTTGACCAGTTTATGCATAGGTTCTGCAATAAGAAATGAAGAATTCTGTGTGGTAAAGTTGTATACTTTCAGTACCTACCGAGTTGTCCATATATTGTACCAAGCTTAGAAATTTATCAAGCACGAAAGCGAAATAGAAAATAAGGACGTATGTCACACGTCAGCTATCTAATATTGTACTTATCCTACTAAGTACATATTCTAAAAATAATGACATCCCAGCAATACAAGAATTGTTCTCTCAGCACTTTTTCCTAATCTTAAATCTTTGCTCAGTGGAAGTGAAAATACTGCCAATTTTGTTGTGCAGATTCATAAAGAATGAGGATTAGCAAAACGTCAGTTAAGAAGGTTATACTGTACTTCGTGCGATGTTGTGAAACCAGAAAGGACCATCTGCCATGCTTTGCATAGCTACAAAATGGGTTTGGCTACAATCACCCAGATGACTGTTAAAAGTCCAATTATAATCCTAGCCATTATTTCATTTTGTCTCAAAAGTGTGACTTCCACATAATGATATGTCTCTTCACTGTTTTTTCAACTATGAAAATGTTTCATTGAAATTCTAGTTTAAGCATTCATATTAATAATAATAATCATAACAAAAATATAGGGAAATATTCAAAAGCAGTAGAATGTCACCCTGGAGATTAAAGTTCAGTTTACCTATCATTATCTATGCAACCTTAGAGGAGGCAATTTATTATTGAACAGAATATTGACACCATATATTCTACTACTGAGACTAAGGGGATTTTTGCAGTTAATTGGAAATTGTTATTTTTATGAACACTTAATAAGGTTTTACTAGTTTTGTTGTAAACTACTGCATGGTGAACAGCAGATAAAATTCATCCAGTCCTTTGAGCTCCATGTAGAAGTCCTATGAAACATATAGGTGCCAGCAAAAATACACAATGAGGACCTGTGACAGTGTGCTCCCCTCCCCCGCCCCTAATCTGACCTTTATCTCCTGTAACCCTGCTCAAGCGATAACCACCAGGGGCTGTTGGTGGCCCAATGAATGTGTCTGGTCATGATAGCTGCATCTGGCTCAAAGTGGATTCAGGTGACAGATAACAACAGAGTAGCCAAGGGCTAATTTGAGCAGTGTGCCCACCTAGCCACATTGAAAATCTGTGGTCGGTAAGCAAGTATGACTATGAGTCAATCATCTTACCCCCATAAATAGT
>NW_008794597.1:1822564-1824203 GCF_000699145.1 Aptenodytes forsteri | reverse complement strand
AAGTCTGGGACTAGGATTGGATCCAGCCACACCTAAACTCCTCTCTGAGAAGGAGTTTAGAAAACAAGGGTGTCCTTTCTGAACCTCATGACTCAACGGGAGGGTCTCCCTGAAAGTTGAGACCTTGTCCTCTATGCAGTAAATAATCGAGTGTACCTTGCCATTGAATCTGGTTAAACCACTGTCACATTTACTATTGAACTTTATTAACTCACTATTTTATATCAATAAAGTGTATTGTTGCTTCTCTCTTACGAGTGAAGTGCAGTCTCACTCCATCCATGAGTGAGATACTGCATGGTCAGTATCTCACTTTTTGATCATACTGTTTGATCATACCCATGATCAAACAAGATAAAATACTTAGAACAAGTTAGGCAGTTGAAGAAATGACCTGCAGAAGGTTATTAACTATATTCTTTTGCTTGCGGATAGAATCAAAGATTTAATCCATCTTGTGTAAATTTGAATTGTTTTAGTCATCCAATAGGCATATTTCTCTTTAGCATCACACACTAGGATGTCATAATTTACTACAGAAAATAAAGAACTTCTGATGAACACATCTGTTGTACCTGCCAGGCTAATTTAGGCAGCATTTCATACCACAGAACTTGCAGTTTAGCCAAGATTTGTTGAAGTGTAACAGAGAATCTGTAAAGATGACAACTTGCCAAGAGCAAGATTTCTGCTTTGTCCAGAAGCTGACAAATTTCAGAAGCCCCACTTCTGTTGTCACCATGCAATGATATTGTCTCAGGTCAGAGGAGAGGGAGAGGAGTCCCTGTTTCTGCATGAGCTCAAGTGTGGACATAAATGTACATGTAACTGTTCTAGTAAGAACAGTGGCAAAAACAGTACACTGAAAATCATGTGCATGTGTGCGTGCATTTGCAGAACCAGGATCTGAGGAAGAACAGCATATTTCTTTAATCTGAGTCATTAGAGCAAACACATTTTCCCTTCAAAATTCTTCACCCAAACAGTAAGAAAAAACTTTTATTAAGACATCTGGGAAATAAACATTCAGAAGATAAAAATGTAAGTTAAGACATTATTAAACAGCAGAGTATGGGAATAACATAAAACTGGGATATCATTTTGTTATTTCTTCTTGTTTTCTGACCACCTCAGAAGGGAAGTTGACAGCAGTGAAGCAGTAGAGTAAGAAATCAAGAAGGACATGTGAAGTGGCTTAATGTATATTACTGAAGAAAAGGAAATATTCTTGGTGGAGATATAAAACAAACACAAGCTAAGAGGTCAATGTGAAAAGAAGTACATCAGTCAACTCATTGACACAAAAAGGTCTGGACACGGAGCTAAGACATTGTTTCTGATCTAGTAGCACTAGTAATTCAGCCGAGTCTTCTGTGATTAGGCATTTACAGGGATTATGAACAAAATCAAAGTACATGGTTGAATCTTTTCCTAGGAAACATCATTCTCAAACAATCCTGGTGGACTTTACCCAAAATCTGACCTTATTCAGATCATCTAGGAGCTTGTCACAAAACAGGCCAGTGATGCAACCCACCCAACCTAAGAACAGATGGCTCTTCTTAGGAAAATAGGGTATAGTCAAATGATCCATTTACTATTCACTATAGTTCGGGGGGGGGGGGGGGGGGTGTTTTTT
>NW_008794597.1:1786526-1822404 GCF_000699145.1 Aptenodytes forsteri | reverse complement strand
TAGATGCTGACTGAAATTTTCCAAATATTGTCCTTTTTAATTTTTGAATGTGCACAAAAGTTCCACAGTGTGATCTTATTTGGAAAGGTTAAAACAATTTGTAATGTAGCTTACAGATTCTGTAATTTATGCTTTATATATTATAGTCCATATATGAACTGTGTATATTGGTTCACCTATATGACCTGTTCATCTTTTTTTTTTTTTTGAATGATGCAATGAATTCAGTCAGGCAAAAAAGGTTGAATTAACAGTGAAACTGCAGATGCATGACAGCACATATATTATTCAGATGAAAAAAAATAAAGTTCACTGACAGGGCTTCACAGCTAAATTTGCTTTAGTTTCTTGCCTCTGTTTAGTCCTATCACCACTAACTGACAGGCTGGGAATACGAAAAACAAACAAACAAAAACAAACAGATGAAGAATCTTTTTTTTTTTCAATTTTATGACTGGTGATGGGTGCTTATTTTTGCTAGAATTAGGTGTTACCTTCATAAAATGCATTCTCTGGGTGAAATAAAGATGCTGTCAGTAAATACAACTTTTTCATTCTGTCAGACGAATGAAAAGGGAAGGAGACTTTTGATCGTGCTAGAAGCCTATTCCATCCAAGTACTAAATAAAACAGTGGCAGACAGACACATTACTGAGAGGATTTTTTATTTTTAAAGTAAAAATTAGTAAACTCTGGAGCACTGATTAACAATATACAGCAAACAGACAAAGTCAACCACTTTCATCTTATGATCCACATTCTTTCCTCAGTGTGGAACTGACCTTTCAAAAATGCCGTCTTTTATTCAGGATTTCAGAGGTCACACAAATTGGCAGCCGCAACAACAGCTATTTTGATTCATGGCAGAAATCACTATTATGTCTGCTTAAGAGACAATTGTTACAAGCACTGTTAAAGCTAAGAAAGCTGAAAAAAATATAAAAGTCATTGCTGGCAGCTAGGCACGCTGTCCTGGTGGCTGCTGAGTCAGGTGCAGTGCTGCTGTCCCCAGGCCACCTCCCCAACCACCTCTGTGCTCCAGGTGAAACCACCATCTCAGATGGCCAGAGCCTGCAATGCAGTCACTGCCTGATCTGCTCCTGTCAAAACACTCTGGGTTAGCATAAATGCTGTCAGTAGTAGCCTTTTGGTTGGCTTTTGTTAAAACTGAGACTGTTTTTTGTAGACCTGAGCTACAGAGGGACTATAACATGTGTAAGTCTGCCAGCAGACCAGGAATGTGGGCTGGGGAGAGGATGGGCAGCCTGAGGGACATAATCCCTTAGCCTGACTCAGCTGCAACCGTACATCTGACCACATCCTCTCCCAAGTCTGTGAATATTTCAGCCCCATAAATCTTGCTCCTATAAAAGCCAACATAGATGGGGCGACTGAAGAACTAGGAGCTTGAAAACAATATTTAAATAGAAATAAGTACCTAAAACCTTAAATTACCATTAAATATATATATATACACACTCTTGTAATTTTCTGCTGATTTCTGTATTTCTTTCTCCCCCTGCCCTTTTTTGTCTCCCTCTTTTTTTGGTCCAATGGCAGAAAAGTGAAAAAAGCTTCATCATTCCTGAGATAGGGTACAAGTTAGAAGTATTTTTCCACCTCAGTGTCACTTTCTCAAAAGGCAGATAAAAGAAATTTCCCTTCTAATGTAGCCCATCAAACCTAGGATCGGGCAGACACAGATAGGAGATATAGATTTGGACCACTTAAGGCTAATGGGGATATAAAACTAGAGTTTCCTTTACCTGAGTGATAGGGCTCTAAAAACTCACTCAGATATTTTTCAAGAGAGAGTTGAGAAAGGCAACCAAATCCATGGGGTCACCTACACAACTGCAGCTGTTACAATCTGCCAATTCAAATCTCATGCACACTCAGATTTGTGAAAGAGGTAGAATTTCAGATTCCTTCTAGCATGTCTTAGAATTCCCTCCTTTTGGTGTACCATTCTCATGACCCCTATTCATAAGTGTCTGCTCTTTCCACATGTATGTATTACAGGAAAGTGGATGCTATAATCTTGTGAATTCTGCTGCAGAAGATCAGCATGGCCGGATTGCAACAGCCCCTACAGAAATTATCTGACAACTATGTAATTACCAAGGTGTGCAAAATCTATAAAACTTAGTACTTTAAAATGAAAATGGAACCGTGGTCTTGATTAAAGAGTTCTTTCCCTACCATAAAATTCCACTGGGAATTTTAAAATTCTATATGAAGGTCATAATTCTGCAACCAGCTTCATAACTTTCTGCATCTACCTTATAAACTTGCCTTATTGCCTTTAAACTTGAAATATAATTCCACAAAAGACCCTACATAAAGCTGGTGCTGAGTAATAAAGGAATTTTTGTTCTGTCTTCCAAGATCTTATTCTTCTTTTTCATCTTTCTTTTATATACTACATGAATTCTGAATACCAATGTTATGAATTCAAGTTTCCCTTAAATGTGTAGCCTGATTAACAATAAATACATTGTTGTTTTCTTCAGGTTGTTCTGAATGAATCCAAATATGCTATCAGCTAAATCTGATGAGAAACACGGATGTTCTGAACTTTCAATGAATATCTCAGATGGCTGCTGAACTGCAGACAAATTCATTTGATGCACCATAACCCCAGTGGAATAAAATCTTCCGTGATAAATATATTATTCAAAGTCAAAACATAACTTTCTAATTTCAGCTGAGGACACTATAAAATGTCTATGACAATGAGCTGAAAATTAATAAAATATCTGTTGCAGAGATTCACTTCTGTTTTCTGAATTTGGAGGTTGCTAGGTGACGAAAAATAAGTTGATTGAATCAATAGAAAATGCTTATGGGGAACTATGAAATGGATTGCAGGGTACAATTCTTTGAACATGAATTAGCATATTGTTATGAAAAAGAAGGCACTTCATAGAATTACGGGGCTGAAGATTTGATAAGAAATTACTAGCAGAAGACATGAGCATGAAAATTATTCTGGAGGCACTTAATGGTTAGTAATGAAAAGCAATAAATAACTGAGAATAAGAGAAAAGGAGAATACTGGAGAAGATGTAAGAAATCAAGCAGCCTGGCTGCTTTTTAGATCTAGAAAAACTGTAACTGAAACCTGTTTTGATGCGATTAAGGTAAAATGCTGTTGAGAATATGTACTTATACAGGTATAGTCAAAAGCAAAAGAACGTGCCATTTCTTTGTTTAAAAAGCTTAATCAGCTTCCCTAGCTAATTAGAGGATCCTTACAATACTTCACTTCTTGAGAATAAGAATACAGTCTCAATGGCAGAGACCAATATAATACACCAAACCATCATTAACAGAAGCAGAGCACTCTGTATATTTTCCAGGCACTATAACATGAAACTCCTAAAAGAACCACTATGCTTTGTTTAATTTCATGTATATAAAAATCTAAATAGCTCAGTGCAATGATCAAGCTGTACTTCTATATTCTGAAGGAGTTAGCAGCATACTTACTGCCACCTTTCTAAAGTAATACTGCTTTGGATATATTGGTTTTGTCTTAAAGGTTACATTTCCTTAAAGCAAAGAATGGTCATGCAAAGGGGTTGAGAAATCAAGCTACATAGGAGAGTGCTGGAGGAAGTGGAACAACATGGACGTAGGAATAAGTGAAAATGAAATGCAAAACTATTTGTAGCAATTTACCTTTAACCTTGGACACCATTATAGGGACCTCTTTGGGAACCAGAGGAAAGCAAGAAAATACAGGACTGAAAACAATGGACAAATCTGAATTACACTTTAGCAAAATCTGCCAGAAAATGCAGTATGTATATGGAAAACTTCTAACCAGATGCCAGCTATTAAATAACAAGCATTAACGCGACAGACAATATTGAAACTCAGATACTGTGACATGCAGGATGAATAAGCAGGTTACTCATTCTCCATTTACTGGAGCACTGCAATAGTGGCAAAAACCATGGACATGGGTTACCTCTAAAGTTTCTAACAGTGAGACAGATCTTGTCTCTCTCTTCAGCACAGCTCAAGGCTTCTTGGCGGTAGTTTCTTGAAGGAAGATCTGGCCCAACTGCTCATTCTGTGCCTTTGCCCTGATAAGCTCTAGTCAGAGTCTTGACTTTCTCTGGGGTTTCTTTATGCCACAGCTTAACTTCAGAACAACACTGGGATGCCTCCCAGGAATGTGCTTTTGCCTTTGTTAGCTCTCTCAGCCTTTGGCAGGTTTTTTGGGCATCCCACTGGCTACTAGTAAGATCAGACTGAAACAGCTCCTGCATTTCAGACATCCTTTTCTTTTTGCCGAGCTTCTTTTGGATTATTTGTGTGCACTGTCAAAGTAGTTTATGCCAATAGACTTAAAATACTTGCCCATGCAGTCACAGACTAAGTATTTGTTAACCCTGGGGAAATTTCACGCCAACACTTAAGTGCAGTTCCACTCCACTGGCATTAGCAACATTGAGAATTTAGCACAGTTAGGCTCTTTTTGAGAGTATGGGTCACGGTGTAAAGCAAACAGGAAGCTATATGAATGCAGTCTGCATGTTAACAAACCCAGACAAGCAGTCCCAAAGCTGAGATGTTATGTTCTGCCTCTCTGCAGGACTTATTAGCCTGGGGCAAGCCCAGTGCTAAACTGCATCTACCCAGTTTCCAGAGAGCTTGTAAGGAAGAGCCTGCAGCTTTCTGAAAAACACCAGCTTTCTGAAAAACTCTGGGCAAATACTCTGTTGAATAAAGTCTATGTTGCAAGAGATGCCTAGGTTAGCTCAGAGTGCCCTACATTGATCTTGCTTCTGGACATCTGGCAATGATGGGGATTTCCTTGAAAAATTATTATAGTCTGAACACGGCTTAGGGCAGGTGGCTAAGTCAACTTTCCCACAATGACTAAAACCTGTTGTGGAGAGAAATAGTAAAGATGAGAAGGGGAAGGACTGCCCAGTCCTCAGAGCCTACAGAGAAGAGTTTGCTAGTTGGATGAAGATAATAAGTAATTTGTAATAAGGCAGGACCACAAAGCAAAACAGATCTGGTGTCCAATAAGCCAATTTATCTACAGGCAGCTTTGCCACTCTTGAAGTCTTTATATGAAATCAAAAAGGGATCATATTTGTATACAATATTTGTATACAATGAATATTTATATACAGTGGCATTCCTGGACAGCTGATTCACACCATCAAAAAGGGCTAGATCTCCCCTGACAAATGAATCCCAGTTCCCAACCAAAAACTGATGATATCTCTGGGACATTCTTTCCTGATGTAATTGTCCCACTATAACCAATTAAAGGACTCTCAAAGACATAGTCTGAGGAAAAAAATTTACAATTAAAGATTCTTACTGGAAGAACAAGGGCCTGGGCATGAGCTGGTGGTCCCCTGTCTACAGGCAGCTTTGCCACTCTGAAAGTCTTTATATGAAATCAAAAAGGGATCATATTTGTATACAATATTTGTATACAATGAATATTTATATACAGTGGCATTCCTGGACAGCTGATTCACACCATCAAAAAGGGCTAGATCTCCCCTGACAAATGAATCCCAGTTCCCAACCAAAAACTGATGATATCTCTGGGACATTCTTTCCTGATGTAATTGTCCCACTATAACCAATTAAAGGACTCTCAAAGACATAGTCTGAGGAAAAAAAATTACAATTAAAGATTCTTACTGGAAGAACAAGGGCCTGGGCATGAGCTGGTGGTCCCCTGACTCTGGAAGGTAGAAACCATATGAGATTATTAACATGTCATGTGAACCAGAAGACCAAATTTTACACCATCTGAGTTACTACAAATATTGTTTTAATATCTACTTGAGAGATTAATCAGCCCAACATTGTTCTAACCTTATGAAGATCTTGGCTTTTTAATATAATTTCAGTCTGAAGGAAAGAATTAAATTTAAGTTTAGAAATATGCAGAATCACAGACTGGTTGAGCCATTTCTCCAGCCCATTTCTCCAGCCTGTCTCCAGGACCCTCTGAATGGCAGCACAACTATGTGGTGTATTATTCACTCCTCTCAGTTTTGCATCCTCTGGAAACTTGCTGAGGGTGCACTACGGCCCATCATCCAAGTCATTAATGAAGACATTAAACAATAGTGGCCCCAGTATCTTCCTTGGAATACACTGCTAGTGACTGTCCTCCAGCTGAAATTTGTGCCACTGATTACAACCATTTGAACCTGGCAGTTCAGCCAGTTTCAATCCACCTAACTCAATTCATCTCACTTACTTAGCCTGTACTTCATCAGCTAGCCTATGAGGACGTTATGGGAGAGAGCATCAAAAACCTTGCTACAGACAGGCAATATTCAATGCTCTCCCTTATCCACTGAACCGGTCGTCTCATTGTAGAAAACTATCAGGTTGGCCAAGCATGACTGACCTAAAATAGTTGTATTTCATGAGAGATATCAGAATAACAAATATAATTAACGTTATAATCAGGGACTGCCATCAGTCTGACTGCTTTAGGCTGAGATATGTTTTAGCCTCACTATTATCTTTCTCTATCCAGTACTACTCAGTATAAGGGTAGCAAATTCTGGACAAAAAGACAGCTGAATAGTGACATCAGAATTCAGCTGAAATTAAGTTCTATGCTCATTTAACATAGAGCTTCAGATTACCACCTGCTTCAAGAACGTTGCTTTCCTAGCCACTTCTCTACTAGATTTTATTTGAACCACAATCACAAAAGTGAATAATTGTTCACATCATATCATCACATCAGATACCATGTAAGTATAATTAAGGAAAGACAATATATGGTCATATGGGAGTTGAAATTGTAGCTACAGATTACTTTCTTCTCAATAATTCATTAGAACTAGGAAAAATTAAATTCCAGACATCACTATAAAGCAGTGATATTACTGTCCCTTAACAGGTTATGTCTGTCATAGTTTGTGTAATTTTGTTTATACTTTAGCAGGCTTACTGTTCCATGAAATGCACTGTTTTGAATAAGAAGTTTTGTGTGACATTTGCAGAAGGTCCTCGGCTGGCCTTTGGCATTCAGGAAAGCTAGCACCACTTTAATAGCACCATGTCCTTTCGCAGGGTACTCTTCTAAAGGGTGGTAATAATATCTACTTCTGCGTGCTTTATAGTTCTGTCAAATAATTTCATGTCTTCCGAATGTGATAATAAAATCAATTGATAGCACTAAAACATTTTATTTTCTCTCACACAGATGCTTATTTAGTGACAGTTTAAAAAAAATTGTCTTCAACCACCTTTAATACATACAGCTGAGATCACCATGGCACTCTGAAAACACCTTTGTAAAGGATCTGTAGCAGAAAGTTGACTGAGTCAGAGAGATACTCCAGTCTAACAAATGTGCTCTCGGCTGTACAGGTTTGTACTTCTTTGTATTTGTAAAATACCACTTCAAATATTAGAACCCTGGGTATAGTAAATATTTTTAAGATCAGCTCAATGCTGAAGACAGTGAGTGCACTCATTTTAATAAAGCCACATCCCATCCAAAATATTATCAGGTAAACTAAGATGGCCTTTAACTTACAATGACATGTTATTGTAGTAGCATAATATTCATGTATTGTGATATGATATTTGGTTAATACATGCAATCAAATAAAAATATATATTATTTAGTTTTGAACACATAAAAATAACATCATACTGTCATAAAAATCACTAAATTGAACAGTATACAAACACTATGGGACTCGTACATAAAATAGTTCAGAAGTTAGAGGAATTTATTGCTAAATTTTTTTGATTAGCAATATTGACTTTGTAAATATTGAAACTTAGAAAACTGATATTTTGCATAGGAAGAATAAAATTCAAGCATTTCAAGTAATAACAAAAATGTCAAAGGTTTAATTTTTTGATATGTAAAGGCTGAAGCTGAACAATATTAGTTTCAAAAGTTTGCAGTAATGTTTAAGATTCTACTTTGGGGGAATATTTTTCAATACGTTTTTATAGTTCTTCAGTAGGAACTGAACTTGCTCGTTTTTTTTCCTCAAGTACGTACTTTTTATGGAACTACAGTGCTTATGTATCAGACTGTTAACGTATAATTCCAAGTTCACATCTTGTTGAATCTATTTCGTGTGTAATTAAACACTTTAATGTATAGTACATTGAATTTAACAAATAATGACGTTTTGAAAATAGAAGTTGTCCTCTAATGTAAATGAGTTAGCATATAAAAATAGTTCTCTGGAAATACATACATATCACACCCAGCCGACTTATTCGGCATCATATAAGAAGGTGCCTGGACAACTAAAATTGTCAAATTGTGAAGTTGTAATTTCTATGAGTCAGTCATAAGTCACTGTTTTTAACTTGTTTGCATCACAATTAAACTTGGACATTCAAGGTTTAACTACAAAACCACTTTAGGTGGTGCCCATTCTTACTTCAGGAAACCTGTGAGAGTTTTGCTGTTGAGCTCAATAGCTGCAAAGTCATACCTCTGGTAAAAGTTTAAAATTGAAAAACCTGAAAACAAATCCTGGAATCCCATTTTATGGTTGGAAGTCTTGTACACAAAGGAAATAACATATATCCTTCCAGACTTATACAGTAAGCCTATAGCAAATCCAGAAAAATATCTGTATCTATCACATGAAATGTGTCTAATCATATGAAAATGTAATCCAGTGTCCTTAATCACAAAATAGCATCTTTCTTCACTTTTCTATGTTTATCCCTAAGTAAATATTATGTATGTTATTTAAGTTAATAGTTTTGATACCAGATGGTCTAGCTTTTCATTTCAAGGTAATAGTATGGTTAAACAAAAGCATTACTTTTCTAAATTAAAGCACCAGAATTAATTTGCTATTAATAGTTATGCACTCAGGAATCAGATTCACAATTTGTAAATATTTTGACAGTAACTGGACATTCATAGCAGCAACTAAAATTTTGACAGGAATTATCCAGAATTCATTAGCAGTCCTCTTGCTTAACAGATCTGCTACCTGCTTGCAAAACCAATACTAACACTAATTCGGTGATCATAGACACAAGCACAACAAACAGCAAGTACTCAGCTAATGTTTTACAGGCAACTAGTAGGCTGAATATATTCTACAAAAATATTGCACAAATAACTGTAAATAATAGATATACCTGCAGAAGCCAAAAGGGGGTCATACAAAGATTGTTAATGGAATGATGCAATATATTTTTAAATTGATTTCTTAGCTGAACTTTAATATATTGGTGTTGAAATAAAAATGAAGAAAAGAGAGTGATCTATAAAAAAATACTTTTAGCCCTGTTGTCACAACAGTAACACTGATTCTGTCAGTAGTGAGGGTACATTTGACATAAATCACTAGTTATGTCCCCTCACTTATCATAGACATCACAAGTTGTCTGCGTCAATGAGCAGGGGTCATATGTATCCACTTTCCCAGCTCACTTATGGGGTTGACTGAAAGAAGAAAAACTGTCAAATGAGACTTTGAAAGTTCTTCTTTCTTCAGTACTGCATGACTAAAAAGGCCAAGGCGAGGACATGAGTTTGAACATCAGTATGAGCAATGTTACAGCTAGTACATGCTAGCTTTATACAATCTCCACATGTAGCTTCTTAGTCATGCATAATTCACTACTGTAGTGCATGCATCAGTACTTAAACTCATCAAGGTACTAAAGTTTCTGATCAAGCTAGTAAGTAAACTTCTAAGTTCTCAATTTGCTTATTGTTAACTATAAGGAATAATACAGTGGAAATCAGAAGCTGTAGGTGCAAACATACCACCTAGAGAATCAGAACATAGCTTTTAATCAAAATCAGAGTGAACTAAATGCATGAAATTTATACAGTTCTTCACAAAACCAGATTTTTTACCACATAAAATTGTGAGATTCAGATTTTCAGCCAAGGCAAAACCCAAGAAACCTTTGGGTACCACCATAATCAACTATCTGAGGCCTAGTTTCCATCAGGTGAATGACACTGGAAGTCACGCATACAAGTCATTAAAAGCAAAACTGAAAATTGTTGGAAAATAACTTAACAGGATCTATATTATAAAGTAAATGTGTATAAACTTGAGGCCTCAAATATTACTGTTTATATGAGAACTGTTTATATGATTACGATGAAATGATTCAGTGGAGTACTAGATATGGAATAAGCCTTAAATGTACTAGAACTAACCATTTTAAAAATCAAAGGAATAACACAGCCTCCTGCCCTGCCCCTCATTAGTACTAGATGAACTGTAGGCAGCTGAGGGTCTTAAAATATTCGTCAGTGCTTGCTTTTTTGTTTGGTAGCATTGGTGGGTATTTAGACAGCAAAAAATACGTTGCCTTTACAAACATTTCATAATCTTCCCTAAGTGGATGATGGAGTTCAACTTGAACTTTTCAGTCAATATCTAAGTAAGTTCAACATTAGAAGAAATGAATTCACTCATCTCTTCCTTCATATCTTCTGGCAAATACAGCTTCCAGCACCACAGCAAATTTACATTTATACCTATGTGTTCACATGTGAAGGCCCTATTCAGAATTAAATAATACATAACTTGACAATATATTATTTACTTCAGGAAACACAATGTGATTGATGCAATCAGACACAATATGCTGCAGCACATAACACAACAGCTGAAAATTCAGGAGAAAGGAAAAAAAAATTCATAAAACCCCAAACCAAACTACTTCTATTCCTGAAACAGGAAGAAAAAGAAAAGAATCAGATTTTCGTGACAGAAATGCAGGCACCAAGAAACCAAGAGGTGGAGAAAATACTCATTCCATTTTTAGTTTGCTATAATCAGTAATCATGACCCCGTTCAAATGTTTTTTCCAGTTTACCTAGCTTCAGTTTCAAATTAATAATTTTTCTTGACTTTTTTTGCTGTAGCATAACCTACATTTTCTTCCTATAAAAGTATTAAGCCACTGTAATCACAAGTTTTTGATTTATTTATTTAAAAGAACATGATTTTGTGCATTTCTCTGAGCACCTCTTGAAAGTTAATTATAGGTCTCATCTTTCTGAAATTTAATTTTTCTCCATAGTCATGAAAAGCTGGGCCCCAAAAACAGACGCAGTATTCCAATATTGTTAAAATCACTGCCCTACACAAGGGTAGAAAAGGGAGACCTTTCTTTTGTTTTCTCAGTGCTTCCTTGATTCTACAACCTTAGATCACGTTACAGCCTCATTTGCCACAACATCATACATAGAGATCGTGCTGAATTATTTATCTGCTGTGATCACAATCTTTTTCATATTGTCTCCTCGAAGTAGCCTCTTCTTTCTGCTCCTACCCCTTCATGTAGGCATTACCTGGATTATTTGTTACTATGTATATAATTTTGCATTAATTTTTTTTTTCTTTCAATAGGCTTAATTTACTTCTCCGTCTAAAAGGTTCCTTGACCTTGATAGTTTAGCTGTCCACCAAGCTTTGTAAGTGGCATTTAAGTGATTTTGTATTTACTTTGGACTCCTGAAGGAATACTAAATAATGTTAGACCTATTATTTCTCTCTTCAAGATTCTGCTAGAAAACACCCCCAGTGACAACTACTTTTGAGATCTGTCAACTAGCTAGCTCTTAATTCATTTCACATGGGCTTTATAGATATGAATAGTGCTATTTTCCTATCACAATGTCATTGAAGGCAACTATATTATATATACACAGTTACCTTTATCCATCAAAATTGCTATCGCAAATACTGAAAATAAGTTTACATCACAAGACAAATTTTGCATATAGTGTATTGAGTAGTTTTTACATTCTTTGGTGCTTTATCAGTTTGGGATTTTTTTATGTGGCTTTTTTTTTTCCATCTTGTTAATTTCTGGTGTTTTACTAGAAGCCTGTCAGATTAACCAGTTTACAGGAGGTTGTCTTGCTTGACTTTCCTGAAAAAAGGCACAACAGCTTTGTGGGGCTACCTCAGTATATTTAGTTCAGTAGATATATTAAAAATTGAAAAATTTAAATATATTTTCAGCCAATTCTTTTTGGGAAAGTGTGTGGTGCTCAGGGTTTACTCAGTATTTAAGCTTATTTTAAGAGATCTCATTTACTTTCTGTCGTACCCCAAATGGAGAATGCGAACAGGAGTTCCATTGCAGTTTAAGAAATGCCATCCCTGAAAGCACAATTCACAAGACCCCATGGTTATTTAGCCCTACTGATTTAAAAAGTTGAATCCCTAGCAGATGCTATCTACTGTCTGCTATTACTAATGGACTAGAAAGTGCTTCATTGTTGTCAATCACATTACCAGACACACCTACATAATTGCACAGCTTTCGAAATACAAAACAAGTTTTCTTATTAGTGAATACCTGTGCCCTTTCTACATTGTTATTCAAAGGTTCATCATCTCCATCTGGTGCCTGGCTTATGACCCAGTAGGATTTATTATGTTCCAAATATAGTTCAAAAAACCCCCACCCAACCCACTATTTTATTGATTTGCATTAAGAGACAGGGATTTCTTTCCTGCTATCTCCAGCTTCTCTTGTCAATTTTCTACAGTTTCAAACTTTAATTTTTACTGACTATTATTTTCTTATCTCCTCTTTCCTTTGACTATATGATACTTTTTAATAGCTATTTGTTGCCTTCATTCCACCATTTGTGTTTTTCAGTGGCTGAGCTATACAAAAGAAGAACTAAGCAGGTTTAGCCAAGGACACAGAAAAGAGGAATGTTGCCCATATAAGTGGGAAAAAACCACAGGTCTCGAATCTGAAATTGGTACTTCGGAGGAAAGACTTCGCCTCTGTACGAAGATATTTAACATCTACTAGTGCTAAGTATGATGCAAGAATGAAGTATTCTTACTCTAGTTTATCTAAAACATTCATCCTGGACTGTGGAGTTGTGACCTACCAAGCATTCTCAATATTCATTGACATTCTCATGTAATTTTTTCCTCTGTCTCAATTTTTCTCTCAAAAGTTATCTTAGCTTGGAAATATTACAATTCTTGAAACCCAGTCCTCTTTTAATAGTTATTACAAGCATTCTCCAGCATACATTTGTAAATAGAAGTCCCTATTAATAATAAATTGATACTTTTAAAAGGGTAGCTTATCCTGTTCTCTGGTTTGATTTGACCTGTATAGAACAGACCCCTTCCTGCATTTCTTGTTGAACTGTGCTAGTTAACACATTGATATGCAGGCATTCAAGATCTAGCACTTCTGAGTTTTCAGTAGCCTTAAATCAGGTGATGATTTATTTAATATACAAGGTCTCTTTCCCACACACAAACATGTATTCTAAATTCCTGAATGAGGTAAAACACTTTACAGGATTCTGGTCATGTGAATGACCCCTACCATTATCTTCAATAGTACCACCTATATAAAACATTTCATACCACTGAGAATTTCTACTTATTTATCTATTTTTAACATTTAGCCTTGATAACAAAGCAAATTAAAAACTGCCTTTCTTCACAATTTTGTGAGCTTGAGTTTATACAGGATTTGGTTATTTATTGTTCTCTAGGATGCTTCTGCTTACCTGTCACTGAGAAGATCAGTGCTCTCCTATGAGAACAGGCTGACCTGCTCACTCAGCTGTTTTTCTTGTGGAAACACAGTACCCCCCAAAACACACACACATCATACATACAACAGTTCACCACTTGTATTCTCTGTGATCTGTCTCTTGTTTATGAAACCATAAGGACATCTGCAAAGAAACTTCATATTTTTCTCCTATGCAGTTGCCTTCCAAGCTCACATTGGAATAGTTTTTTTAAGTATGCAGTTTCATGTGATTCCATATCTTAGTTACAATAGATATCCTATATAAAGTTGTGTAAAATGACTTTATACTGCTGACGAACCTTGCTGTTATGATTTCCATTACATGAATGTAGAACACCTTGTATTTTGTTTAAAAACAAGACTTTTTTCACTATTTGCAATGCAGAATTCTCGATGAGGTCTTGCTTCTATAACATGCTGGAATAACTTCCTTAGTACCTGCTTCTTCATGCCAAATAACGTTCACTAAATATGTTCCCTGTAACTCTGTGTTTTGTCCTTCCAAAACAGCTATCTCACTGTATGACTCATCAAATCTATGATAAAAATGTAAAATTCCTAGCTACATAGAAGGCCTCCTACCTCTCCTTAGCAGTTGGTTATCAAATCACCAATCTGTTTCATTTTCTTTGTAGTGTTTCTGGCAGGGATATCAAACTATGTCATCTCGTGAAAAACTTTCTTTTCTCAAATAGTGTGTTGATATTTTCATTCCAGATTACTAATCCTCTCCTTCACAATTATCAGATTATACTTAATGCTGCTGCAATCTCTTTTTTCACTTTGAAGTATTTTAAGGATGAGGGCTTCATCAATATGTAGGTTAGTGGCTGAATCCTTACAGACACAGAGATGGAGAGATGAAGCGGGAAGCAGAAGAGAAAACACAACCTGTCCAAGGCAGCTTAGTCATTGCACTTGATTACTCATTATCTTCTTCTGTTACCTGCTGCAAAGCCATCTGTTAGTGGAAGGAACTCTACTCTGTTTCTCCAAATTTGCTCAAAATCCCTTGTTTACCATTCTGTTCAAGCAGTTTCCTGGGACTACTTGTACACATAAAGTTAATCGTGTTCTTACATGTTTGCATGAACAGGGTCAAATGTTTGCCAAGAAGATTAAGAAGTTACTGGTGTTTTCATTCTTGAATGAATAAAAACATTATCAAATTCCCACAAATAAAACAACGTTAAAAAATTTACTTTCTTCCTCCATTTTTTCCCCAGATGTTGAGGTATTTTTCACTGAACATATTTGATGAAATAAAAGAGCTACAACTATTAGTCACTTCAGCAAATAATTTAGGACATGGGTTTTTTTAGATACTCACCTCACCTGGGCCACATATAGACAGATGGTGTTCATGTTCAAGCTTTACAGTATTGCATATTTTAACTTTGCAGTACATTGAACCAAACTTCTGTTAATGCTGAAGTAATGAGTTAACTCCTAATCCAATATTTTCATTTTCTTCAGTAATACTGTTTGGTATTTATAAGCCTTTTGGTCAAAAAACAAATAATGCATAATAATTTTCCCCATAAAACTCAGCACAGTAAAGCATTATTACAACAGCTATAATGTTATGTAATTTTACTGACTTGCAGAATACATATTTCATTAGACAAAAGCTTTACCACTCACAGCTATTCTAAATTTTTCATTGTTTTTACCCTTGAAAATAACATCTTTAAT
This sequence comes from Aptenodytes forsteri, assembly GCF_000699145.1. NCBI lineage: Eukaryota > Metazoa > Chordata > Aves > Sphenisciformes > Spheniscidae > Aptenodytes > Aptenodytes forsteri. Next base: position 1,807,155 of record NW_008794597.1, on the reverse strand, counting down.
ATTCAGACTTTAATATCTTCTAGTATAAAGTACCAACTTGCCGTATAGTTAAATACTTAATTTGCTGTATCTGAGCAACTGCAAATAACAGGCTTAAAACCAGAAATACAATATATATTTGTTTGGGTTTGGTTTTTTTAATAACATAGGAGGGACAGTATTATTTTATTATTGAGAGCTTTCTCTCCATAAATATTGTTAATAAATAGGTAGATAAATAGGGAAAAAGTAGTCAAATTTAATCTGCTTTTGTAAGAGCATATATTTGTAGTGAAAGTAGCAGGAACTGGGGAGCAATCAAACACACTAGGTTAAATGTTGCACTGTAAAACACTTTTTTTAACTTTACATTCCAGATGTGCTAAAATGGGAACTTCAAAAGGTAAATGTTGAATTTGATAATTTTGTTCTGTCCAAAGAGTATTTTTGCTTGACGACTTGATTTTATCTGGCATTTTATTGAACCAAATTAGCATCCTGTAAAAACATTGAACTTATGAACCGTTCCTAATGAGTAAACTGTGTTGGATTTTTCATCATCATCATCACAAATTGCTAATAAAAAGGTATGTTTCTCAATTTTGTCATTTTGAAATACAGTTTCTGTGACAAATTGCTCATTTAATATTATCTAATGAGCAAATTGCTGTAAAAAACCCAAATTTTTAATGATAAGATCCACCTTGTGCTATTTTTCATACCCATCTTTGAACTAACTTATCTTCTGCTGTTCAGCTCCCCAAATCAGTCCATTTTAAGTGAGAAACTGCAGTATTTCTTCTAAGGAAAATAATGTCTATTCACTTCTTATTTGTCCTACAGACTACTTTTTATAGCATTCATGACATACACTAGACTTGTAAATTGTTGAAGCAACTATTTGAAAAATTTAGTTTCTAGCTAATAATGAGGCATGAATTAGTAATAATGATGATTACAGAAGATCATTTGAATGTCCTATAGGGGGAACATTTTAGTGTAACAACAAAGGTAAAAGAATGGAACAGCAAGCAGTTTCTCATTGTTCTTATTAACTAACCAGAGAGTTTAGATGCATCAAGGCACCATCCTGTAAAATCAGGGGAACACTAAAACCTGGAATATAAAAGAGATTTACTCAAGAGACAGTTCAGCTGTACATTAAACCACTTCCAACTGAAAGGTAAGACAGATACAACACTCTAATCATCTGTTTCTACATATGTGCAGGGTTTGGGGTATTCACAAGAGTTTTTGATTCTCATCTGTGTTAACTAGTTTATATGCTATGTTTGATTTTCTAAACTTCTGTCGTATTCTATTTTTTAAACACCCTAAAGAAATGCAGTCCAGGGAATCTTCCTTAATTTTTTAGAGTAGCAATCTCACTGAAGCCTTTCACTTGGCAAGTTTACATCCAGATTCTGCTTGGAGTATACAAAGTCCAACAACTATTTCAGGTTTACAATTTAATTTGTCTTCCTTTTGATGGGGGGAAAGTCTATTCCAATTGTCATTGTTCACTAACAACAGGTGAATTTATTCCTATCTGATAAATCTGACATTTCATTAGATGAAACTGGTAGATTGATCCACTTTTAAAAGCATGCAGACATTTCACTATATCTTCATGTTAGGAAGAGAAACAGCCAAATTAAAAAAAAGTTGCAAAGTGTTGACATTTCCAAATTATAGTAGTGATTTGGGTTTAAATTAAATAAGACATAGGTTTCCAACTGTCAGCTTTCATTTAAGATCATTTCAGAGATGTTTAAGTCATTTTAAAATTGTAATACTACAAATTCAGATCATCAGTGCTGTAATGACTTAGCCAACATTGACCAAAAACAGAGCATCCAGAAAAAAGTTCAGGTTTTGAACTTGCCATTAGGTTCCAAACAGCCACAGCCAGGGATCCATTGACGTAGCAAACCAAAGGTCATGACTAGATCATAAGATCACTATTTTTCTCTTCTCTAGATTGGAGGGTTCAACCTCATTAGAATATGACTTTCATAGTAACGGTAAAAGAAATCAGAAACTATTATCATCTAGTTGCTGACTATTATCCTTTCCAAATTTGTTGAAATTTTCCTTTAACACTAACATCTTCTGTAAATTTCTCTTTCCTTTATACTTTATTTTATCCTTCCTTTGGCTCCAACCCTCTGACCATACATAAAGTTCTATTAAAAACTTGCTTTAGACTCCCCTTGCCATTGCACAATTTTCCTGCTTTCTCACATCTAATGTACCTGAACAATTCGTCTGTTCCAACTGTCTGAAGACATTCTTCCTTGAAAACGAGATTCCATTATTAGGTCTAACGAGCAAGAAGGAAGAAAAACCTTTTTTACTTTTTACTTGCTCTGTCTGCTCTATTCTCTTCAACTGTCTTTGCTTTCACAATTCTGCATTGACTGGTATGTCTGTATTTTTACTGACAACTTTATTCTCCCCTGTCCCAGACTCATTCAGTGGCTTGTCCTGTTGCATCTTAGGAACAGTGGAGGCCAAGTTCTTCTTAAAACTTTTGACCAAAATGTCCCAAATCTTCTTGTCTACCAACTCAGTCTTTCTTCCTTTCAGCCTCACATCTGTTCCTCACATCTAGCCACCAGCCCAGCATGAAAGAACATCAGTTGTTATCCTGAAACCCTGATATCTGTCTCTGTTTCTCCATCATGTTCATTTTTCTTTCCCAAGCATGAAAATCTTGTAATATACCAGATTGTTCTTTTTTTTTAGCCACAGTCTTCATATCCATAATGTGAAGATATTTTGCCAAGGATTTGTCTCTAACATTGCCTGTTTAGATTCTGAACAAGTAAAAATATTATAAAGATGTAATCAGTTGTATTTATTGGCTCATATCAGAATTGACATGGCTGGATGAATAACAGACAAATAGGCAGAAGCAATTTGGGGGAAACAAGCTAGTAAAAGGTTAAAAAGAAATAAGAATACAGTGAAAAAAGAAAGAGATAAATGTATTGTATTTGGATTGTATTCATTTCGTCATCTCCTTTATTGAATTTGAAATATGTGTATGATTATCTAGAAACAGGATTTTTTTTTACATATTTAATGGCTTACACGATGCACCCAAACTCTGCTATCAAAATAAATTCTGAATAATTTTGAAATTTTTGCGATACTCAAGAGACTCCTCCTTTTTCCCCCTGCTATCACATCACGACTAGCACAAGTTTTTCAATGAAAAGCTTCCTGTGTGTTTTGTCACAGTAAATTTCTGCAGGCATTTTAGGTTCTGTCGTGGTTTAACCTCAGTCAGCAACTAAGCACCATGCAGCCGCTTGCTCACTCCCCCCCACCCACTGGGATGGGGGAGAGAATTGGAAAAGCACAAGTGAGAAAAACTCGTGGGTTGAGATAAAAACAGTTTAATAATTGAAACAAAATGATGATAATAATACTTTCTTTGGCCAGTTTGGGTCAGCTGTCCTGGCTGTGCCCCCCCCCCGCCTCTCACCCCCAGCTTCTTGTGCACCTCCAGCCTTCTCAGTCGGTAGAGCATGGAAAATAAAAAGGTTGCCCCCTCCCAGCTTCTTGTGCACCTCCAGCCTTCTCAGTCGGTAGAGCATGGAAGACTAAAAAGGTTGCATTACCTAGCAACAACTAAAACATCGGTGCGTTATCAACTTTGTTCTCATCCTAAATCCAAAACACAGCACTGTACCAGCTACTAAGAAGGAAATTAACTCTATCCCTGCTGAAACCAGGACAGGTTCTCAGTGTTGAGAGAAAAGCAAGATCATCAGCAATAGCTAGTGATAGACAGTGTGCCGCTTTCTCAGGTGATCTGTTTAACTTAAACTTGAAAGGCACTACCTACAAAATACCCAAGTTCCCCAAGAAGACTGTTATTCCACCTCTTCGCTGTTCATGACATTAGTTTCTTTTCTTATTTTCACCAAATTATCATTACTAGCATGAGGACAATATTTATCCATGATAATAAGTGATTAACCCCAACTTCCAGCAGGATTCCTGCCTCCACCAGCTATCACATGCACTCTATCTCTCTCTGTTTCTAAAGGATTATAAAAATATAAATATTTTCTTTATGTATACACAGATATACTTTATCTAGAAAGACATATTTATATATGAGTATGTATAGCTATACATATACATATATAAATACATATTAGATAAATATATATATCCATATATATAAAGTGTAGGTATATAATGTATAAAGCTTCCTTTAATAAGAGCTAAAGACATGAATAATTAAAGTTTAACTGTGAATAGAAAGGAAAAAAACAAAAGTAAAAGGCAGGGTCACAGCCCCCAACTTTACAAGGCTGCTGAACAAGCTCTAAAATTTTGGGGTGGGGTTCACGAGGGTGGAGAGTGCCAAAAAGGAGTGTGGGGAGCAAAACCACATTGGAACACGTCCAGGGGCTATGGACCTTCCCGAAGAGGCCACCAAGGGGCTCTGTGTGACATCCACACTGTGCAGCACAGAGGCCATCTTACAGCTACCAGTAAGACCATTACAGGGTGCAGGCTGGTGCTCTGTATGTCTCCTTATCATTATGTCAGTGGCCTTATACAAAAGTTTCAGGAAGCTCTGGCTGATTCAGTGAGGAGGGAGAAGGCAGAAGGGAGCTTTGAACTGTTTATGTCCCCATCCAGGCCTGCTGCAGTCAAGAAAAGGAGAACGGCATAGGAGGGACAGCAGCATTCGAGGGGAAAAGGAAAAAGGCTGGAGAAGCCTGATCGGTGACAAACACACCTCCAACCCTGTCGATAAATTTACTTTGTGCATGAGTTACATTGATTTTCCACAGTTGCATTTCTTTGTAGGGAAGCAATGCAAATGCCTGGTTCTCCATCTGGCCCACCCCCTACAAACCAGGAGAAAGGCAAGGGCAGGTGGGATGGGACCATGGTCAGTGGTGAGGAGCCACGAGGTGATGCAGCCCCAGGCACGAGGCTGTCCCCTCACAGGCAGGAATGATCGCAGGCATGTGCTGGGCCAGAACGGCAGGTTTGTGCCTCCCGCCGCACTCGAGCAAATCTCCAGGAACCATAGCCCGGTTTCCCCAGGATTGCTGGACCGGGCTGGGTCCCCACCTCACCTCAGCCCTGCTGAGCTGATGGGTTTTCAGCCCCTACTGCCCCCAGATGTAGAGTCCCACAGCCTGTGCCTGAAGCTGGCAGAATCCCAGCAGCGAGGAAGGGGCCTTTGCAGGGCTGCTGAGGGAGGGGAGGACCCCACTCACAGTGCTGGATTTGAGTAGCCCCTGTAGTAGGACACAGAGGCAAGTATCTGCCCAAGCAGGGTCTTGAGTTGAGTAGAACCCGGAGAAAGGGCTAGAGGTAAGTTGGAGAGTGAGCAAGGGCGAGGGTCAAGTTGGAGCCTAAGAAGGAGACAGAGCCAAGATGGCATTCTGAGCAAGGGTGGTAGCACCAACACCACCCAAGCAGGGCCTGAGCAAAGTTGGAGCTTAAGAAGAGGCCAGAGCTGAGTAAGAGCGTGAGCAGGGCAGAAAATGGAGATGGATCCAAATCAGTAGATGGAGCAGAGGTGACATTCTGAGCAGGGGCGGTGCTGCTGTGGCAGCATGACCACAAGGGCAAGAGCCAAGTTGGAGGTGGAAAAAGGGAAGAAACTGATTACGAGCTTAAGCAGGAGCTAGAGTTGAGTTGGAGCCTGAGCAGGCACCAGATCTGAGCAGGGTCCAGAGCTGTGAAAGATTGCTTGAGCAGGACTTGGAGATGAGATGGACCCCAAGGAGGAGACAGAGAATGCCCAAGGTGTCATTCTTAGCTGGGACAGTAGTACCGTGGCAGCCCCAGAAGGGAATGGAGCTGATGTGGCATTTTGAGCAAGGCCGGTAGAGCTGTGGCAGCCCAAGCCAGGTCCCGGTGCCAAGTTGGAGCCAGAGCAGGGGCTGGAGCTTGTAGCAGACAGTGTCTGGACCAGAGCTGAGTAAGAGCTTGAGCAGGGGCTGGATCTGAATTGGTGCTTGAGTAGGCTCCAGATCAGAGAAGTATACAGGGTGTTACCATGTTCGTGGTAGGAAGGGCATAGTTTGTCACACATAGGTACCTGGATGCAGCCCTGATGCAACCATGCATGCCAACACACAGGACATACTGTAGTCTGGTAGGACAGATGTCATTCACTGGCTCCAGGCAAATAGCACAGGTTTCCCTGTATTGGTGTGTGAAGACAAAGTGTTGGTTGTGCTCCGGGATTAAAAAAAAAAAATAAAAAAGTAAAAACTAAAAAGTATTTGGTATATTGAGATTTAGTATATAAGTAGCTCTATAATGTGTTAAGATCCTCAATGTTGTTGTGTATGTCTATTTTATTCAAAGCTTCTTGGTTGAGATTTTCCTCCTTTTATGCTGTCTGAAGCCATACTCATTCCTCTAAATCAGTAACATGTATAAGTAGTGTATACCTATAAGCCTTCTACCTATGTATACCTAGTGTATACCTATACCTTATACCTATAAGCTACCGTTAGGTCATCTTGAACTTCTTTATAGTAGATTTATGTAGCTTAACTAAAGTTATTTTGACACATTACATGAGTATCCAGATGTATTTTTATAGGAATGTTTTTATTATTTACTCCCTGCAAGATATATTCCTTTTGGCTTCCTGAAGTTTGAAACCCTAACCCAGCAGCAGCATACTAACCTATGATCACTTTCATGTAGTCGACTTCTTTCTAATTATTTTTAGAGTTTTGTTAGATTTAATTTTATGCATCCTAGTTCAGTCCATAAAATTAAAACATTAATAACTGTCTCTGAGTGTTTAACCACATGAACTCTTTTTTAAATGAAGCTGTTCATTAAGCCAAGTTATTTGCATATTGCATGGCATGCTACTGTGAAAGAGAGAAAGACTCATTCATATATGATAGTGCTCATCCTATTATGCCTGAGACGTGTCAGCACTTCATTTGCAAATTCTAATTTTACTAGTTTATAGCTCAGCTGTATAATCTTTCTGTGGGCTGAGACTTGACAAAGAATATCTCCACTCCAGAGTCCATTTGAGCACCAAATTTCAAATAAAATCAGGTTTAACATTTCCATAAACTTTTTGCACACGCATGACACATCAGGCTATATTCTTGTCAGCTCTCATAAGCTAAGCAGGGTTGGGTCTTTGAATAAAAGACCTCCTGGGAAAATCCAGGCACCAGAAGAATAATTGGTAACTCAAGAAGCATAGATCCTTTCAAGTTGGTAATGAGTCTATACCATCTTGATGTCAACAGGCTAGTTACTGCTATACCTGACACTTCTGGATTTAGAAATATCTATATATTACCTACCATTGATGATAACTCAAGATGCTTGTTACTTCTAAGATTGCACTGTGGCAAAATACTGAAATACGCTGTTAAATAATTTGCATACAAGTAAAATATATATTTGTGTGTGTACATACATATATAATTTTTATTTACATATTGTTAAATTCAGATCATTATGGATTAAAGTTCTATTTAAAGTTCTATTTTCATATAAAAACTTGGTTATAACTCTAAAAATCACATGATCTCAAAATAAAATAAAAATTTATTACCTCAAAAATCTTGGCCTTTTCAGCAATCATCAACTTTCAATCAAGTTCATTGATCAACAGTGTCACAAAATGTAGCACTCCAAAAAGTACATAATTTTATTTATTTGTTCTTTGTATCTATAATACACAAGGTGCACTGCAAACATGGAAAACATCCCAAAAACCAGGACAGACAGAAATCCTACTTTCAGAAGAACAAAATCTATGGACAAGTTTGCAGTTTTTGTGGGAAAATGATTTAACTATAAATCTATATTTCAGCATAGAATTATGATAAGAGTTTAAAGCAGTAATGGAGAACTAATAAAAAAGTATAAAGCTTGTGCACAAATATATCATAGAGTATGCCTCATACTCTCAGGTTTTACAGGTCTAACCTACAGTTGAAACTGGTTGAAACCAGATGATGTGATTCCATCTTTAGGGTTAAATCTGACAATCCCAGTCATAATTTAAACAGTAATATCTATCCTTAGCCATAAAGCATGCCAGTTTTTAAGGAAGTGACTCTGAAGTGACTTTCAGATAAATTTCACTTAAGTCCCTGAAGAATTATAAGTAATAGTGAATAACCATTTTCTATACACCATCTCCATATAATTTATTTCAAACCCATTTATTATACTGTCCCCCCCGACACCCTTCCCCTACCCCTTGTCCTGAGCCATACTTTGTTTGATCTCACCTCATATGAAAGTGATTTCATATCTTTGGTCATTCTTGTTACCCTTTTCTGGACTTCTCATTCTATCATACATGCACTGCACTCAATGTTCAAGAAATGGGTGCACCTTGAGTGCATATGGATTTAGACAAAGTGGCATAATTTTGTTTTCCATTTTCTTTATTTCTTTCCTAATAATTCTTAACATTAGTTTTCCTTTCTGATGTCAGTGAAAATTGACATTTTTTTCATTAAACTATCCATGAAGACATTTTGAGTCACAACATTCAATTCAGAGCTCATCATTGTATTTATGTAGATGTAGTTGTTCCTGCCTCTCCCCCTATATAGCTTATTTCACAGTCACAAACATTGAAATGGCAGACCAGGTTTATCACCATCACTTAGTACTAAAGAGATCCTTTCACAACACTTTATAATCAGTTTTGTGTTTTTACTACCTAGAATAATTGTTGTCATTGTCAAATATTGTCATTTCACTATCCATATCCCCTTTCAAATTACTAAGGAAGATATGGCGTAGTAAAGAAATATGAAATGATCCATCACTGATACTTCCAGGACTCATTGGTAACTTGAGCCCGCCATGTGTTACACAACTTTTTTCTCTGTCTTTAAATTGGTTATTAATTCATGAGTTGATCTTTGCTTCTGTTAATTTAGTTTAGTCAAGAGATTTAGGGAGGTATCATGTCAAAAACATTTTTGAATATCCTAATTCCTAAAAACAGCCAGGTCACCTTTATTCCATTCTCCAACTGTGAGTTCAGGGAAGCCTAATAAAATTTCACAGATGTGGCTTCTTTCTTGCAAAAGCAATGTTGACTGTACATCCATTGTATCATATTTGTCCATATGTCTTATAGCTCTGTTTTTCATTACATTTTCTTCCAATTTATCCACTAGATAAATCAGATTTTCTGGTCTATTGCTCTTCAATAGACTCTCTTCCCACTCAACATAAAAAAAAGTCACACTCCATCTACAATTCTCTGTTCTTCTGGTCCTGAGGCTGATTTGAAAGCAACAGAAACCACACAAAAGTTAACAGGTCAAGGAAAATTTTATTAGCTGTGTGCATATACTATCCAGAATGGTAAGTAGTTACTACTTTCAAACTTTTGCCATTGACACTTAAATTTAAAATAATTTGTCGGATTCATTCCCACTAAAGTATTGATGGCAACTTCCCTAAAGCACACTAGTAATGACTACCAAATAATTATTTCTCCTTTTTCTGTTTTCACCTTGCTTTCCAAGAGTGCTCCTTTAATTTCTTGACCATTTGTTGACCCTGTCAATTCTGTAAAGGTCAATGTATTTGGAAAAGAAATTTTATTCTTTGGGTTTTGTTTTTTTTTCTTTTAGTAAGTTTTTCCTTGCCTTGTTAAAGAATTGTCATGTTAAAGTTTTAACTCCCTGGTATGCCCTTTATTGTTTCTTTCAGTTGGACACATCTCTTATAAAAATATCTTTTATTTCTAACATCTTTCTTTACTCTTCTGTTAAAGATGCAAGCCTTGCTTCTACATCCTTTCCCCTCTTCTGCTCACCTCTCCTGTTGCAGTTTTTGTGTCGGGTATACAATTATTCTGAAAATTCACTGTCGCCTCTTTAAATGATTGAGCTGCTGCAACTCTTCCAGCCTTTTGGACAGATATTTCAACCAGCTGCTTCATTTCCCTCTCTGAAGTGAAATGTTGTTGTAGTGGATTCTTTCCTTTCCTACAGTGATTTTAAACGTAAGTACCTTCTGGTCACTTCTAGAGAGAGGTAATGTCTCCTACATGCTGCTTAGGTGTTTTCCATTTGGCCTGTTGCTCTTTTAAATGAAAGAATCTTTTAAAATGTAGCCAATTTACACGGCAATGATCAAAATCTCTTGCTATCAGCGTAGATTTTGTTCTTGTGAGTTCTGCCCACTACACTCATTGCTACCATCCTAATAGGGTGACTAGTAACTGTATATGCTCTTGTATTATAGCTGTTAAACTCCTCTAAGTAATCCCTGGATCATCAAACTCATATAAACACTATGATGCTTGTTGATATACTTAAAGTATTTGCCTTATTTCACTCCATGCTTTCTTCATTTCTTCATCTTTTGGAACCACTCCTCCATGGCATGGTTTACTTCAGTATTTCTAAGTGCTTTATTCCCCATTATTAAGTGATTCCATAGACTATAATTTATTTTTCACCAACTTCTGTACATGTCCAATGTAGCAATAGCCTTATCTAAAACCAGGCTTTTCAGTTCATTCCTTTTATTTCTGGATTCTGATATTTGTACAGAAGCATCAGAAGCATATGTACATTTGATCTCTGTTCTTATTTTCATTTCATTGTGACTGTTGTTTGGTGTTTCCTACAAGAAATTTATTGATTTTTTATTTTTCACCAACTTCTGTACATGTCCAATGTAGCAATAGCCTTATCTAAAACCAGGCTTTTCAGTTCATTCCTTTTATTTCTGGATTCTGATATTTGTACAGAAGCATCAGAAGCATATGTACATTTGATCTCTGTTCTTATTTTCATTTCATTGTGACTGTTGTTTGGTGTTTCCTACAAGAAAGTTCTTGATTTCTGCCCTATCTTTTGTTGTGGTGAATAATATTGAATTTTTAAATTAATGTACCCCTGGAGAATGCTGACTTTCAAGCAGTTTTTATTTTAATGATTTGATTCAAAGGTTTCCTAATTTGATATGTCAGAAGCCTTATTCCATTTTAGCTTTAGTGAAGCCAATCCTTCCTCCATAGGTTCTCTCTGTTTCTCTCTCTTCTCTCTCCTGAATGTTTTTCTCAACCATGGACCAACATTTTGTCTGCTCTTGGAAACCTTCCAGAGAAATGTTGCAGTACTTCATGGAAATGCTGATCTTAGTTTGTACTTGAAAGTTAAAATTTTTTTAAGAAATGCAAACTCCAGTTTCAGATGAAGGACTGAATGATACAGCTATATGTAAGAATGGACCTCTTTTTCCAATCAGCTATTTACGAGAACCCAAATAATTTTTTTTCTGAAATGTTCATCAAAATCAGCACGTTACTGCAAGTTATGTCTCCATCAGAAGATCCTAATTTGCTGAAGAACTACTTACTAGAAAAAATTCTGACAAGCTACAGAGGTATTATCACATCCTCAGGTATGAATGTAAGAAAAGACAAAGCAAAGTCACAGAAAATTGTAGCAAGTTTGATAACCTTTACATGTAAAGAATAGTGATTATTGTAGTTTAACAACTTTGGCCACAAGGTTATCCGAGTCTTCCCGCTCATAAGTAGTCTTAAATATTAGTCTGGCTAATGGAGCTGCCTGAGCTGTGGGACTAGTGACAAAAGAAAAAATAAGTATTTGACATAGACTTGGGAATAATGTTACAAAAACCAGAAATTCTTCAAATCTAAAAATATGACATAAGCTGCTATTTTATAGACTATCTTTTTTTTTTCCTATGATTACATCTCCTCTAGAAAGGTTCAGATTTCAATTCTAAAACCATTTCAAATGCTTCAAGCATTTTATTTATTTATTTATTTATTTAAATGAGGCCAAATTAATGACCACGGATGTAAGAAAATGCTTAGAGGAAGTATGCATTAAAGTGTTTTCATCAGTCATGGACAAAATTGTCATGAACCCCTGTAGGGTTTAGTTTTGCATCTAAGTACACTTTTACGAAATGTACTTTAACAAACCCTTCACAAAGGTTTCCAAGAAACTTGCAGACAGGCCACAAAATTTAAGGACTCCATATGAAAATAAAGCCTGCTGAGTCCTTGAACACCACCTGGTCTTAATATCTGACTATTTAACATAACCTGATTAACCATGCTGCTGTTTTGACACTGCTAAATTAGAAAGTTGCAAACCCAGAGATCTCAGAAGTTCATAATAGAGGCCTCCAAAATGAAAGAACAGGATGACACCAGAGTTCCCAGTGGTATAAACACAAATCACAAAAGCCTTTTACTAATAGCTGCAACACAGGGTACTATCGGTTTTAGAGCATAAGTGGAAATTGCAAAGAACTGCATAACAGCCTATTGATGCTGATTGTGATTGATAGCATCAGCAGAGACATCTTTGGGATGCAGTTGGGAAGGGAGGGGGAGGAGGAAGGATAGGGGAAGGAAGAGGAAGAGGGAAAGGAAGAAGGGAGAGAGGAGATTGAAGTTATAATTTGCAATGGTAGGACTTATTTCTGAAATCTGCAATATATTTCTGAGACTCCTTTGAGGCTTTAAGAAAATTTGATATAATGCATTTAGAACTGCTGGTGATGGCATGCAGAGGTTCATCCTGTACATTGCTTTGCAGTCAGAATATGCAACAAAGAAAGCAGATTTTTGTTGGATTTCTGGCTTTGGTTTTCATTGAACAAAATATGCATGGGAGTATGGAAGTCAGAAGGGCTCCATGGAAACAGAGGTGAACCTATATTTTTTGACCTGCAGAATCAGAATTTGTGCTGGCACAAATTTCTGGAATAAAAACTTCCAAAATTCTTATAAAGTTTTTATCAATAAATCTATACAGATTGAAAAGCTAGTTACCTTACTAGAAAATGAGCATAGTTGTTCCTGACTCAGTTTTCAAACTATAATTATTTTGCTTCTGTCTTGTCTTACACTGAGGGATCTAAAAAGCAAGTTTTTTTGGAAACTGAATTATCTACTTAAAAGGGAGTATTGTTAAGACAATACTGAAAGCTTTAGAAAATCCTTCCTATACTCTTATTTTTAAGATTAAGGAAGAAAAACTTAAGTAAATTTAGGGTTCAGGCAATAATTTAGTGACAGAGGGGAGAAGGTAATTTTGGTCTCTAATCATAGAATCATAGAATAGTTTGGGTTGGAAGGGACCTTTAAAGGTCACCTACTATGACAATCCATAGCCTTCCTGAGTAATAGTGCATGGATCAACACTGAAAGCTAATTGTATTATATCTGCTATTACTTATTGTATTATAAATCTGAACCCTGATAACAAGACTGTTCTTAGTCTATTCCACTTACAGCATGAAAACCATTCTCTCAGACCTACTTTAACATCTTTAAAAACTGCTCGTACTATGAACTCCATAATCTAATGTGTTTGATACTTTGCAATTGGATGGACTAAATCTGCCCATGATCAATTACCACAGTTTCTACTAATGAGCAGTAACTTGCTGAAGTGTGGTAACTCATTCACTTTCAGCATATGCTTACATGCTAAGAAAATATTCAGAACTACCCTGAGCCTTTTCTAGGTAAGTCTTTCACACTGCCACCCATCTGCTGCTACCAAAAATATGAAGTCAGTGATACATTTGATTAAATAGATATCTGCTGCCACCATTTCATTTGAAGTTTTGGTGAAAACAACAGATAACAGCTTTATACTTCTGTAACAATCCAGATGGTGATAATTCTTTTCTAAGCATCCTAGGACTGCAGGTAGAAGTATGTTGGCAAAACACATCACTGAAATTTTAACACCACTTGACATTCAAAGTTAGAGCAAGTATTTTTATCTGCTTTTAATATTTATTACCGCCATACACTCTTTGTTGGTTGGAAGGCATTCTGCATTGTCTTATATCTAGAGAGGAGACTATCAGTACTTTTTTTCTACTGTCATTGACATATCAACACTAAAAAATGTTCAGTGAAATCTGAGTATTTTGTTCAAATATGAACAATTTGGCCTGCAATATCCTCTGCCATGAGCAATTGGACAATAGGTCACAAATTCTACTCAAGAAGATAGTTACAGAATGGAGTTTTGGTCTTACATACCATGCCAGTGCCTTGACCTATATTGGGTAATTGCCTGTAGCATACTGACTTGATGAGTTATTCAAGATTTGATGGATCTTATTAATAACATAGCATGAATGCAGCACAGCATGTAAGAATGGATCCAACTCTATTGAAAACTCAATTTTGAGTTTTGTAATAGGATCATGAAAAGAACCTACCATAATATTTCAACAGCAGTTTAGTGATACCTTGTTCGAGGTTCTGCAGATCTTTCAGGAGGTTTTGATTAAGCTCTAGCTCTCACTTCTATTAAAGCAGATCCACATTCTCAATTTGTATGGGCTTATTTGAAGTGAGCAGCAATGTGGTTTGCATTTGAGTTACTCTAACAGTTTTTTATAATAATTTAAAAGAAGCAGCATGCAGTTGATGAAGGTCAAATACACTCAATGTTTCTAAAAATGGTCCTTTGTTGATTGATTAACAATGGCTTAAGTTTCTTACTAACTTTTTAATTTTATCACTTCAAATTAAATTTACACTTAATTATACTGTTTCTTTCATATTATATTCAGTTTAAAGAGGATTTTTTTTTCAAATCTTGGTTACTTTGGAACGCTTTACAAACAGTCTGCTCCACTCTCTCAACTTCCAATCTGTTGGAAGTTACTGCCTCTTCATGCCCAGTAATTGAACATAGTCTTCCAGCTCACAGGCTCTTCTCACTGGCTCTGGTATGACAAATTCCTCTAAATTTGAGTGCTACTAACCTTCCCCTACTTACACAAATATTCCTAGGCATCTGCTCTGCAGATGACAGCCATTCTTCTTAAAGGATAAAACAGTCTACAACTCTACTAAAGCTGGCAGGCCCAACAGCAACAGGTCCAACTTTTCTGGTGTCAAACCTACAATACACATCATCTGTTTGTCCAGTATTTCCGAGGATCTACAGCCTGGGCTGCCAGACTTCCCCAAATGCAGTAGATCATTGCCAGAAGTGGTAGGGCAGTAGATTACCACTCAAATTAGTTGTTTAGTCTCTAAAAGCCACAGCTTACTACTCATATCAGTGGAGCTGGCAGGGCTGAATGAAGCACATATTTCAGTGCTGACAGTCCTCCAAAAACATTTTACAGACAGTTCTTCTGTTAGTAGTTTTTTTACCTAGATGTATATCTTTACAGAACCTCATATGCTGCTGTGCTGGCACAGGCCCTAGGCCTCTGGAGGAAAGGAAAGAAGTCCTTTCAGCTAGGGACTGGTATTGGCCATTGCTCAGCATAAACAAATCCCAGTGGGACAGTACTTGTCAGAAAGAGGCATTAATAATGCAGAGGCATTGACACTGGTAATTTTTCACTGGCACTGATGAGTTATTGAAGTTGGGTCTTTCATAAAAAAATGTGTTTCACTGCATCATGTCAGTTGAGTTTTTCTCAGACTCTTAGCTGAATCTTCAAGTTGAAAGATGAGAAACCTCTCCCAAATAGCCAGGGTTTTGGAGCATTTGGCTGAAGAGATGAGGTCTGGAAACTACATCTCCACTCTGCATTTGGCAGATGAGTTGTCAGCCATCAGCTGATGGATGCTTCCCTTTAGTTTTTCCTAAAAGATACCATTTCAACAATCTTCATCTCGTTCTGATGCAAGACAGAAAATTTTTAACTTCAAAATGAACTGGGAAGTTCTATCGAACAAGAAAAACTGCTTCTGAAGAAGATCAAGCCTTTTTCTGAAATGGTTAGCTACATGGTGTTGGACAAGTTATTTAATTTCTCTCCTACTGTGAAAGTATAATACAATTCTGGAAACTACATCTCCACTCTGCATTTGGCAGATGAGTTGTCAGCCATCAGCTGATGGATGCTTCCCTTTAGTTTTTCCTAAAAGATACCATTTCAACAATCTTCATCTCGTTCTGATGCAAGACAGAAAATTTTTAACTTCAAAATGAACTGGGAAGTTCTATCGAACAAGAAAAACTGCTTCTGAAGAAGATCAAGCCTTTTTCTGAAATGGTTAGCTACATGGTGTTGGACAAGTTATTTAATTTCTCTCCTACTGTGAAAGTAGAGATAATACAATTGCCTAGCTTATACTGTTATCGTGAGGATCAACTAATGTCTGTGGTGTGCTTAGCAAACTTGGAGTACTCTAGCATTTCTTGAGATTTGGAACAAGTTTCATAGCACCTATGAGAAGAATGATGCGTGGTCATGGACTTTGCAGTTGTCAGGGGACAGTTCATTTGACCAAAGGATTAAACTGAGTTTTAAAATATAATTTTGCATGCAGCAGAATGCAGTATGATTTTTACAGGCAACATCGGAAGTAAGCAGTGAAATAAACCTATCTAATGCTGTCAGCTCTGCTACACTTTTTCCCAAAACACTTTTTAAAGCAGTTTTACTCAGAGGCTAAGGAGTGTGCAGTCATTGGCAAGCTTTTATGGGCATTCTGATACAAAATTCAGCTGAATTAGGTATTTAATGGGTCAAGACTTAGAATAGGATAGTAAGGATATGCTTCTTTTATCAATTTAAATCCATATCACATAGATATATACATGTGTATATATTACACACATACAGAAGTAAATTGATTACTCCTTACTGAGCTCTAATTATCCAGAAGGTTCGGCAGTTGAAGGAGAAGCTGAAAGGCAATGTTTCCTTGACAAACTAATGGAGGTAGCTGTTGTTTTAAAACACAGTGAAAAGTTATAAAACCACAATGTTACAGACAGTGAAGAGAACAGCTTTCAGCTTTTACAAAACAGTGTTCCCTTGATAAAATGCTTCTCTAAATTTATGAGAAGAGACATTATATTTTAGCTCCATTTTTAGAGAAACAGCTTTTTCCTGTTCCTAATTCTATACATGTGATTAATCCAGATGACTTAATTGGGTCTACTCATGTACTTAAAATTAAATGTGTATTTAAGTGTTAGCATGATTAGCTTCTTGATGACTGTATGGTGTAGTCATGTCCCATTCATCTTATACCAGATGCATTTTGTAATATTGCTAAATATTACCTCTGCTAACCAGATGCTAAATATATTATTTTATGTTGAATTTGAAAAAAAAGAATTATTAGAAGATTGTTATTAGCTTGTTGCCATCACTGCTTAGACAGTTGCAGAGAACCTTTTAGGGCTATTATCAACATGAACTGTGGGAGGCTGATTTTCTTCTATAAAACTGACTCATTCTGCTAATAAGAGGGGTTCTATTTTAGAACTATCTCTGTGAAAGTAGCCACTCACCTCTTGACACCTACCTCATAGTAAGATTATTTTCTTAAGTGGAATATAGTCTTTCCAATGACTGACACAAGCTGTACACCTGTATATCAAAACATTTTTAAAAGTGCCTAAAATAATCTAGTTACATTTTTTCATTATTATTTTCCTCTCTTATCTCTTAAATGTTTACTCCGAACCATATTCTAACCCATCTCCTAATATACTTTGACACGCGTCCTATTCCGTAGATTCTTATCATCAGAATTGTTGACATTTTCTCCACATCAACAAAGCTGACCTACTGATACTGAGCACATTGAGCAGTTGAGCCTGCAACTCATTTATGTCATGAAAACAGTCCTGGGAATGTAAAATTGTTCTATACACAGATAAAAAGAAATTGGCGGTGTAAAAACTATTAATACTTTTTCAATTTTAAAACTGAAGCAATAGTCTGCTGTGCCCAGTTACAAAAGGAAAGGAACCATTTATTCCCTGAAATCAAATACATGGGGAAAGGTGATGGGTAACTGTGCATCGTTACACAAATGTGAAATTTTCTAATGTTAGCAGAACCAGTATTATACTAAACCATTAGAAAATATTATTCAAAGTACAATAGACTAAGGCACATGCCAACGCCCTTTGAAAGAAAAGAAAAGGCACTGACACCAGCAAAAACTGTTTTAGGACCTAAAATATTTTTTGTTATCAAAAAGACAGAAAGTACAAAAGCATTTTGCACCATTTAGCACTTGTATGGAGTTATTACAAAAAAATATGCTACTGTATATTTGCAAACTGAATTTTATCTTAGTCTCATAGTGAAGCATCTCATCCACCTGAGAAGATTGTACATTAATATTCCTGAAATACAGCTAAGGAAGTTTAAATTTCTCCTTGAAAAGAAAGTATGATCAATGGATGGTGATTTCATTGCTCAAAGCAATGCATTAGAGGGAAGAAAATTTATCATATACATCATGTCAGTTGATACGTATTCCATAAACAGGCTTGTAAAATCAGAGACTTTGTATAAATGAGAATGAAAGGAATTCACATATGACTGCCTGTATATTCTGCATATATACATGCATGTGTATATGGTGCTGTGAACTCGACTGTATCATAATTATATTTGCACAATAACTTAATTTTAACATTGTATATGGAATGCTCATCAGGACCTTTCCTTCTGTGACTTAGTCATTTAACCACGGAATATGGTAAAATATAAATAAAAAACTAAGTAGAATTCACATATGACTGCCTGTATATTCTGCATATATACATGCATGTGTATATGGTGCTGTGAACTCGACTGTATCATAATTATATTTGCACAATAACTTAATTTTAACATTGTATATGGAATGCTCATCAGGACCTTTCCTTCTGTGACTTAGTCATTTAACCACGGAATATGGTAAAATATAAATAAAAAACTAAGTAGAAGGTGAAAGTCGTGTGCCATAGGAGCTTTCCAAGGTACATATTTTTCCCTTAAACATACATAGAACAGAGAATACATGAAAGCTAACACAGAAAAGTACTTCTACAGCCTCAACTAATATGTAATCACTACTTATATTATATGAAGAGGTATGGACTGAAATAATGTTAACTAACTGATATCCATCTCTTTCACTGCTGTCCCACAGTGAGCCCCATAACAGTTCATTATTTGCTTCCTAATTGCCAGGTAGTGGATAGCAAAGACTCTCCATCCTATTTTCACTTTATTGCTGGTGACTGGGGCACTGCCTAGGAATAGGACCATCTAGTTCAAGATGCTATCCTAACTTAGCCCCAGTTGAGGTTAGAATTGCACTTAGAAGTAGGTCATGGGAGACAGGTGCCTTTTCCACATTATATACATAAAATTGTATCAGAGCACAATGGATATTCTATTCCATTTAAAACGCAAAAAGCCAGGTTCCCTGCTGTAATAAATAATGACTGAAGTTGGAGGGAGAAAATTCATACACATACATTAGGTTATCTACACATTTGGCAGTTAAGTTGCTTGCTTTGAAGGTAAAAGATGTACTTGTCAAGTTTTTTTCCTGACTCATATAGCAAGGATTTAACTTAGTCTTCTTCAGTGAAAAGCATGATTAATATTTGAAGAACTTTCTGACAAAATATAATGATGTAAGTTACAAAATATAGGTTTTAGGATATCAAATTTGATTTAGACCTTTAAATTGCCTTGTCAGCAATGGAATGTATATAAAATAGTATCAACAACATCCCTTAAGATGTTACTTTAAACTCATACTATAAAGTCATTTTTTTAAAACTTTGCTTACAGAACAGCATGGCATGGAAGTCTGCATCTAATCTAAGAATATATTCCCAAATGAATAAAAGAGCACGGACTTAAGTTTCAAACTTAAGAAATAAATTTCCCTCTAGCATTACACTGGGGAAAGGCACTTCACGTGGAAAGAGTGATTCCACTTAACATTCTGAAACCCTGCTTACATGGTTATAACCTTTGTCATCACTAAATGCTGAGGGGAAAGTTTTAACTTTAATGATACACTAGAATGGGTATCACAGCAGAAGTCATCTTTTCCAGCATGCCCTATTAAAAGATTTCTAGTATTTCTATGGAAATCACTTACAACTGCAAGATACTGCACATCATTAAATGCACTGAGTGGGCTGTAATACAAGATCTACTGAATGAAATGCTACCTGTCATTTCAGTAAAGATCACCATGGATCAATGTCAGTATCTTTTCAAAACATTTTTTAATACATTTTAGTCACATTCAAAGCTATTTTTTGAAAACAGAATTTGTATTCAGTAAAATTTACTGGTAGCCTGTCCACCTAATAATCACCTACTTTATTAATCTTTAATGTTTCCTATTGGTTCACCAACTGCTGCTTTTTATTATGTGTCACAAGTGTCACTTACATTTTCTCCACAGGTTTTTCTCCACATGACTATTTACTGGGTAACCTAAGACAGCAGGTGCTAACCTTTTCATTAAAAAATCACAGGCTAACTAGACAGACACCAAATCAGAATGGCAATTATATACATTCATGTGCCAGTAATCTCAACTATGATGAGATCTTTTCCTTTGACACTTGTCATTTCAGAGGAGTTGTTGAAACCTTAAGGATTTTCCTGTGACAACTATGATGAGATCTTTTCCTTTGACACTTGTCATTTCAGAGGAGTTGTTGAAACCTTAAGGATTTTCCTGTGACATTATATAGAATCATAGAATCATTGAGGTTGGAAAAGACCTCTAAGATCATCGAGTCCAACCGTCAACCCAACACCACCATGTCCACTAAACCATGTCCCTAAGCGCCTCATCTACACGTCTTTTAAATACCTCCAGGGATGGGGACTC
>NW_008794597.1:1759406-1783173 GCF_000699145.1 Aptenodytes forsteri | reverse complement strand
GATGATCAAAAAAGCCAAAATTCCTCCGATGGCACCAGCCCCTGAGCCACGCGTTGATCAGGTTTTTCCTGCTCCTTTCAGTATCCTTCCCTGCCACTGTAGGGATAGAGGAAAACAAATATGTGGCAGTCCATAACTTCTGTTCCCCTGCCACTGTAGGGATAGAGGAAAACAAATATGTGGCAGTCCATAATACTTCTGTTCTTTCCTACCTTTCTGGGTATTAACAAAGCAGTGAGAAATAAACTAATCTGGTAACTTTTGAATCGTAAGACAGTTACATCAATATGAAGGAGAGAACAAAGTATTTTCACAATACTTCACCTAATTTCACCAAAAATTATGTCAGAATAACAGTGGCCTCATTAGAAAATAATTCAGAGTCCAGTTTTTTGTGGGAAAAACAATAAATATTTAGAAAGAAACCAGGCAAGTGTAATCCTTTGCAAGTCCCCCATTGTCACCAGGGTGAATCAAAATGATAGATAATAAAACTGGGGTTTGGGTGGGTTGTGATTTTTTTAGCAATTTTGCTATTCTCCTCACTATTAAGTATTTCTGCTTTTCTCAATACTGTGCTGTTGCAAGGGTCCTTTCTTCCAATTGCAGACTTTATGGTCAGCATCCCTAGATGCTTCTATGTCCCAGAAGATGTGTCTTTTGCCAGCTGGTCATAGGTTTCCCTTTATGTTTTTACCAATGTTTAGGGGGATTGGGATAAGGCAAATTCTGAATACAGATCCTGTAATGTGCAAGTGGTAGGCCAGCTTGGAAACTCTGAATATCAAGCTTTCCAAACCAAAGTTTGGACTGTACATAAAAGTTGTAGTTCACCCAGAGGGGTCAGGCCTAAAAATCTGCTTTGACAGATGAAGACCTGCCTTTAAAAAATTACATCTGTACTTCCTATTGCTACATTTTGTGTTACTGAAGCTATAATCTCAACACCTAGAAGAAAGGTGGGGGAACAAAAACACAACCATGGATCATTTCAATGTTTTGCCCTAGGACGCCTGCTCATTGAGTGCTTCTACACAAAATCCAGTGCAGTCACCGTGGAGCTTGGCTGTCCTCCACACACATCAGAGCTCCAGGGTTCACACTTCACCACGTCTCCTGTCTACCTTATGACCGTGAGCCTCTGCCTTCATTATTCCTAGATAACAGCTCCATTACTGCCCATACATGCTGTCCATCTAGATAGCTGCCAAAGACCTGCAGCCACATATGTGCCCCTTTTCTACTATTCCCATAAGAAATCCTGAGTGTATTAGCCCAGAGCTGGATGACAGACTGATAGGAAGCTGGTTACTTACCCTCACTAGCTATTTAAACCCAGTGTACCCTAATGTGTGCTAAAAGCCATGGCAGAAGGATTCTGATTTTGGTGGCAGCAAAGAGAACCTGCCCCTTCTGAGCAACCTGTGACACATGCAGTGAAGGGGCTCTCAGCATAGTACAGTGAAAGAAAATATTAGTTGCCTATAAAATTGTAATAAAGCGCTTTCTTTGCAGCAAGCATTTGTAGATTTTAGAATAAAGCACGTAGGAAAGTTCTAGAGCATCTGCATTGCAAAAATAAGAAGCAAGGGAATTTCTGAGAATGGAGGATCAAAAATTCAGTTGACATAGTCCTTGTGATTTTGTCAGATCAATGCCACTCACTTTACAGCTACAAAGAGTCGTGCCGACAGATTACATATAGACTTCGGCATGGAACAAAAAATAAAGTTAGCGAATCTCAGATGAGCTTTGAGTTGGAGAAGAAAGAACTGTTCAGCTGAGGGAGTGTATAAGTTTCAGAGAAGAGCTGAAGTTCTACCCAGCTATGTTTTTTGGTTTCTTAACATCAGGATATGTTCCCTTTCTTTGGGAATGAAGGCAGCATCTTCACGTGGTGAGCTGAAATGTTCACAGAGCCCAGGCATCTTTCTTTTAAGTTTAAATTAGAATACTTCTGTTATCTGGTAAAAGATACATTCACAAACCTAAATCCTGGTGGTAGATGATAGCAAGCTGATCTTCCCAGTGAGTGAATATAAGTAGAGGGAATGTAAGCAGTGGGAACAAAGACTGGAAACATTGAAGGAGAGTGTAGACAGATGTAATTCCAGCCTAAGCTCGACAGAGGCAGCAAGTTATCCCTGTTGCTGAAAGGTTTGAGTGACCTTCAGACAAATAGTTTTTAAATCGCTTGTCTGTTCCAAGAGCACCTTTTCTTTGGAGTAATCTATCCTGAATCCTAGCTGCCTCTCCCTCTGGGGACTTCCTTCCTATTTTGTACTCAGTAGAGGCTCCAATGAGCCACCTCTGCTCAAAAATTATCCCATTATTCCCTACAGACTTCTGGAATTTGTGAAAAGCGTGGTTTAAGAAGGGCATCTATGTACACGGATGTCCAAATGAATACAGGAGAAACACAGCTTTTGACAGCTCCTTTTACAGGTCAACTCTACTTGGTTCTGCCATTGCCAGGGAGAGCAGTGATGGGATGGCCATCTTTACTACCAAATCCCTCTTAACGTTAGCACACCACTGGAGAAAATTTGCTTGTAGAGGAACATAAACTAATATCAGAAAGATTAATTGAACTGTTTTAGTAATATTTGTAGCACCAGTGAAATCTAGAACATGGTGAAATGTGTGGCTGTTTGCAAGCAGTTTTCTGCAAACAACTGTGGTAAAGTTTATCTCCTTGTACTTTAGTTCATCTGTCATTCTCATTCTGTCCATGTACTGATGCACTGGAAACTTTGTCCTCCTTTGCCATCCTGAACAGTTTCAATTCATTCCAGTCCTGTCACAGCTCATTTTTTTCACCCACACATTGCAGATTTCTAGAGCAATCTCTTTATGAGGTAGCTACTGAGCACTTTTGTCAGACTTTTCCCCAGATTCTCTGAAAATCTCAGCCTTCTGGACTGGTTCCATATTTTGAATGCTCATGTCTGGCCATGGCCCAAACAGAGCACATTTGTCAGCTCAGCCAGGACATTAATATTCACATTGTGTCCCATCCCTTACAGCTAGCATTTAAGCCTTGAGAATACTGGAAAGATGCCTGGGAGGATGTGAAATGATATAATTTCTTCCTTTAAAGAGAAAGGAAAAATATATGATATCAGAGCTACCAGCACACTCAATGATTAATTTTTAAAAGCAGAACTCTCTACGTTATATTAAGAGCCACAACAGCAAATATTGCATGTGCAGTTGAGAATATTTAATAGTAATTTTAAGTTACATAACTATTAAATTATTTGAAATAGATTTTGTGCTGTTGTAAGCATATACAGACACACATAGACTCATGAATAATTGTATTTCCTTTCTGAATGACCTGCCCCTTTTCTACTGATGCCTGTCTCTGAATTGATTAAGTTTGATGAATGGATGAATAGAAATTAATCTCCAGTTTTTGTCTGATAAGTTAGATTTATTTTTTTTTTAAGTGGGGAAGTCAAAATAGTTTCTGTTGGGCATATCTTGGATGTTCTACATAATTGTTATACATCTGCAATTAAATTCATACTTGAATTATTTCAAGAATTTCCCACTGTTACGTTTAATTTTTTTCATGCTCCCTCTTTTCAGCTTGTCTAAAATGAGTGTTTTTCTTATATGAAAATGCTGTAAAAGCAGCTGTATGATGCACTATATACTTATGGGACAAGGAAACACACCTGACCCTCAAAAATTACAAAATTTCAAATGCAGCATTAACCTCTTTCAGTTAATATATCTCTGCCAGTCTCTCTATTTTTTCAAAAATAGATTTCTTGCATATGTATAACCTTTTATTTTCTGGGATATTTTAGAAATATTTTAATCCTTTCATTTTTCCCCCTTTAAATATTAGTAGCCTGATAAAATTTGCAGTAAAATAATTGAAAACATTTCCATCAACTTCATCAGAAATTGATCAATTAGTATTAACAACAGAGTGTATTTAGCACATACCTCAGTGAAATGCTGAGATATTGCTTAATACATTACAGTATTTATAAATAAAACTGTCATCGTGTCCATTCACACAATTTGATTATTATTCTGGAAAATGGGGCAAATAATTATTCTGAAAGCTAAAAGCAGGTTTGCATTCTGCTTTTAGATAACTTTAAAGGGTACAAGGTTGATTTTATTTGTTACATATTGATAGCTTACATTATAAATAAATATGGTGCTAGGGAATGATCCAAGAAATAACCGAAACCTCATAGCCATGCACACATAGGCACTGGAGTTCATCCATAGTTTAGTTTGCATGGCTGAGAAGTCCAGAGGAGCCACTTTCCATTCTCAAGTCTCCTACAGGTTTCTAACAAGCTTCATCCCTCTGCTTACTCCCGAAACCGGCCTTTTCTATGGTGGCAGGGAGCCGTGCTCCACCGGACAATGAAACCTAGGGTCTCCACCATGCAGATGCTTTTGAGACAGAGTTCTGCAGCCAAAGGCTCTTGACGCTATGCTTTTGTCTGAAATATTACACAAACCGATGCAAAATGTTTCAGTCTTTCAGGAGAAACATGGTTGTTGCTAAAGAAGTAACTGCCTTGTTTAGATGGCAATGTTTTTTTGCAAAAGGTAACCGAGGGTACACAATAATGGCTTCTGATAGGAATGAAAAGGTTCTGTTAACATTACTGGAAGCTAGACTGGATCACGAATCATTACAGTACTTGGTAATTGTAGCCTTTCCTTCATTTGACAAGATAATAAAAATCAGTGATCTGTTAGAGTGTAACAAGAAAGAACAAAATTAATTTTATGCAAAAATGGATTGTGCTACAATGCAACAGTCTTACAGGGGATTCTTATTTATAGACTTTTCTCTAAAAGGTGATAGTCGTCACCTTAATATCTTGCCACTTTACATGAATATGTAGATTTACCCTCAAAGGACCTCTAAAATATGGAACAAATTAATTCAGTGTTACGAGGTGACAAACTGTGGCTGAGGAAGTCACACAGGAAGCCTGTGGAAGATTCAAAAACTCTGACTCTACAGAAGAATCAGAAATTCAGTGAAAAATCAAGCTTCAATATGTTCCATGTTATTGGGAATGGGGGAAAAAAAAACCCTTCACTAAATACTCAACACCAAACAAATACAAAGCACATTTTAACTACAAAGGATCTCTTATAGTGTGCTTCTTCCAGTAATCTTTCATACCAGACAGTTTTCAAGTTGGTATATTTTTCCCCACACTGAAGGAAAAACAAAACCAAACCAAAACAAAAAAATCAAGCTTCCTTTAAAAATCAAAGCAGCAAGAACAGTCACAGTAGTTTTCAATCTTCAGCCTGCAAGTAATAGGTTTTCCCCTTCTCTCCTAGTTTTATTAGTGTGATTCCATTTTCTTGTCAAACTGGATATCCGCTTTAGAAAAAGCAGGCTGCGTTTGCTTTAGGCTCTACCTCAGTGAAATGCTGAGATATTGCTTAATACATTACAGTATTTATAAATAAAACTGTCATCGTGTCCATTCACACAATTTGATTATTATTCTGGAAAATGGGGCAAATAATTATTCTGAAAGCTAAAAGCAGGTTTGCATTCTGCTTTTAGATAACTTTAAAGGGTACAAGGTTGATTTTATTTGTTACATATTGATAGCTTACATTATAAATAAATATGGTGCTAGGGAATGACCCAAGAAATAACCGAAACCTCATAGCCATGCACACATAGGCACTGGAGTTCATCCATAGTTTAGTTTGCATGGCTGAGAAGTCCAGAGGAGCCACTTTCCATTCTCAAGTCTCCTACAGGTTTCTAACAAGCTTCATCCCTCTGCTTACTCCCGAAACCGGCCTTTTCTATGGTGGCAGGGAGCCGTGCTCCACCGGACAATGAAACCTAGGGTCTCCACCATGCAGATGCTTTTGAGACAGAGTTCTGCAGCCAAAGGCTCTTGACGCTATGCTTTTGTCTGAAATATTACACAAACCGATGCAAAATGTTTCAGTCTTTCAGGAGAAACATGGTTGTTGCTAAAGAAGTAACTGCCTTGTTTAGATGGCAATGTTTTTTTGCAAAAGGTAACCGAGGGTACACAATAATGGCTTCTGATAGGAATGAAAAGGTTCTGTTAACATTACTGGAAGCTAGACTGGATCACGAATCATTACAGTACTTGGTAATTGTAGCCTTTCCTTCATTTGACAAGATAATAAAAATCAGTGATCTGTTAGAGTGTAACAAGAAAGAACAAAATTAATTTTATGCAAAAATGGATTGTGCTACAATGCAACAGTCTTACAGGGGATTCTTATTTATAGACTTTTCTCTAAAAGGTGATAGTCGTCACCTTAATATCTTGCCACTTTACATGAATATGTAGATTTACCCTCAAAGGACCTCTACAATATGGAACAAATTAATTCAGTGTTACGAGGTGACAAACTGTGGCTGAGGAAGTCACACAGGAAGCCTGTGGAAGATTCAAAAACTCTGACTCTACAGAAGAATCAGAAATTCAGTGAAAAATCAAGCTTCAATATGTTCCATGTTATTGGGAATGGGGGAAAAAAAAACCCTTCACTAAATACTCAACACCAAACAAATACAAAGCACATTTTAACTACAAAGGATCTCTTATAGTGTGCTTCTTCCAGTAATCTTTCATACCAGACAGTTTTCAAGTTGGTATATTTTTCCCCACACTGAAGGAAAAACAAAACCAAACCAAAACAAAAAAATCAAGCTTCCTTTAAAAATCAAAGCAGCAAGAACAGTCACAGTAGTTTTCAATCTTCAGCCTGCAAGTAATAGGTTTTCCCCTTCTCTCCTAGTTTTATTAGTGTGATTCCATTTTCTTGTCAAACTGGATATCCGCTTTAGAAAAAGCAGGCTGCGTTTGCTTTAGGCTCTATGCAAGGAGAGTAACATCCCACAAGAATCTTTATCATACGGTCAAAGCTGACGACCTACTACAATAATCTTGAGATGAAAATGAAATATCATTCTTGTGAAGTCTCTTGGGACTTCCACTTTTCTTTGAGTATAATAACTCTCAGAATGAGGTGGATCCCCCGAGGTATGAGTATATCTCCACCGAGTTCAAAGGACCTATGTCACTTTACACAAAATACAAATTCAGCCTCCTTAATTTTTTATGTTATTGAAAAATGTTATGAATTTTCTAATGAATACCCTTCTTATTAATTATCTCCATATGGTTTTCCTTGTCACAAACATATCTTTAACTAAAAAAATATCTATTTGAATTTTAATGCTCTGTTTGTGATTACAAAACACAAAGATTTTTAAGTCAGGGAGATTTGGAAGTTCTTCAGTAACCAATCTCCATACCTGAAAAATTAAATCTGCAGATATTCCGTTTCATATTTTATCAGTGCAGTCACTTACAAATGTAATCCAAGAAGTTCAGTGTCTTCCTGCATTGAGGTTTAATATAAACCAGAATACTACACTGCTCTTAAATGCAGGTAAAGCAGCCTGGAGGGCTAGCAGGTAGAATCCAGGCTGACACACAAAATAAGGGGAAAACATTAATCAGAGACGAACCCCAAAAGCATGGGTCTATGGTATTGTTCAAAGTATTTCTCACTCTACAGACAGATTGCTTTCAGAATATGATCTTAGTTTCTTCTAAAGAATTTCTATTTGTGGCCTTAGAGGACCCTGCAAGTTCACCAAATGTGAGAGAAAGCAAAACATTCACCAAATCCCTATGAACCACTATCCCTTCACTTCTCTCCACAAGTAAACATTTTGCGTATTGGAAACACAAAGATACAGGACTCTCTTCAGTTTGGGTGTCAGGCTTGATTTCAGTGAAGCAAAATTAAGCTATAGAAAGTTATATAGATGGCCTACTTGAATTTCAGAAAAAAACAAACAAAAATTTGCTCTGATTCCATTAAGAAAACATCTCTCTTGCTTCTGAAACAGGCCCATTTTTATACAAATAATACAACAAATAACAAATGAGGATGATGTAGCAAGGATAAACTTTTGTCTCTAACTTTCTTCTTGCCAAATACTGGAGTGGCATTAATCAATAAATGCTTTTGCCTGGTAACTACATAATGTCCTGGTTATTCAACTTGTTTGTGCTTGGCTGTAAAAGTGGGATACTGAAGCCTTTGACGTATGGACTAGCAAGCGCATACATGCATAACAAGGAAGACAATTACGGTTGTGCTATAGCTGCATTTCCAGTGAATTTCTAGAACATTTGTAAACAATTCTGTGAGAGGCAACCAAGGATTCTTTGGAAACTAAAAATTATAGACCAGTTTAACAATCCATTTAGCAGTAGAGAGAGCAGTGTAATTGCATGTGAATTCTTCAATTCACATGTAAATTAACTTATAGACAGCATATTTTAGAGACGCAGATGCAAGTGATTTGCTTATTCCATTGTGTTTATATCATGGTTAAATATAACACAAGTTTAACAAAATAAAGGATGTCCCTGGCTAAGAAACTAAATGCTGATGGATCCAAAATTCCTGAAAATGTATGTATCCAATAAAAATAAGATCCAAACACATAAAAAAATAAAGGAACTGAAATCAACCAATATTTTGCCCCAGAAATATCAGAAACATCATAAAATAAGCTTGGAATTGTTGGCTTCCCATCTGCTAGGCAGAAACACAGGGCAGATCTGGAAGCTGTATGAGCTGCTGACTGAACCTGACATAGTCTCAAAGTTTCACAGTTATCTCCCATAAAATAAAACTAAGAGAATTACTGACCAGGTTTACCAGTGATCTTCCACTAGCAATGAAACTAAAGAACTAAATGCCTGCCGCTACCTCCATTTCCTTAGAGTTCATGGATGCAGTGGATGAAGTCTGTTCTGAGATCAGAACATATATTTTACATTATAGGTTTTTAAAAGCACATCCATGAGGGTGATTTTTTTGTTGTTGGGGTTTTTTGTTAGTGCACAATAAAGTGAAAAGCCCTTACCCTTGGAAAAATCCATTGTGATTTCAACCTGTTATTAATACAACAAAAAAAGTATTCATAACACTGCTTCTCCAAAACTCCTTCCAGTGAGAAAGTTGATGATGCTACCAAATTTGCAGTCAGAACAGCTCTAGTAAGCATGTGACCTCTTAGAAGTTATGAACATTTGCAACAACAGACCGCTAACATTTTCCCAGGCAAAACCTTCATCGACTAAAAGACTCAATACAAGAGCACTAAATTTGCTTGAATAATGGTTATAGAACTTTATCATGAGAGCTAAAAAGGGTGCAACTGTAATCAAGGGATTTTTTTTCTCAGCTCGCAGAATTTTTGTGAAGTATCTTAAATTTAAAGTGGGAGGAGCACTGATGAGGTACCTTTCTGCATGCAGAGGGTGTCCTTTGTAGATAGGACATTATTGCTTTCAAGGAAAATACGTGTACTTTAATTGTAACGGAACATTGACATTGATTTCTATTACTCATTCAGAATAAACATTGTTTCTCCCAGAGATGTACATAGTCTTGAAATTCTTCATTACTTTCTGTTAATGTGTTACAGTGCTCAAGAAAAAAATTATAAAGAATTCTAACTTTGTTTATTAATCTTTTGATAGCTATTTTTAATGCTCCTGTGTACTTAAAAAAAAAAAACCAAAAAAACCCAAAAAAAGAAAAACAAAAAAAAAAAAAAAACACAAAAGGTAGCACTTCCACACCAATATGTAATTAAACCGTGAACCTCACTGTCATAAGAAAGTTCAAATTGTACATACAATCCAAAACCAATACAAATAACTAGTCTTTCCTGCAGATTGATGTCTGATTCATATCAAGCAGCTTGTCTGCATATGAAAAGATTGACCTTTAAGACAAGAAAGAGAGAATCAGATATTAACAAAATGTTTTTTGATCCAGTGCAATGGAAGTTGCTTATAGAAATGTAATATGAAGTATGAAAGGTAAGATTTCTCAGGAAGAAGTTCCCAGGGAAATAATTACATTTTTCACTATTTTTATATTTTTATATTCTTTGGTAAGGGAGAAATACTTTTCTCTTTTTCCTTCATACATCAAGAACCTTGGATAACCTTAGTTTCAACCCTGAAGTAAAACAAAGCTGAACAGAAGTGATTCCTTCACAGTTTTAGAGAGGTATCATCTTCCAGGGATTGTGGGCATTTACTAAGAAACTGTTATTTTTATGTGGCCAACATAATGATAAAGATATTAGAGGGACATTACCTGTTGAGGTGGTTAGGTGGTCAGCTCTGTCAATAAGAGTGGATCATCAAGAATTATCCAGTACATAACTATAGAAAACCTGTATGAAAACAAGTGTTCCTATAAATAATAATTTACAAATTTTTCTCTTTTTTCAATTTTTTTCCTCTGAAAAAAATTGAAAATATTGAGATACACATCAACTAAAGCAATAATATATTTTGTACTGAAATATCAAACAATATAGGTCATTTTAGCACGCTTGGTACTGAAACAAAGTGGTTGTTTTTTTTTTACTTTTGGACAGAAGACTTAAGTGACAGCTTGAATAAGTTGGCTATTAAACCTTTTAGAACAAAGTGAAAAGGACAGCAAAGCTGATTACGATTGAAAAATGACTGAATGCAAAGGAGCACAATTCAAAATAAAAATATTTAATGTAAATTACTTACTCTGTAAAGCATCCATTTAAAAATTGTCACAAATAAATATCATCTTGGATGACACAGTAAAGAAGACAACTTTTAAACAATACTTTTTTTTCATGTTCTTTTCGTATTCATTTTGAATAACAACTTTAGTATCACGCTTTGTCTGCTTTCCCTTTAAAAAAAACAAACAAAATAAAAACTAATTTCCACTCCCTGCAAGTATTTCTGGCATTTCACCAGACGCAGACTTTGCAGGCTGATCTTGTACCCATGCACAATATGACCCTTTTCCTAATCAACTAATTATACTCAGGCACATCTCAATTCTCATTCCATCATTTAACTCCTGAAACATGCCCTCCCACATTTACATAGTTAGAAATCTGCCGGTTCATGGCTGTGTCCATCCTATTTCCAAATGCACATGTACTCCTAAGCCCCTTTGGACCGAGTTTAATGAAATTAAATTTCTTTGGGAGCACAAATTCTCCTCACCAGCCTTGCTTCCATTTCTGTATCTACGCTGCTTGAGTACCCAGCTTTGATTTTAGTGCTACCAAAAATCACCCTGAAGTATGTTAAGTTTCAGAGAGATTAAAAGGAAGCACGTTACAGCAAGTATGGAGAACTACAAATTAAAAATATCTTGGTAATCAACAGTGTAAACTACAGCAAAATCCCAATTTCTTCTTGACCTTGGAAAAAGCAATTGAAATGCAGTAACAAACAACAATTTTGAGGTTTAGCATTAGTTTTGTTTCAGAACAGTAGTCTAACTTACTATCTGTTTCAGACTCACCTCCTCTCTGGTTTTACCTGAACTTCAGTTAGGTGGTGAACAGCCTGGGAGTAGGCTGTTGCTTCAGACAGTCACAAAGAGGTAATGCTCTTCCATTCCAGCAACAATACCCAGCAGCTTTGAGCTTCAGTAATGAATTTCTATACCTGTTTCTTCCTTTTTTTTTCCTAGTTGCAGGAACAAGTGAGAACAGCCCCAAAAAAAGACTTTGCTGCTGACTTTGCAACAGTTTATGAATCTCTCCTCTCAGACCCGTTCTCACAAAAGCTTTGTAGTTCTGCATTTCATACATTGGCCATGGGGAGTGGATGAGCTGCATCAAAGTAATTTCACCACCTATTTCATAATACAGTCACAAGCTCATAGAAGGCAGCCTCTCATAGTAAAATCCTTATTTATACAAGCACCAGAAGGTGAACCCCAGTTCTTGTTATTCAATGGTTTTGGTGCATAAGGAGCCAATGTATTTGCCGTATAACAAATATGTTACTCTTGCAAATGTGTTTTTGATGAAAGAAAGCTGCTTAGGAAGTCAAAGAAAAAAAAGTCAGAATAGGTCTGTGATCAACCTTATTTTTATTACTTTAGTGAAAAACAAAAGAGCATATGCTCTTATTATACTCATAAGTCACATATTCAGGCACAGACACAGAGATGGCAAATTATTTCACCTCAGTTGAGCAGCTATACCCTCCCAGCAGATAAAGAGCCAAATTTTGGACAACAGCCCAAGCTCCTGTTGAATAAATGAAACAAAATCTGCTCACTCAAAGTTTAAAAGAAAGGATCCCATCTTGTATGAAATAGCGAAACTAACCAAGGATGATGTTTGAGCTGGGACAACCTTCTCAGGATTAACATCTACTGAGGCTTTCATTATTTTAACAAAAAAAAAAAATAAAGGCAATTAGTCACCATAAAAGAACATTGTACAAAATCTTTTTCAATGGGATGTGTTCCTGTTGTTTCTGTTCTGTAAAGTGGTTTTAATCCTCAAAGCTGACTATTTGGCATATTTCATAATAACAATTTATTTAAAATGGCCACACAAGTATATACAATACACTGTTATTTGCAGAACTGTTTGTTTTTGCAAATTGTTACTATTGCATTCAGGATTGATTTATAGACATAGGAAGACTGCCAAAACAGACTTCGTACTACTCTGCTGATTTCAGAGTCACTGTAGGTTTAAACCGGTGCATTCAAGAGCAGAATCAGATTATGTAGATACAAGATTATACTTCTTTTAGACAAAAAAAAGGCTTGCAAACACTAAATTTATTTGTATTTGAAAAGATATTTATGCAGGAATGAAATTTTACACCCAACAAATACTACACAAGAAAATTAGGAATAGGACACAAATAACAAAAGCCAACAAATATCTTTAAGAGCAAAACACTACATCATTCACAATACGTGAGTTGAACAAAGTTTTACACATTACTAATAGAGCAATTGATGTAAGTATGTGAGAAGAGCTCAGTTTCAGGACAGGTGTGATATGCATTTCAAGCTAAGAAACAAAGCCTTAGAGAGATATTGCTTGCTTCTATTATTTGTCACCAGCCTTCTCACTATGAAAATTTCTATTAATACTTCAAAAAGGAAAATAATCTGAAAGCAGGCAGTGCAATTTGATTTCTTTTTTCAAAACTTAAATTCAAATTTGGTTACGTATCCTCCTCTTAAAGAGTAGATCAGCAAGCCAGTTTTTGTTCAAATGCATTCAAACCTCTTTGTTGTTTTATCCCTCTGGTGAGATTGTGCAAGCGTGTAAGAAAGTGGCTGTGTACTTCCCTATATACAGAGCTTGGGAGTAGTCAGGAAATAATTT
Source organism: Aptenodytes forsteri (assembly GCF_000699145.1). Taxonomy (NCBI): domain Eukaryota; kingdom Metazoa; phylum Chordata; class Aves; order Sphenisciformes; family Spheniscidae; genus Aptenodytes; species Aptenodytes forsteri. The sequence continues at coordinate 1,769,930 of NW_008794597.1, read as the reverse complement.
AGTTAGAACATTTCCCACCAGCAATAGTGGAGCAATGGAAAGTACAGACTGAGCTCAGGCTAGGTGAATAGTACAACTAACAGGATGTGGTAATAGGATCCGGTACGAGATCTACTGGAGCCCCACTGATTTCACTGGGTTTTGAACTGACAGTAGTAAAGGTAATTCTAACTCTTGAGCAAAAGAGACTAGTTTGCAGCTTGTGTCTCATGAAGCTGTTTGATGTTGTTTGCAAGCTCTCACAAATTATGCAAGTCACATTTGTAGTTCTCTACTGGCAAATTATACACTTATCCTAACCGTGTACCACCTATATGATACCACAGCAGTAACACCCTCCTTATCGGCTGCATGATGGTTTGTTTAATAAGTAGTTAGGCAGAGCTGGCTTTTGAAGCCCATAATGTCAACAGCTGCACACTCCTCTCTCACAAGAAAGTGGATGAATATATGTAAAATAGAATTTCACTTCTTACTAAAATACTAAATAACTGTTATCGCTTGTTTTGTTTTGAAAGCAGACTTATAGGTGGGGCTAAAAAACGTTGAAATATCTTCTTCTACAGGGCTGAGAGTTTATCAGTGAACTTTCTTAAAGATAGCTGCTTAGTCACTGTCACATAGAGCCATCAGGGCTGGTGGTGACAAACATGATTTCAAGCGCTTTCTGCCCAGCACTAACAGTGGCAGACCTTAGATTCAGCATGGGTCCAGTACTGAGCTTCAAGACACTGAAAATGAGAGCAGAGTGGTCTTCAGAAAAGAAAGTGCTTTTGCTTTCCAAAGAAAATTGTTTGGGATCTGGAGTGGCAGTAGTTTTCCAGGCAAAAATGAGTGACTTGGTAGAATGGAAATGAAGCATTCGAGATATCTCACAGAACTGTACGTATGAATGCATTTGCCTTTTTTGATGCGCTGCTTTTATGGCCAGTTGTTCTCCATACTGAATATCTGGTAAACTATTTTCATAACATCAGGTAACATTAAAAAAAAATAACACTTGATTGAACAGAGTTTCAGTATGAAAAGAAAGATAAAAAGCAGGGAAAATATTTTCTTTCAATAAATATTTTAGAATTACCAGTACATCTATAAAAATTGAAAGTTGGCTTAGAGGGATTTTTAGCTTTTCTCTGATTTTTATACATAATTATCAGAAAATAAGAATTGCAGGTATTGCTTTACAAGATGCTACAAAGAGCTTCTCGCTGTACCCAATTGTCAGCACAAAGCAAATAACTCTATAAAGGACTGAACTGGCCTTCCAGAATATTTTCTCATACCTCACCTACAGTAGAGATGAAAAGTGGGAAGAATGCCTTCGGCTGTGATAAAACTGAAGAATCCCAGCACTAGTATGAGTGATCCTTTGGTCAGTAAGGGCTACCCTAATATTTTCTGAGTCCATATGCAGAATTCAGTCCTTGGATTCATGCTTAGACAGGGGGGCTTAGAAGAAATATTTTGTTTTTCCTTTTCTGCTCTATTGTTGACCCAAATGAGACTATTGAAAAAAGCAGAGTATTAAGGAAACAGTTCTCCCCATTTCATATACAGAATACAAAGGGAGGAATAGATTTTGAGCAACTTGAAAGTAGAGAGGTTTGAAAAGATAGGGAAATTTCTAACAGCTTACATAACTGTAATCATAAACTGTGGTGTCTAGAAATAATACCACCTGTGGTTTTGCCTTCAATATGCTTTTGCAGCAGCAGACATGATTCTTTATCCATTTAGTGTCATACATTCATTTAAAAAATTAAAATAATACATATAAAACCTTAAAATATTTAATTTCATTTTTTCTCGGAACATACTAATGACCACTCAGCAGCATCAAATAGAAAAAAATAACACAGTTATGTAGAAGCATTAACATCACAGTACATTTGCTAAGCTAGCTATTACAACAGAAGAGCATATGAGCTTTTTCTTCCCCAGCTACAGCTCGCCCCAAACCTTTGTCTAATCCATGACTGCAGTCTAAGAAGGTCCCTGAGCTTAGCTGTTTTAGACCACTTATACTTGAATGCTGGAAAAGCCTAAAGAAACTTTCATTATATACAGTTACTACAGTTCTTTTTACTTTCATCTAGTCCAAACCAAATAACTGGCATAAATCCCTTCACATTTTATATGTCCCTATATTACAAAGAATCAAAATGGACTCTCAATAGCTTTATAAAATCTGCAGATTAATGTTAACTGTAGTGGTTTTTAAATCATCTTTCTGAATAAGGATGTTATCTAATAAGTGTAAGATTAAATAGTGTTCATATTCAATAAGTAAAAGAACAGTCAGGTATTTGAAGGTCCTAACTAATGAGCAAACCCACTTTAAAAAATGCAACTTTCAAAGCTCACGAGTTTATGAGATCTTAATTAAAGTGATCTGCTGTTAATTTAACAAATACCCTAGATACTCAGGTATTGAATTAAGTAGATTTGAGGATTTGATTTTTATTTTTTTTTAATTATCGCTATTCTTCTAAGGGTATTTACATTGCTGTATTAGATCTGCTCCACATGGACAGTGTTTGTAAGAGCAACAGAGCTAGATTGATCTCGTTGCTCAAGGCATGGGCTCAATTATCCCTGTTCTGCTGGGCCTGTGCTAAAATTCTCAATTAAAAACATTTTTAGAGTACTTTGTTTGGCTTAAGGTTGATTTTTTTAAAAATTCTTCAAAAAACTAAGAAACAAAGGAAGGGTGGCATATTAATGACAAAATAAGATATAATTTTTAGGTGTGTCACAATATCCATTTTGTTGAGCAAAATCAGTAGAACTCAAAATTTTCAGCTTCACTAGAGTTTACAAAATGTTGAATGTCTGATCATAAGTATTGCAGTGGGAATTGCTGAGTGCTGATAACGTGTGAAAACCTGATCTCCGTTGGCAGGTACTGAGCACCTGAGGCCTCAACTGTCATGGAATTACAAGATTTTTCTGTCTCTTGACATCTGTTTACACTAAAAACATCTGCAGGAATATGATTTCCCATAAACCCTACCTTAATCAGAGTCCAATCTCAACAGAAGAATATAACTTTTATTAAAAATCATAAATTGGTATTATCTTCCATTTAAGTTGTGTTTCCATTCTCATGTTTATTATTTCAACTTTTCCTCATGTTAAAGATTTGATTTATCTTGTCTGAGAACTTGTAAATGTGCCTTTGAGGGTATGACGTAAGGCAAGAATTTCATATGAACATAGGGAGAATGGTCCAGAGGATATGTGCAATAACATTTCAGCAAAACAGAGATTGTGAGGAAAGAACTATCACAATCCAAAGTGTGTCCTTCAAGTCATTTTAAGTGCCTTAAAGTACCTTTTTATTTTACTTGAGATTATATACCCAAATGATAATGATTTCCTAGTGCTTTGTCTAGTGTATCATTGGGTCCCTTAAGTATATTTTCCTCAGTTAAGCGTTTCACCCTCAGACTGTTTCTCCTTGGATTCTGTTTAAATTTTTCCTTTCCCTTCAACCAATTGCTCCCAACTACTCCTTAAGTAAAAGGCACAATGTAAGTTCCCCAGCAGTTAATAATTTCCTCTTAAATCCCAGAGCCTACTCGCTGGAAAAAGGACACAATCTTTTGGAATTCAAGATTTGCATGCCTGATCACATCTTTGGTCCATGAGGTTTTACAGCTTCAGTATGATAATGATCATGATGCTGCAGAAGACAGGAAAGGAAGAAAATGGCATGTATTTGTCAGTTTTTGATTAGAGGTGATTTTTGTAGCAACGTTACTCCCTTGGACGTAGATATTTGTGATAGATTGAAATTCTTGGAAAAATAGCCTGTCATTCCATTCTTTTTTATGATCTTTCTCTCAGAAATGTAGATAAAATGAAGTTCATAAAGAGTATATCCAGACTGTAGGTCAATGATTTCTTTTCTCCATGGCAAAATCCCAGGGACTGACTGTCATACTCAGAGGTATGATAATGTCACATTGAAACACCAACGTCAAAGGAAAGAATAAGTATAGGCAAAGTTAGAAAATCATTTGCCTTAATCACTCCCCACTGATTTACCCTAGGTAGTCTCCTATGTGTCTCTAGGGAACAATGGGATCAAAAAACAAAATAGATTTTGATCCAATGTACAACTATCTGCAAAAGACATAGCACCTCAGACAGCACAGATGTCCCTTCAGAGTCCCTGCTGATACGCTGATGGAGAGCCCTTTCTAGTCTTATTCTTTATTTCTTTCTGAACACATTCTTCATGATTAAAACCAGTAAGAAATTATCATAATTCACTTTCACAATATGTAATATTCTTTGACAAGAGATTTGTGGCACATGAAGGTTTTCCAATTTCTCCTATGTTTGGAGGGAGAGGGAAAGGGAAAAGGCTTCTCATCTCATACTGCTGAGCGGCCCTCAGCAACACAAGCAAAAGAACAAACTCGTCAGTGGCAATAGGAAATTACTTCTTAAAAGCCTTTCTTTTTTGAGGCAGACAACTGAGCCTCAAGTCATGATCCTTAATACCTGCTGTCTAGGCAGAAATTCTATGTTACTCACATAGTCATTTTCAGAAGCTAGTAACCTGGCATTAAAACTCCTGTGCCAATATCCTGGGAGCAATCAAATTTCTATCACTGGTACAGCTCACTAGCTCCACTGTCTATACATGTTCATTAGCCATAAAGAGATCACTCTTTAATTACAAAAAAAAATCTATCTATTCTTGGTCATAGAGAAATAATTGACTGAGTTTGTAGAGAGACTGAATCAATAGCTATACGAATGTATACTTCCCTGGCTGATTCAGGATGTACTACTTAGCAGCTGATGCTTATATTTGAAATTTGAAATTGTTCAATACTTAGCATCTCATGAAAATCTATAAGAAGTGAGAAAAAATAAAGTATTAAGAATGTTACACAAGTTACTATAATTGGCACCTTTCTCCTTGTGACTAATAGGTAGCTTGTACAAGAGCTATAACCATTTTTTATTATATCATTAAAGTTTCAAGCAGAAGAAGTTCAGAGAATACTATTATAATAGCATTTCATTAGAACATTAGAAAGAGGTTTGGAAAAAGACCTGGTTTTTATCTCAATTTATGTCCTATCAACTCTTGAATTTACACATCCACTGTTGGAATGTGGTCCAGAAAAGTCCCAATGAATTTGCAGTGCTGGTGGTTTCCTGCAAGTGACACACAGTGAGTTCTTTAATCCTAATTCTAAATTAAACTTGTTTGAATTGTGTGATTAATCAATTTACACTGTTATCCTTAAGACAAATACTTCAGGCAAACTTCCACTAACATTTCCCTTTTCTTTAAGAACGAATCCAGAATAATTATTTTCACAACACCTTTTCATTTTTAATCAGGTTTTATCTCCATTCATATCTAACAAGAGGACACAAGGACAAGAGGTAAGACAGTACCGCAAGTATTGACATATCCTCCAAGAATAGGACAGGTTAATTCTTTTACCCTTTTTTTATATAGCTACTGTAAATACATTATTTTTCTTCTTCATTTGCTGCAGTATAATGGGAGATCACTGAGCTTCCCAAAATAGTCTTAAGTCTTCTTATTGAAAGTTTGTATGAGTTCAAAGTTCATAAGTATATGAGTTTAGGTTACTGTCTGCCTATACACTAATACTCATATTCAATTTCAGCTGCTGTTATAAAAGCCAATATGTTACAGACTGCCAAGACTCCTCCAGTACATTTAAATACCAATTAGAGATTCTCACATCTTCTGTAATTTTTATTTGCAGAACTACTTTAGTGTCATCGGCACACGTTAGTAAATATGCTGTCCATTTCCTTCTCTAACTGCCAGACTTGCTGCTTGACAGTATAGTAATTTTCTGTGGCATCTGGCTTTATATCTGCACAAAGTTAAAGCAGAAAAGCTACATTAAGATTACTACTTCTTTTTCTCTGCGTTGTTTTTGGTTTTGTGTTTTTTCCACCAGCTCGGACCATGCTACTGACCTAGGAAGATCCAAAAGAAGAGGGTAGAATGGGATTAGGAGAAGTATGATAAAACATGGAAGTCAGCAATATAAAGTAGTGTATGTTATCCTGGAGACAAAAGATTGAAGCCGATGAGTGACTACTTCAAATACTTTTCCTAATCCATTTTTAAAAGTACATCAGAATGGCAAAATATAAAGGTCACAGGCAGATGTCTACACATCCTAGATAGATAAATGAAAGGGAGACAGCATTAACTTTTATTATACATGTATATAATAAATAATAGTGTTAGTTCAACTGCTGTATACTTGTAAAATAACGCTGTTTGTTCTATATGTTAGTATTCCTCAAAATGAATTTCACTGTAATACAATAGATATCCAGTAGCAAATACACATATGCCAACTTGTTAGTCAGAATCTACTTATACCTTCAAAAGGCATTCTGAGACATCACCTCTGACAGTAGCTGTAAATCATTTTATGCTAATATCAGTTTACACAGTTCTGACCTGTATTTAACTCAGCATACCTTAACTTTCCAAACATATACACAGTATTTTTTCTTCAAGTTGTTAATAACATACCAGTCAACAGCTGCTGGGATCTATGCACAGAAAGGGCCAAACCACAGAAATAACCTGGAACACCTTTAAAAGTGTTTCTTCATGATGAAATGACCTGGCTCAAACTAAATAAAAGTGATATCAGTCATAACAAATCTCTTCTCTCCACGAATAATATCAACAAGTAAATTTTTTTGTTTCCTATTGCTTAGCCAATGTGTATAGTTTATGACAAGACAGCATTTCTTACAATTTTGTTTAGTTTCCCTGAGGTTTCTTGGGACACGTTGTTATCTGGAATGAAATGACACAGCTCTGTTGACTCCAGTGCAACAATGCTATCTAAACCCACCCGGAAAGATTCATTAAAATAAATTTTTTTATAACGTGTTTTGTTTGATGTCTTTTATTTCTTTTTTACTAACTTTTAAGGAAAAATTAGTAGGCTTAATTATCCTTTCAATAAGCAGTGTAGGCTTGATCTTCTCATATTGTTTCCATCCCACTATTATGCAATATTTAACTTTAATAAACCTCTCATTCTATTTCACATCCATTTCTGGTGAAGCGTAGCAGTCTGCAATTCCCAAAGACTTTCTAAACTCCCAATGTACAAAAAAACCCCAAACCAATCAAACAAACAAACAAAAAAAACCCCCAAAACAAAACATTATTTCAGCTACTTTTAGAAACAGTTGCTGTTAATTTACTTGATTGATTTTTCAAGATTTATGACATATCCAAGTATAAATTACTTCTGTTTTCTATTGGAACCTCTAATGAATACTATCTGTGGCCTAATGCATATAGCATACCTGAGGTAAAGCACACTGGAAGGATTTGATGAAACTTTATAGAAAGGATTGCATAACATAAGGATATGAAATGGGTGAGCAGGAAGCAATATTTTTATACTTCAGCTGATTATGTAGCTTACCAGATTACAAAACTCAGAAGCTTCTCTTAGTGTTAAGGTATTTTTCTTTTTTTTTTTGTATATGAGAAAGACATTACATGCGATTAAAATGAAATGTTTGTACCTTAACTTCCCTTTAGTTGGGAGTTGGATATTTTGATTAACAATCCTCATGGAATTTTATTTCTCCACCTTTTTCAGTGTATGGATGTGTTGGCCATTTGCAAAGTAAATCTTACATAGAGAATCTCAATCTATAGAAGGTTACCTAAATGAGATGTGAAAAATGAACCTTTTAGCAGGTGAAGTTAACTGTGCTAAGCAAGAGTTCTGTAACTGGCACCAGCCCTGTGACTTCAGCTGTGAAGCCTACTCCACATTCCAATAAATCAGCTATACGTCTTTTCTCATTAACTCATCCTGAAAAGTTCCTTCACATGAAGGGCTGCATTGATTTATGACCCTTTGAAAAGGATCTGAGCTAGTAGTAGATTCTAGTGACTGGGATAGCATTCCTGTAACAACTAGCTGACAAATCAATATACTACCTGAAAGTATTAATTAGCAAGGCATGGTTTTTTTATTATTATTTTTTAAATTTTTTTAATTTTATTTTTTAAAGCAGTGAAAATAAGACAGGTAAGACTTGTAATGGTGATTTCTATGTTGGTAACTTACACTTTGTTACCTGAAATAACTTTATTTTATCTACACAAGCTCATCAGTATTTTGTTTTCTGTAACTAACAGTCATAAACTAGAATTATTTGTTAGAACTTCTGGTTTGATTTTGTTTTGATTCACTGAAGACTGAAAAATAACACAAACAATTCACAACTCTTCATTTATATTCTAGATGTGAAATTAAATATCATTTCTCCTCGATGTCTCATCGAAGCTAAACATCTTCATATGAACAGTGAATACAAAACAACAACAAGCAAGAAAAAGAGTTCCTTGTACATCTGTGCAGTATTTTCAGAGGCAAATTCAATTTTAAATTCATTGGAGAGAGAACTGCTCTCTTGGGATGGTCTCAAGTTCATTCGTAATTGGAGGAAAGAAAAAAGAGTCAAAAAATATGAATATTTTTAGCCAGGTTATTTGCCAGTGCAACTCAAGTGCACTGAATGTATACATGCTAAAATGTGTGTAAAAATCTACCAACTGCCATGACATAAGAAAGATGTAGCAAAATGAATTGTAATGTTGCCTTTATTGTAATGATATGATAAGGCAAGGAAACCCTGTCATTTCCATGCTATACACCTATAGATTTTTGGTCATCTGCATGGCTACTGAATTTCATTGTAGAAATACAAATTTTACAACAAGCAAGAACATCCACCACACTATGGTTGTGTAATGCAGGCGTGAATAGCACACTACTATATGACTAGATTACCTGGAAGCCATACTGCAAACTGGAAGAAGTGTTGGAAGACTTTCAGCAATGATGCTTAGAATGTGTCTTACAGATATAGTTGAGTCAGCATATATAAACGAGGGAGGTAGTTCATCACACTGAGTAGGTCATGGCTAGCCAGAAAGGTTAAATGAAAAGAAAACAATAATGGTGTTGCAAAGGCTGCGACACACACAGAAGGCTCTTAACAGACAGGACAAAAATTTGAATGAGCTGATGGAGAAGCTCTGTTATCTCAGCTGAGGTAACACTATACGTTTATTTCAGACATCTCAATCTCAGATGAACCCAACTTTGTTTTGAAAATGGCAGTTTCAACTTTTTAAGTCATGTGAGTAGGATGAGGCCTAACGTGTAAATTTTGTGAAGAAATTTTGTTTTGATTTAGTAGGAAAAAACATCCTAAAGTAAGAACCACATCTAACCAAAGCCACAGCCTCAGGAGCAGCACAGGCAGGGTATCCTAGAAAACGTCTGATTGTAAAAAGTCAAAGAGTACTTGCCCTTTGAATCTGAGCTTTTCTCAGATATCATTTTCTCAAATGATATCTTTTTTCCAGTTTTGTTTTCTCTTTTTAGTTTTCTTGCAAATATTTGCAGATAAAGATCTTGTAATAGCTGATAATGTTCAAAACCCCTCTTTTATTTATCTCCTATCTCTCTGCTGAGATCTAAAAAAAAAATCAGTGCAAATATACTGAAAGAAAAAAGTGTAAGCTAAAAAAAAAGAAAAGTTAGCTAGTGAGCTGCTAGTCTCACAAGTATTTTTCACTACAGCAGTTGATACCCAAAGATGATTTTTCCTGGAGCAAAATTTTCAAGCAAACCTGAGTGAATTCACCTTTCAAAAAGCAGCTCAAGTGTTTAAATTAGAACTTTGAAACTTTATCATTTCAAGTTTTCAGAAAATCTTAAAGTCATCTTGAACAAATACTTAATTTGGATGAATGTATCTTTGAAAAATGTCTTCTGGTTCAGGTGAAGCTGTCTTTACTGTATTCCCAATATTAATGCTGGTATAGTAATCTTAAAGAATATCTATAGGGAAGACTTTCTCTAAGTGTAAGCACTGTCTCTGAAAACAAGGATGACATCGTAGTTCTGTGTTGGTTTGGGCTGGGACAGAGTTAATTTTCTTCATAGAAGCTAGTATGGGGCTATGTTTGGGATTTGTGCTGAAAACAGTTGATAACACAGGGATGTTTTCGTTGTTGCTGAGCAGCACTTACAGAGAGTCAAGGCCTTTTCTGCTTCTCACACCACCCCACCAGCGGGTAGGCTGGGGGTGCACAAGAAGTTGGGAGGGGACACAGCCGGGACAGCTGACCCCAACTGACCAAAGGGATATTCCATACCATATGACATCATGCTCAGCATATAAAGCTGGGGGAAGAAGAAGGAAGGGGAGGGACATTTGGAGTGATATTCCATACCATGTGACATCATGCTCAGCATATAAAGCTGGGGGAAGAAGAAGGAAGGGGAGGGACTTTTGGAGTGATGGCGTTTGTCTTCCCAAGTAACCGTAACGTGTGATGGAGCCCTGCTTTCTGGAGATGGCCTGAACACCTGCCTGCCCAGGGGAAGTAGGGAATGAATTCCTTGTTTTGCTTTGCTTGCGTGCGTGGCTTTTGCTTTACCTATTAAA
>NW_008794597.1:1745866-1759187 GCF_000699145.1 Aptenodytes forsteri | reverse complement strand
GTGAGTGAGCGGCTGTGTGGTGCTTAGTTGCCAGCTGGGGTTAAACCATGACAAGTTCCAATGAAGCAAATAGAAATTTCATCACTGTTGTAAAGATCAGGATTTTACCGAAAAATCTACCTTGTCAACACTTATATGCCTTTCCTGTATTAATCCCCATTTTTCCTCTCCCTCTTTTGCTAGAATTCCTATTACAGAAGGTTCTTGGGGAAGCCTTCATGTTTCATAACAAAACAAATATCAAAATCAATTAATTCATGTGGATATATTTCATGTATAGAGCTGAATTCAGAAGGAGTGATGGAGCGATGGAGCAAGTGCTTATTGAGACATGTCATGTATCAGGTATTAGAATTCTAGTTTTCTTGTACCACAATTTCATCTTTTGTTGAAGAACAGGGAAGAACAGTTTTTCCAAGACACTTCAGGAAATGTTACACAATTTGAAACCTCCAGGCTACTCTGTGTGAAATCCTGCTAAGATGTTAAACTTTCCCACTTCACTTTCAAAGACAGAAGAGCTGTCTTCATCAAAACCTTCATAATGTTCAAGAACCAGCTACTGAGCAATACTGGTAAAAGACATAATCTGTTCCTTAATAATGTTGCCTCTTTCAGTTAAATTGCTTATTTTTAAATTTTGGTTTTATCAAGGGCCACAGGATGATTCCGACTGGAAGGAACCTCATCAGGTCATCTGTTCCAACTTCCTGCTCAAGGCACAGTAATTTGCAGAAGCTCAGCTTGTACCAAAATCTCTACATACACATACATGCAGCATACATTCCCAAGTCCACTCTGCACTTCTAACCTGGAATCCTGAAATAATTTTCTCATTACACAGGCACGCACAGTTATATTTGAAAAAAGGAATGAAAATTAAAATTCTTCACAGCTTTCCTCATTTAAAAAATGGTATTGCTGGTATTAGCATATTATAAATCATTTATTGGAATACATTGGGATTAATTACATCGCTACTTGAATTTTAAGAAAGGTTTTTTTCCTGTTGTGATACACTTTCCTCTATGGGATGAAAAACAGGATTTAGCTGGTAGCGTACTGTAAAACCCAGAGGGCTTTGCTCTACTCTCAGTATTGTTATATCAACCAAAATCACATTATACCTGGCAAGGTAAGCCAGTTTCATTGCCAAGCTTTTGGTATATTTTACTGTATTTATAAATATGAGCAAATAAATATGGATGGTGACATGAAGTTTTTGACATAAACAGAAAATAATCAATGTGGCTAGCATATGAGTGACAGCTACTGTTTGTTTCGACACAGGAAACACTTGTTTTAATAATCATTTTACGGAGGGGGGGGGAGAATCCTGAAGCTTTACAAAGTCTGCCACACTGTATCCCAGTCATTCCTGTGAAAACAACAGTTTTGCAGCATTCATATTCTTAAGCAAGTGTCAATAAATGGGATATTATTTTTTTCCATTGAGAACTATCTGTGCAGGAGACTCATTTGTAATATCTGACAGTGAAAAAGTAGCCTTGAATGCATGGCATCATTTACCTGCAACATATTCCTGTCTCAGAGACAGACTGATGCTCTATATGACAATTTTCCAAATAAATCTCGTTCCATTCTGTCTTGTAATCGTTGCATTTCTCTGTGTTGTCTATTAAGACTTGCTAAAAAAAAAAAAAATCAATTATTTTCAGCAGAAGCCATGCTGTGTTCTGATTAGAAAGGAAATTGTAGAGGAATTAATGGTTTTGAGGTAAAAAAACCCAAAATCCTGCTCATGCTCTATTGCATTAATCAAATCTTACTTTTTAAGACATAATTCAGATAATTAGTCAGTTGTTACTGGCTACATTCAGTACAACCACTGTTGTATCATTTATATTAAAAACAAATAAGTTTTTAATAAATGATGGCATTTCAAAGCTTGACTAGTGACAGGTAGTTCTATTAGCAATTGCAAATAATTGGATATTGATGAAGGGAAGTGTAGTGAAGACTTTGGGCGAAATTGCCCCTCTTCACAGAGCAAACAGCACTCAACTCATGAATCACTGAAGTGTGTTCAATGCACAAAGTCCCTCAATGCACGACTTGTATTCTCCATATAGCTTCCAATACGCATAAGTGTTGTATAAAACTCTTAGCTTATCTACCTCAGTAAACTGTGACCATCTCTGTAGCAAGAACAAAAGTATACTGAAGCAGAGGTACTGCAATATGTATGATGAATATTCAGGATTTGCTGGAAATCAGAAAGATAATTTTCCAGTGACTTCAGCAAGTTTTGGGTAAGGGCCTTGTTTTTAAACCTTACACTAAAATGTCATTTTCCTATTTTTTTATATTATCACCAATTTCTGGAAAAGCAAAAGTTCTAACAAAGAGGGAAGCACTTTTTAAAACATATCTTGTAAAAGTATTTGTAATAGTCATATAAAACTGCAAAAAGTATTCACAGAGAAGTGGGAATAATTCTTACTCTGTGTTGGGCACAGGTAGGAGCTCAAACAGAAGTACCACAGATTCCTGGAAGAAAAGCCAACCAAACAAGCATGTCTGCATGAGCATACGTTTGTCATACAGAATCAGCTAGCCAAGAGGTTATGGCAGTCAGGGATAGTCGAGTCCTCTGCTTTATTAGGAGACATGACATGAAAAAAGCTTTCCTACAGAGTTACTCTGGGTTGAGCATCTAGCCAGGTATGTGCAGAGGGAAGTACTATTTAATCATGTAGACTAAATGGAACAGATTAATTAAGAAAGAATCCTATCAATTTAGAAATTAATTTGTACTCGAGATGAGATAGAGGATTTGAACCTGAATCCTTCACGCTGCAGCAGATACCTGCTGGACCACAGAAATTACATTTGATAATCTGAAGTGTAGCCTCCTCTGTTTCAGTGTGGATTCAAGTTTGACTGAAAACTACCTTCACAACAACAAAAATGAAAAAAAAAAAAAAAAGAAAAAAAAGAGAGAGAAAAATCTAAGAGTTTGGGGTTTTGATGAGCTATGTCACTTGTAAGTTTCTGAGCATTTTCCTTATGCTTCCAGATGACGACAATCACAAGGAGGGATAGCAGCTTGAGTTCCCACCATGGAATTCATAGAAAACAGCTGAAAAGATTCATTCACAGTGCACATCTTATAGCCTTCCTGAGGATACTTGCTTCCTAAGCTTCATTTCCCATTTACAGGAGCAGCAGGTCTACATCTGCCTTTCTGAACCAGCAAATGAGAATACAAATACATATTTTGCTTCAGCAACCTTCCTTTTTTGTTGTTGTTGCTGTTATTAACTGAGGCCTTATGATCTGTTTTGTACTATCCGGGAACAACATAAATTAAGAATTAATATGGCATGCAGAATTACTTGTCTAGAGGTTGATTCTTATGCCCTATACTCTGTAATACATATGGCGTCAGACCTTTGCACATTGCAAAGTACACACTGCGCTATTTCAGTTCACCCTTTCCTTTCTGAACTCGGTCAAACAAAGCATACTTATGGCACAAATACTGGATTAAGGGGTTATGGCTCAGCCTCCGCTGCTTGTTGCTCCCCTCAGAAGGCTACTGCTGCAGATCAACTGGTATTGCAGCAGATATGCAGTCTCTGCCTGCTCCAGTTCTGTCAAATGGTCTGAGTTAAAAAAAAAAAACGAAAAAAACCCACAGATGGGATGAGAGGGAAGCAGATGCATAGTTAAGCTGTCAGATCCAAAGGGTGATAAATTCCGCCTTACAAAGGCAGAGGGTACAAAGGAGACAGCAACAAACCACACAAGGCAGTGATCTAGTGAGTTGCTCAGCTGCAGTCAGAATAGCATCTCTGACCACATCCTTAGACATGCACTTGTGTGGTTTTTCAAATAGATTTCCAGTCCCATGTGAGAAGTTTAAGATTTGCAATAAAAGGAACTGCATAGTTCACAAAGGTATAAAATACACCAATACTATATCTGTATCCATGCTATCAGTATGCCTTTTTAAAATTGTATTCTTAAACAAATAAACTGGGATTATTTGCAGAATAACAAATCAATAAGGTGAACTGCCTTTGCAGTACTGAAGTTATTAGAGCTATTATGATTTACAGCTGCTAAGATTTTGTCCCACTGTGAGTATGAAAAACTTTTAGCAAATTATTGAATATCACACAGAGAGAAAAGATAAAAGTTTCATTTCTAAAACCAAAGAAGAAATATGTCTCATCTACTTTTCTAGACATCAGGAAAGCTTTCCAAACTGAAATGATGATTAAAATTATTTCCTGTGTTCCATGTCTGCTTCCCCTTGTGTATTAATTACTCTTCCATGCTTATCTGATACCAGTCTGGTTTTAAATCACTAATTAAAATATGAAATGTGGAAAGCTATTTTTAAGCACAGAATTCTATTGTTTCATCAAGCTGAATTATTCCTTCCATATTCAAAGAGGTGTTACCACGCATTTCAGATCTTAGGGTCCAAAATGGAACAGAAACCAAACAGAAAGCACTAGCTCTCCCGTCCTTTTCAGAACAAAGCTTTATGCTCTGTTTGCAGTCTGTCTCACTCTCCTCTGGGAACTATCCTGATCTAATTAGTAATGCTGGAGCATGACCACAAATACAGCCACGTTAGTCTCATCTGCATTCAAAACACAGGGAAAAGTCTGTTATTGGAAAGAAAGATTCCTTCTATTTCTTGTCCCTGCACAATTCTCCTCTGTCTTTACTCTGCTTAGCTGCCTATTCTGGATGTTCATTTTCTTGTACCAAAAAGACCTCCATCCAAAATGCATTCATGAAATACTCTTCTTCTACAGGACCTTTTAAATCACACTGTCAGATGTTTGCCCCAAATTAAGTGTAGGCACTTGGTATATAGTAATAAAGATAAGTCTAAAGGGTCTTGCATTAGTATTTGTGCAAGATCGTGTGAACACATTGTAAGCAAGAGACTATGAAATACATCAAATATAAAGTCTGAAAATTGTACTAAGCAGTATCTTAAATCTACTTGAATGTACTGATTTAAAAAAAAAAAATAAAATCACCGATTCCCTGCTGTTTAACAAACTCAATATTTACAATGGGAAATACACATGGTCATACACCCATTCAGGCAGAAGGTCTGATCCTGCCTCAGTGCCATTCAAATGATTTACATAATATTGTGTATGTATAAGATACACAACCTATATCCCAAACTGCAACATTATGAAGTGAAAATTGTGCCAGCACCTTATTCAGCAGTACTAGCACTGAACAAGGAGGTACCTTTGCAATACACCTCCATGCTGTTAGACATCATTAAACTACCTGAATTATCTCTTTTTGTAAAAGACCATGACCTGTTGTGGACTTTTTTCTTTGGTGCTATACTGAAGTATTTTAGCGAAACTCCAGCTCTCAAAAGATTTTGTTTCCCTCCCTAAACTTTAATGTCATAAGAATATTTACAATGATAACTGAACACACACAAAACTGGACTTGATTATATCTCCATCACAGGATGAAAATTGAGAATCTTGAAAACAAAGTCTTCTGTATTAAAGAGCTTTCCCTCTTATGAAACCTAGTAAACAAGGGGAAATTCAGCATTTACATCAGATTCACTCTGGGCATGGTCAAAAATAGCCTCTCACAGTAAATCTCACAAAGTGCAAACTCAAGTAGATCCAGAAAGGTTTCTTTTCTAGCTACTTCTACCAGTGAAATGCGTATAACTCTACAAGTTCCCACTTAGTTTTCAAAGTCACATACACAGATGTTTCAAGCTTCTGTTATAAAGTATGGCTTTGCACACTCTTAGAGCTACAACTTTCCATGAGTATCGAGGCTTTGTGTAACAATTCTTTGTACAAAAATCAAGGCTATAAAGAAATCAGCCAAAGATACTAAGAACAGTGTTACTGAACATATGAAAACATATCCAGTCCATATATATGCTGCTAACTGGCTATCTTCAATTTTCAAACCATAAAGTACAATGAGCAAGAGTAGTTGTTCAAAAGGATACTATTGATTCATATTCACTGTACAAACATGGCCATATCTGAGGCATAAGTGAGGTAAACTCACGTACAAACTCATATAGAGCCTTCTTGATATATTTTTAAGTTGGCTGATACCCTCCCAGCCGCTTGCCGATTACACTGGTTTCACCTTAAATGAAGAAGTTGGAGGATGACATTAATCCTTTTGTTTCCTTTTCAGTTAAAAATAGACAAAAAAAGTGAAAAGGAAGTATTTTACAAAGATATCAAACATAGTTACATTGTATGTGTAACTGTAATTGTACTCTGCAATTGTACATTCCAATTAGAAATTTAATTTTTTTTTTTTTTTTTTTTTTTTGTAAAAATGGGGGGGGGGGGGGAGGGAGAGAAAAAGGTTCCTTACATCTATTTGGCTGTCTCTAACAAATAAAAATGTCAATTTTTTGTGCTTAGTATTATAGCAGTACTAAAAGAACTGAACCACACTCAGACATTTATACTGGGCATGGAATATACCTACAATGAGGTATTGAGCTAAGATTTAAAAACTTTTCAGTACAATCACAATCTTTAAATAAATAAAATGTAAGTTAAAGCAACTCCCACACACATATTTGCTTGTAATTCATTATATAGTTGTAAAAAAAACCCCAAAAACATTTAGAAATAGCATGGTGACGTATAAATGTAGGAGAAGGGAGAGAGAACGTAAGAGTAAAGCTTAACGGTTCTTCCTCCACAGGTCCCCAGTTATCTCCCATTATCCCCTCCTTCTCCCTTCAATTAACTGCCTCTTCCTGCCAATGATTTCCCTTGGAATTATTTGACTGTGTTGGTTGTATAGGGGTTTATTTTCTCGAAGCAATACTGCTTAGAAGTGGTAGATTATCCTAGATTTGTGTATGCATACAAACATGCATATTTTATGAATGTGGGTGAAATCCTGGCCTCAAGGATTTGCTGTGGACCAAAAGTAGTTTAACTGACCAAGATGGATGCCTGTGGACTTCATCAGGGATAAATCTGTGTCAGGATTAGGACTTGAACACATAGTACCCAAATGTCTTCCTGTTGCCTTTACTACCAAAAAATCCAAACTCTATACAAAATATTTTTGAGAAGCAAAACATTTGCATTTAGTACAGCAATTAACTTTATAATATCAAGTTTAATTTTAAATCCCAGTTTTCAAGTTTTGCTTCTCAGCTCATTCATGGTAATTCTGTTAACATTCAACATGTGACCTAGCTTTGAGCTCTGCACATTCATTACTGTGAATGGTAAAATGCGTATCTCTTTAAATCAATTATACAAAGTCTCTTGAGGTAGTTTCACCAAAAAAGCAAACTCTTTCTCATGTGGTTTTGGAAATTATATGAGACTAGAACTTATCTCCCATTCATTGTCTTAACTCAAAATGAAGGAGATCATATCCAAGACTTCATTATGATCTTTCCAATCTTCTTGTGCAGGTGGTAACATAGGATTACTGCAACGTCTAAAAAGTTACTTTCTTCCTTGTTTTGGGAATGAATTCCAGTAATATTGCTGTTATTCTTGCTTTTCATCTTTCTTACTTTTCATATTCTCTCTATAAATCTCCCATTTCATTCAGCTTTCTACATTTTAATACTTTACTTCCACATCTCCCCTGATCTCATAGTGTTGGCTATTCAAGGAACATATAAAAGCTTTACCATATGTAAACAATACATATATGGTCCTAACAGCAACTCTTGAATTACTAACCCCACTTCTTGTGATTCCTGGCTATTTTTCTGAGATCTTCCATCAAAACAAACACCTGATATGGGCCAGTTAGACCTGTGCAGTACAAGTGGACTAAGGTTTATGATTAGAAACTTTTTAATTCTAAATATTACTTTAAAAGAAAACCACTCTTTTCTGTGACTCTAAACCACTCATGGCATTATACAACTATTAGGGAATAAATACAGGTTTGTAATCACATTTTTAAAAATGCATATTTGCCCTAAATCTCTTGCTACTTCCTCTGTTTTTCTTCTGACTTGGTGTGTTTAAAATTTTATTATTCAGGTAACAAATACATATAAATAAAAGGAGAAGTATGGTCAGACATATTTCTATGGTAGAACTTATGCAACATATTTATAGCATGCAGTCTACATAAAAATCTCATTTGAAACTATTTTCAAGTAGACTATTTAGATTCCACCCACCAACTACCTCTCTTTCGCAAATGTGCGTTTTATTCTGCATTTAAGGTTTTAACCAAATTCCAATCAAAGACAGTGGATTCTGTCCACTGATTTGAATGGGCTTTGGATCTAGCTCATGCAGGGACACAATTAGGCATTCGAATAAAAATGCTCTCAAGTTCCGTGCTGTTAGGGAATACAAGCTCTCACTGAATATAAGAGAACAGCATATATTCACCAATGTTTTTAGGAGCTTTGCTTCGTATTCCTGAATTCTAAACCAGCAATTTTTTTATTTCACCTTTTTTACTAAATAATATTTAGAAATGCTTCTACAATTAAATGGAGTGTAACTTTAAAAAAAAAAAAAAGTCTCATTTTTTCTACTTGTACAAGAATGTTTTCTGCTCTAAGAGTTACGTTTTAGTAAAGAAATTCTACAATGATATATTTACTGCAACATCAATTCAAGTCCCAAAGCATATTCCCTTGCAAGAAGGCATTACAATATCACATGGACTACATGCTAGAGCTCCAATAGGTCAAATCAAATATGGTGTAGCAAATGCAAAGCAGTTTCATTTGGATGCATGTAGAGTAGCCCAAAACATTTCATAGAGACAGAAATGTATAGTATCCTCTGGGCATCAGCTAGCACAAGCACTTATCCTGTCACTCTCTCTCTGTCCACTGCACTCGCTTCAAACTGCATACTCAAGCTTCAAAAGGAGAGCTCCTGTCATGTCAGAAGAAAACATTATTTCTTAATCCATCCAACTCATCTCCCCATACCACATTGTTTTACTTCAGGTCATACTGAACCGTATCAAATTACAGCCTGTCACACACATTTGCAATATGTTGTGTCACATCATTAGCCAATGCAGACATTCAGACTAAGGACAGGTTTATGTATATACACATGTACACAGAAAGATAACCGGATCTGATCTCCACTGTTCACCCAGCTGCGGTTTGGTTTCATACAAATAACTCCAGGGATATACAAATACAACAGAAAAGATCCATGCACCATTTGAACTTCCATTGTACCTGTCTGACACTGACAACTTGCACAAAATCCAGCTGCATAGAAATAATATTGTATGTGTATCTAACTTCGCAAATTTCATTTTAATAATACAGACAAGCACAGGGATTTCAACTTTTTAGAGTCTTATTCTTTTCCACTTGTTGTCATGGATACTACATCTTCTCCTCTTTCCCTTTTCTCTCCTTCATCATATTTGACTTTTCTGTGTTGGTGTCCATGGTGACATCCTGCTATCAGTACACAATGCATGTCCCAGCTTCCACATTTTTATAATAGGCTCAGGTATTTAAAGAAGTTTCCCCTATGTGACTGATGTTGTTGCATCTTAATCTCTCTTTACGAGCAAGAAAGAAAAAAAAATCTGTTTCTGTGTACTTATGAGATATTTTCAGTTTTATTCACTTGGATAAACTCATGAGTTGCAACATCTTATTTTCAGGATGGCCTCTGGGGACAGCTGCCATACATTCAATCCATCACACAGGCAAATGAGGATGCAGAGCAATCAGGCAAGTGTTTATGCATCAAAATATAATTGGCTAAATTTCCAGAGATGCAGAGCTTCAGAAGTAGACAGCGTGAGCAAACAGGCAGTGCAAGAAATTTCAGAATCTAAGAAAACCAAGTTAGAGCATTTCAAAAATACACATATCCTCCTGTAAGTCACAGTTCCTTTCAAATGATTTACCAACATACATCTTGGGGTGGGGGTGGGGAACAAAACCCCCCAAAACTCCAGTACTAAACTGATGCACAGTATTTCATTATTTTATTACTTTCCCATTTATTAGACCCTCTTTTCAGAGGATCCAGCACACACACCAGTGGAGGGACAACCTACCTCATAGGACTGGCTTGAAGATGCTTCTTGCACATCTATGTGATGTGAAGGCACACCTTGTAGTAATGAGTTGGTGTTTAAAAGATCTATGCAGGGTCATGTCGGTCCTGGTTTACTATAAGGACCAGACAGTTTTGGCTTACAAGAAAAAGAAAAAAAAAAAAAGGTTTTCTGATATGATTCTGTATACAGTGGGCAAACTCCTGGCCCTCAGTGGCAAAGCTCCCAATAGCTTCAATAAGGCCAGGATCCCAAATGGTACTTCAAATTTTCAGAGTCAGTGAAGTGTAACCTGGGCATGCAAGCTCCAGGTTTACCAGAGCCCCAGTGAAGCTCTGAAAAACAAAGCAGAAGTGAATCACTATGTTGGACTTTGCCTGCCAGCAGCTTTCAAACATTCCCATGAATATTTGGTGGTAGGGATCCTGGCATACTGTTGCAGTCAACACATAAACAAATAATTCAGATCTGTCTTGGTGTGATATAGTAACCTAAATGAAACATGTTTACAGTTGAATGAAGTCACATTTGTCAGGGCACAAGTGTAGGAATTTAAGTTTATGGTATTCACAAGAAGTGTTCCCTAGTGCCATAAACTGTAGAAATTCAGCCATGGGTACTGTGAATCACAGACTTGCTAGTTTTTCCCCAAGATGCAATCCAGAAACGTCTCCCTAATTTCCTTCACTTGTTTTTCCATCTCCCCAGGAGACAGCTGTTCTAACTTGCTTGCTCAGTACACTGAGATCTGACAACTGGCTGCTAATTACCATGCGTTTCAATTCTCAACTTAACTGGTGATCTGGGAAATCAAGCCATGGTCTTATATGTACAGTAAGATCAATAAGCTACCACCTAGACTGCTGTAGACACGATGTAACTATTTGCTCTTATATAGTGCTTCCACCCTCTGGTTTGCCCCTAAATTCTAATGATCATGTGCTATTAAATTAGTCAGACTGTTTGGTCAAATTTACCCTATTCTGAAAAAGAAGAAAAAAAAAAAAAGTGGGCCTAGTAGCTATAGATCCCAGTATAGCTTCTAGATAATGTATAAAAAAGGCATAGTTATTTCAAAGTGTGTTTTACAGGTGATTTTTTTTCAACTTTTAAAAAGGGAGGAGGGAGCAAACATGAATTATGGCTATTTCCTTATTTAAAAGTCAATAGATTTCCCCCCCAAAAAAAATAAGTATACAGATAACAGCAAAAGCATTGAACAGATAAGTTATATGGAAACAACTTTTTTTCTCATATAGGATAGTTGGTACAGGACTATTGATTGCAATAGAGTTGAGAAAATTCACACAAGTAGCAACCCAGACACCCTTCCACTACATGTGTCCTCAGTAACTGGTATCTAACAAATAATGAAGAGCTGAGACGAGGAAAAAAACTTCATCATGTTTGTGTTTAGATTTCTATAGTTACAGAACAGTCTTTACGTGTACTTACAAAACCTCTAGTTTTGGCAGGACATTTTTGCAGCCCAGAGAAATAGGTAACCAAGATAAATTTATATCTTGAATAACCTACTTGGTTTTGCAGAAGACAAAAAACATGAAGAAAAAAGAACACTTACAAGGCAATACAAAATAGCTCCCACGTGGCTGGAGTGGAATTAAACTTGCAACAGACCAGATCTAACTGGGTTAAAAATTAAATGCTATTACTGGCAAGCAGCATTTGCAAAGGACTGTACAATTATGGACTAAAAAGGCAGGTTAATCCATTTTCAGTTTTATAGTTTGTGATACTGTCTTGATTTTTAAGGCATTTTCTGACATTACTCAATTCTATTATGATGTTTCAAAATTAAAATCCTTTATTTGTGGTCTCTGTATCACTCTAATGCTAAAACCTTAAGCCTCTCTAACACTAAGGTGTTATCTATCTGATCTCTCCAGTATATTCTCTCTGAAACCTTAAAGCTCTTATCTAGGGATCTCTTACAGGGCCACACAACTATTTAAAGACATGACAGCCTTGACTGAAAAAATTTAACCCCTTTGCTGATAGTCCTCTTCATCACCTGTGATGCTTATGCGACATTATCCATCAACTTATCTTTGGCAGTGGTGTACTGTTTTTGATGGGCACCCCTTCTAAACAAGATTGTCACAGGCACAATTAAAGAGCAAAGCTTCAAGTCAGTCACCAAAAAAGAGGGAGAACAATTTCCTTCCATGCTATTATAATGCTGCTATATACCTGAATACCTGCTAGTTTAAATTTTGGGCATATGCATGACACTCAAAAAAACACAGAAGAGCAACTTGATTTGGTTAGCTAAATAAAACTTCCCACATATTACAAAATGCTTTCTTTCTGTAGTTCTCTATATCTGATCATTACAAGTGGTCCAAGATCTGCCTGGGGAGGGCTTTTTCTTTGCTTCTGGTTATAACATGAGAGCTTGAGGAAACAAACAGCTGTAAGTAACTTATGCCCGTTAGGGCTACAGAAGTAAGTAAAAAATAAATTTGCCTGTTTACTTCCTTGCATATTACAATCACAGGCAATTCCACTGTGTCGTAAGTCAAGCAAGTGGGGCAGATGACCAGCTTTGCTGAACAGGGAACTCCTTGTGGATCTCAAGAGGAAAAAGAAAATGTATGATTTCTGGAAGCGAGGTCAGGCTTCACAGGAAGAGTACAGAGCTGTGGTTTGTTTATGCAGGGAGAAGACATGAAAGGCCAAAGCTCAGTTAGAGTTGAAACTAGCAAGTGTTATTTCAGATAACAAGAAGGGCTTTTTTAAGTATGTTAATAGCAAGAGGAGGTCTAAAGAAAACATTAGACCAATACTTGTTGAAGATGGTCATCTGACTAATAGGGATGAAGAAGCAGCGGAGGCATTTAATGCCTTTTTTGCCTCAGTCTTTAATAATACTGATAGACCTTGGGCTGTCTGGTCCCCTGAATCGGAGGACCAGGAGTGTGGGAACAGTGACTTTCCATTTGTGGACACTGAAATTGTACAGGACCAGCTGTATCAGCTGAATGTTCACAAGTCCATGGGGCCTGAACATCCCAGAGTTCTGAAGGAGCTAGCGGATGTTATGGCAGGACCCCTCCCTATCATCTACCAGAGGTCTTTGGAGTCTGGGGAGGTCCCCACTGACTGGAAGCTAGCCAATGTTATTCCAATCCAGAAAAAGGGTGTGAGAGAAGACCCAGGGAACTACAGACCTGTTAGTCTAACCTCAGTTCCTGGAAAAATTATGGAGAAGATTATATTGTGTACTATTGAAAGGCATTTAAAGAATAATGCA